>NC_088314.1:18936944-19253819 GCF_910592395.1 Lineus longissimus | reverse complement strand
TTAGAGATTTTTCGACCAATACACATAAGCACGTAGAGGCTTTTCAGTAAAACGACTCTAAAATTTCTAATGGATCTAGACCAGGGCTCAACATCACTCGACACTTCGGCGCAGCAAATCCAGAAGAATCAACTTGATCATCCTTAATTAGCATGAATTTGTTAACCATGGCAGAAACAACTTTACTTTGGCGCCTGATGAGAGTACCCCGGCTCCCACGAACCCCAGACTGAAGTATCAATCATATATGGTGAAGTCGGGTGGATTATAAGGCTGTGCGGGCTGCTGTCACGTCGACACCCCGTCGATCAACGGGTCAAAGTGCATTTCATTTGCCATTGCGTACAACTTGAGTGATGTTCAACGAAAAACTTTGTCACACAAGACTATCGGCGACGAAGCTTATAAAGAAAACAAGTTGCGGAGTGTTCTCGTCCGGCGATCATTCAGCTTCTGGCAACGACTTAAGTTAAGCATGAGCAATTCTTTCACGTTTTTCTTCATTGACTGAATTAAATCTTATTGCCATTACCAGGCTGCAAAGCCAAAGGGATACAAGTACACATGCACACTCACTGAATGCTGAGATGCACAGTTAAACACTCTCAGTAGGCTATTGCTTACCACGGCAAGGCTAAAACGCTACAACAACCAAAACTACATAGGATTGCCTTATATATTTTTGACACTTTCGACAAATACTCAAGGAAATATCTGAAAACTGTGTACCATTAACCTGGATTACTGCCAGAAGATGCTCAAGTAGTTGCTCAAGCAACTTAGACACTGTATCTAAAATGTCGGGTTAGAAGTTCCGTCCAACAATTATTGGAAATTAAGAAGAAGGAATGCGTGACACCAAGAATAAAGACTAAGAATATTCTTGCTGGAACCGATTTTGTTAGTATTAGGTATTCGGATTTTCGTCCCGTATTTGTTCAGTATATCATCATCCAACAAGTAAATATGCAAGTTACAAAAATGTATCTTTTCTCCTCCAAAATGGAATGGCAATTGTTCGTCAAATGATCAAATGACTTCATTCGGCGATTTTGAAGAGTGCCCAACATAAACAAACGTGACACTCTGTACACAGCCTTTTGACCGAGATCTGAAATCATCGAAGTAAAAATCGTTACGCGGAACGAACTAAATGAGAGACATCATTGACATATATTCTACTTGAGGCATCTTTGCATCATGAAAAGTCGGATACATTTCGGCTTGAGTTCACTTCATTCGATATCAACCAAAGGCTGCAATGAACTGTTGCATAATTCTCAATGTAAACGCATCTTGAAACATCTTGTCTTGTGAGTCAATACGGACCTGTTGCTGCTCACGAGTTTGTTGCGCATATTTTATAGGGAAAGCAAACATTTAACACGTTTAAAGCAGCAGTTTGCGATATCACAAAAAGTTTGTTTTCGAGCAAGAATGGAAAAGTGTTTTGTAGGTTGCTCCGTCAGTGAACAGAACAGCAAAGCACAGAAATTCGTAGTTTCTGCCCGCCATCTTTTTCAAGCAACATTTTAAATTCCTGTCGATGGCAAATCAGAACACGTCAATCCTGCTTCACCGCTGCAGTCTTCAGAATTAGGACCAACCATTCTCGTCTAATATTTCAAACTGTTTATTTACAACATGGACATATTGACATTCTCATGTATTTCAAGAAAACCCAACAAGTAGGTTGAATCATCTTGACCCTCAAGCCTTGGATCAATAAGAGTATAAGTTTTCTTATTGATATCTACTTGAATGAACGAACCTAATGGGGCAGACATCTTCAAGTACGTTTATAAGAAAGACTAAAGGATGAGGCGTCATCCATCTCCGTCCATCCGTTTCACCAAGCTTGACTGAAACACGTGTATGTGTATGGTGATGTAACCGATTCTATGCACATTTGGTTTCGACGAGCTTCCCTGGTATCTATCTCGAGATATTCTCGATTTTTTCCCATCCTCATTTTGATAGAATGGCTTGAACATTTTAATAGAAAACATCGCTGTGTATACATGTCGGAATGGTCAACGTGGAGTTTCTGGACTATTTCTAGTTATCAAAACCGGTATTCGAATAACTTTGCCAATGGTATATTCATTCACTAACTACAGGGTAATTATGTGTCTTTTTATTTGGGGCGCTGATTACGTGTCACGAAAAACATGTCCTACTTTCGATTCTTGATAATTACCTTGCTTTTTATTGCAATTTAATCAAATGTTCAGGTTATGTAAAAGAGACACAATAAAAATTAAGGAATCGATTTTCAATTTTCATTCCGTAACACCCAGAAGTTACTGCAGACTTTGAGATACTTTACAAAATCACCTGAAGAACTGTCAACTAGAGATTCAATTCGAGTCTTTACTCGTGATGGAAAGTCCAGTTCAATGGAAGGAACATGTCTTCGGACAGCGTAGCCTCTTAACTTGATCCACACTGTTGACACTATCTGAAAGTGATCAATCTCAGAAAAAGTAAAAACGTTATACAACAAGCTTTTCTTGACACACAGTCATGGCAGTAACGGCACTCTGCTTTCGGCTCATTTTTCGGTTGGGGACACCCAACACTACCGAAGGGTTGAAGGTTAGGTCCACCTCAACTTGTTTGAAGAAAGAAAGCTATGTAGAAATGGCGCTGTGCATTGATATAGCACAATTTGCCCAACTTGAGTTGGAATAGAATGCAGTGTAGGATTTGATGTGGCCAAGGTACTAATTATCTTATTGTGTGTGCCCCCTGAACTGTCCACATGGACTCGACCATTTTGGGGGAGTGAGAGACCCATAAGGCACACGTTAGTACACTCTGCCTCGTATCACCAAGTCTTTATTTATGTGGTCCGATGTCCATAAGTATATTAGTTGGCTCATTCATGTTCGCATGTATTTGGGACAGCAAAAACGTATTACTTTAAACTTTGAAGTATACGTTTTCGGTGACAGTGACTATAAATGAATGACATACAAGCGTGTACTGTCCAAGTGTTTGTCAACAAAGACGGTTGCGGTGTATATGTTGGGTTTCGCAGACCGCTTGCCGTCATCAGTCGCAACCGGAAGTCGATTCCAACAAACACAGAAGGCACGTCCGTCAGCATTGGTTGATGAAACTGTTATTTGATTGGACAATGACGCAGCATCTGTACAACATGTTAAAAATATTTCTAGGGAGTGGAATAGTATAAAAATGTAACAGTAAAACTTCGTCCCATATTCGACTATGTTAATTATGAATTTGTACTTGGTCGAACTCTGTAACTTTGTTGGCAAGCATACACCTCTAATGTTGGGAAACTTCCTACTCAATCGACCACAAGTAATTTATACTCTTAAGTTAATTAGCAATTAGCGAATCAATGGTAGGTCACATATTACCAAGAAGGTACGAACGACAAATTGCCGTTTTAATATCAGTATTATACTGGATATGGCACAGATATTTTACCAATATACACCTTGTCTCTTTGAGTAATGACCAAGGTCGCTGTCGATATGGAAAATTAAATCATCGTTTGGGCCCGGGTATCAGAGAAGCGGTCCGACCTTATTCATACTCCCTGTCCAAAAATAGGGACACCAAAATTTCCATATTTGAAATCTTGAATATGAAACGACCAGTCCAGATGGAAGACAGTTTTTAGTATCCATGATTATATCGTCTCATAAAGTGATCTTAGAAATCAAAAAAATCTCACGAGTTTCTAAAAAAAGTCTTGTCTTCAATTCATGCCTCTCTTTCGGTGATGAAAGTCATCGACATTCCTGAACGGTTTTAACTTCTAAAATACCTTCCATCAACATCTATGACTCAACCCATCACATCACCTTCACGAGGTTTGACAGGATTGAAATTGCAAGTTTGAAAGCGCTCATTCTGCGGGCCATTCTGCCAATTCATGCAGTTCCACTGAAGCAATGTCGTCTGCCTTTAAGGGATGAGTTAAATGACAACAACACTGACAACTCTTGACTTCTCCTTGAAGTACCACTCATAAACGGATGAGTGAATTAACCAACAAAATCACCGCTGCTCATAAAGTTCAAAATTTCCATTCAGGAAATAAAATGGCGGAGTCACGGCTGGGTGAGTCTAAAACGTGACATCAAAAAGAGAATTCACCGGGTAATGGATGTAAGATAATACGACTAAGGAGAGTGTGTGTAAAATGTGATTTGTATTAGAGATGACATTGCCACATTGGACTGTGAAAGAGGATCTGTAAAAATTACCCTGACCTAAATTCTCAGGCCCTTGAGGGGCGTGTCGCTAAAGAAAGTTGAATGGTTTACCTTTAAGGTGTAATTACAGGCCCGGGGGGACTGCTTCTCAACAATATCGGCGCACTGGGAGTGGGGTTAAATGTGCATTCTGTGAGCCAACAGACCCGATAAAAGCTAAATCAACCATGTTCCATGCGTTGTGAAAATGTACACTGTGGTATAGCCGAACACCAATGCATTCTTCAGTGCACTGATCCACCTTACGCGAACAGCACGTTGTTCGAACGTCAAAAAATTTCACGACATGTGGAAAAATGTATTCGACTCCCAATATTTTGCTTCGTTCTTGTTTTTGATAAATGATGAGACATGTTTACGATGTTTCTGTCAATATCTTTTCCAAAAAAGACAACAGTATAATTTCAATCATCGATTACCTTCGATAACTCAAAAGAATGTAACTGTTATAATCAGTACCTTCCCTTTATACATCCTTTGGAAGATGAGAGGTGAAGCCATGATTAGATGTTTGTGACAGAATTAGTAATGACCTTTTGCAAGTTCACCAGGATCAAAAACAAACGGGAGTAACCGGCGGCAGAAAATTAATAGTTGGAAGTCCGAGAAAAACTTTATGATAATATCATTAATTTTAGTAAACAGTGCGTATATTGATGTCATTACACTCAAAGAAACAAAGGATTTTGAGCTTTGAAAAACCTAACACAAATATGCACCAAGTAGAGGTTTTCCATCCTTTGAGGGTTTTTTCTGAATCTCAAAGACCATTATAGCTGGGTTTTTGATTTTACCGTAAAAACTCTTTGTGTGGGCAAAGAATCCTGTTAAGGTTGAGAGTGTATATATGTAATAATATGTAGTTTTTCATTTCTTATTTAACAGTCTGAATGTTCACCAGTTTGAAATGATCACTTATCATTTCCGCTGAATATATATGAATCTCAAAGACCATTATAGCTGGGTTTTTGATTTTACCGTAAAAACACTTTGTGTGGGCAGAAAATCCTGTTAAGGTTGAGAGTGTATATATGTAATAATACGTAGTTTTTCATTTCTTATTTAACAGTCTGAATGTTCACCAGTTTGAAATGATCACTTATCATTTCCGCTGAATATATATCTAGTTCCAAAGCTTAGAATTTCTGGGATTTTTTCACCATGAGTCCAAGTAACGAAGGTTTCCTTTCTTCTAAGAGTGGGTTTGGCCATTTCACATAGTATGGGGTACATGAACTTCATAGACCTAGACCTACTTAGTGCTAAAAAATCGGGCATTTTCCAGAAGGTAGACCATTTAATGAGTGATCGTATGCCTTCAAGGCTGACAATTATTCAAAGTAAAGCTTAAAGATTTGATCTATGTTGTAAATGATGAAGAAAAAAAACAGGGTTACGTGAAAAGGCACCAGTAAGGAATAATATGACTACCGTGGTTGTATTTCTCCAGTGTGTGTATAAAGGTACATTTTTATCTTCTTGCATGATATCTTGTCGAAAAGCACTTGGAAGTTAAACAGGCGCGAAGGCTCAGATGGTTTTATGGGTTTTAGATAGCCGACATGTTTATAGTTATGGTTAAATGATAGACACACTGTTGGTAAGCTAGGTAAACACGGTGATGTTAAGGGCTGTTGAAGCGAAGTCTAAGAATGCTACAAGTCAAATCTAATTTATCGAACATTGGCCAGGAGGCAGACGATTCCCTATTTTTTTGATAGAATTCTTTTTCTCTAGACCACACTGTCTGAAGAATATTAGGGTTCGTTGTCAAAGCTGAGCCGCAAAAACGATAATTTTTGAATTGAGAGCGGCCCATGGAGAGACATAACACATCATCCTTATCATTGCTGTGTTGCAAGGAAAGGGCTTCCCTGGTGTTTAAGTGTAAAATCTTTTGTCCCAAGTAGGGCTGAAAGGGTGGATGTCGTCCTGGGTGCCGACAAATGGTCACGTGTCACGATAACCATCATTTTGCAAGATGGCGACCGTCCCTGTTTCCAACCACGCTCTAAAAACCTTTCTTTCATCAATTCCATCTTATTCAAACGGGGTATTCGTCTCTAAGGGGAGAGCGATAAAGAACCTATAGGCCTAAACGCGTTTTTTCTGTTTATTTGTTCTTTTTATTTCGCGCACTGCTAATGCCGCAAGTACCACGGCGCGAGATAAAACGAGATTGCAAGAAACGTCCTCGTCCCTAAGATCCGTAAGCCAGGCAAAAAGAAGCTAGGTGCTGTTTGTCTAGTGTAATGGCACCCGGGGTGCTTATTGTCCAGTCGATCTCGAACCTGGGTACCATTTGTCGGCACCCAGGACGACATCCACCCTTTCAGCCCAAGTAGGACTTTCGAGGAAAATGTCAGGACCATGATGCAGGGATAAGTTCACTTAACGTAGTATCCGTGTATGATAAGTCATGGAGTATGTTTCTACACCAGACAGACCGCAATAGTACTGAATCAATTAATACTTTTACAAGCAGAAAAAATAAACAGAATTTCCCAGTTACAGCCGGTCATTAATTTCAAGCAGAAGTTCGATATCCTCTCAAATTATCAAATCTAACAAAAGCCTTCTTGAACGTATCAGTAAAGCAGTGTGGTGGCGAAGCTTCAAGTAAATAAACGCTGCGCTTTATCCCGAGTTTCAGTGAGAATGATTACTGGATGATGTCTGTAATTGAACAATTCAGCGTAAAAGTTAAGTTTTCACTAAAAAAACACTAACGTACGACAGGCCTACATGTACATTGCTAGTAGTGCTAGAGAAATAAAAAAATAGACAATTCTTGATATAAAAAATAAACTGCAAATACATTGTATATGATACCATTACATCTTGCCGTCAAGCATGGTATTGCACCATTGCTATTGGATGTATGTAATGGTCAAGTTGTTGGGAAGCGCTTTGGGGTATCCAGACCGTTGTAAAGTGAAAGAGACAACTCTGTTGCATTATAGATTAACACAACTCGTAAAATGGTGTGCCATCTTTACCTACTCACGAACCAGAAATGTATGGGTCGTTGCAGTTCATATCAAATACGATTAGTAGAGCCTGTCCTCACGTTTTTCACCAGCATGGCACACCTTAGCGCAAGATGTTACCTTAACATGTTAAAGATTGAAGAGTGATTGATTTTCAAGCCGGGACCTGCCGGATAACCTTTTGAAAAAGGTAGGTATTAGTTACCTCCGCCAATTGGTTAAGAAAACATGTCTGAAGTAAGACATCATGATGTGTAGGATCTATGGTGTGAACAAGGTGTATACAGCAATGAGTGGAGAAGTAGCGCCTTCCTCTTGTTTGTAGTGGCTGAGCATGTTTTCAAAATGTCAAGCCACGTTGTTCTTGTCAGAAGTCTACTGGAACAGGTTATTTCCTCGTGTCCAACCCAAGTTCTTCGTGTCAGAAGTGTGGCGGAACATTTCAATTCCTCCTGTTCAAGCCGAGTTCCTCTTGGTGAAGTCCTGGGGAACAAGTTAATTCCCCATGTCCAACCCAAGTTCTTCGTGTCAGAAGTGTGGCGGAACATTTCAATTCCTCCTGTTCAAGCCGAGTTCCTCTTGGTGAAGTCCTGGGGAACAAGTTAATTCCCCATGTCCAACCCAAGTTCTTCGT
The DNA here is from genome assembly GCF_910592395.1 of Lineus longissimus. NCBI lineage: Eukaryota > Metazoa > Nemertea > Pilidiophora > Heteronemertea > Lineidae > Lineus > Lineus longissimus. The sequence goes on along the minus strand of NC_088314.1, from coordinate 19,245,942 downwards.
GTCAGAAGTGTGGCGGAACATTTCAATTCCTCCTGTTCAAGCCGAGTTCCTCTTGGTGAAGTCCTGGGGAACAAGTTAATTCCTCGTGTCCAACCCAAGTTCTTCGTGTCAGAAGTGTGGCGGAACATTTCAATTCCTCCTGTTCAAGCCGAGTTCCTCTTGGTGAAGTCCTGGGGAACAAGTTAATTCCCCATGTCCAAGCCAAGTTCTTCTTGTCAGAAGTGTGGTTGACCATGTTAATTCCCCATGTCCAAGCCAAGTTCTTCGTATCAGAAGTGTGGCGGAACATTTCAATTCCTCCTGTTCAAGCCAAGTTCCTCTTGGTAAAGTCCTTAGGAACAAGTTTATACCTTCTGTTCAAGCCAAGTTCTTCTTGTCAGAAGTGTGGAGTAACATGTTAATTCCCCATGTCCAACCCAAGTTCTTCGCGTCAGGAGTGTGGCGGAACATTTCAATTCCTCCTGTTCAAGCCAAGTTCCTCTTGGTAAAGTCCTTAGGAACAAGTTTATACCTTCTGTTCAAGCCAAGTTCTTCTTGTCAGAAGTGTGGAGTAACATGTTAATTCCCTATGTTCAAGCCAAGTTCTTCGTGTCAGAAGTGTGGCGGAACATTTCAATTCCTCCTGTTCAAGCCAAGTTCCTCTTGGTAAAGTCCTTGGGAACAAGTTTATACCTTCTGTTCAAGCCAAGTTCTTCTTGTCAGAAGTGTGGAGTAACATGTTAATTCCCCATGTCCAAGTCAAGTTCTTCGTGTCAGAAGTGTGGCGGAACATTTCAATTCCTCCTGTTCAGCCAAGTTCCTCTTGGTAAAGTCCTTAGGAACAAGTTTATACCTTCTGTTCAAGCCAAGTTCTTCTTGTCAGAAGTGTGGAGGAACATGTTAATTCCCCATGTTCAAGCCAAGTTCTTCGTGTCAGAAGTGTGGAGTAACATGTTAATTCCCCATGTCCAACCCAAGTTCTTCGCGTCAGGAGTGTGGCGGAACATTTCAATTCCTCCTGTTCAAGCCAAGTTCCTCTTGGTAAAGTCCTTGGGAACAAGTTAATTCCCCATGTCCAAGCCAAGTTCTTCTTGTCAGAAGTGTGGAGGAACATGTTAATTCCCCATGTCCAAGCCAAGTTATGCTTGTCAGAAGTGTGGAGGAACATGTTAATTCCCCATGTCCAAGCCAAGTTCTTCTTGTCAGAAGTGTGGAGGAACATGTTAATTCCCCATGTTCAAACCAAGTTCTTCTTGTCAGAAGTGTGGAGGAACATGTTAATTCCCCATGTCCAAGCCAAGTTCTTCTTGTCAGAAGCGTGGAGGAACATGTTAATTTATCATGTTCAAGCCTATAGCTCTTTGATCCTGAGTGTGGTAGGGCATGGTTGCATACCCACACATTTCGAGGGTAGAGCCCTTCCATGATATGGCTAGATGCTCAACGCTTTTTTTTGCACTCTCATAAACCGTTTAATTTGAGGAGCACTGGTAATACGATATAACTTGATGATTGCTATTTTTCTCTCCCGCGTTAGAGTTCTTGAGGTGGTTTCCGGTCCACCAAAAAAAATTCGAGGCACTTTCAAAAGACACAACGCCCAATTGTTCGAGCAGACCACCGCCTTGTCATGAGAGAGTGCTAATTATATAAGACGAAAGGCAATGAAATATTAAAAATTGTGAAGATAATTACTAAGTGCTCATAAAGGCGATGGGAATAAAAAAATAAAGAAGACGTCTCATCATTGTTGCCAATTGCTTCATGAGCAGCGGGTGACCAAAAACGCGTCTGACCCACAGGACATATACATGTACCAGGTGGTGAACTGTGATGACGACATAACCAGATATTGAATGCCGCTCCGAATAACCCCATTAAAGCAACGACCGCTGAAAACATGGTTTGAAGTCACGTGACGTGACGTCATCACCCGTCCTCCTCTTGGACTTGTCATGTTACCATCTGAAGAATCATATATCGGAGTTCATGTCAGATCATTTCACAGAGAGAATCTGATCCTCCGCACTATAATTTCCGTCACTGCAATTAATGAGAGGAATAGAGTAATATAGAATGATTTCCCTTTGTTCTTTGATCCTTGTCGTCGTGTAAGCTTCTTGATGAGATCACGGGATTTGAAACCAAGCAAGATCGAATTGACTGTAAAACAGTACGCTTGCCTGCACATCGATGCACAGTTGATTTTCATAGACTTAGCATGGAATGGATCAAGATTTTCCATGTAATAGCACGAGATAGTGCACTAAGTTCACTTGGATTACGCCTAATGAATAATCTCTAATAATACTAAGAACGATGATTATGTCTTTTTCGTTTTTCAGCTCTATCAATCTTTCTTCTTTGATGAAAAATGTGTTACTTGAAGGCCATTTTTGTAGACAGTACCGTATACACTAAGTAGTCCTGGCCTATGAAGCTTATACATTCCTCCATAAACCCCAATACGCGCTCTTGGTAACTGCATGAACGTTGGGAATGTGGTTTCTGACAATCTTCAACAATCTTCAAGTTGATTAAATCACAGATATTTTAAGGGCATTTTATAAATGCATGGAATAGGTTAAGTACTTAAACATATAATTATTCCTTCCACCCTTGTCACCCAGCAAATTGCTCGTCAGAGAATCATTAACTTGTCATTGGCATGATTCAGTCAAAGGGTTCCTAATGGACGGAATGGGTTAAGGACCTGTGCAGGAGGACTTGTTGACGATTTTTACCCAGCAGGGGTCGGTGATCACACAGATCGGTAGATCACAGTTAGGGTAATCATGATGACCATTTTGTGGCGTGGGGTATTCAGGGCGAAACTATAGGTATCCCGTCGTCAAGAGGGTCTAATCCATTTAAGGCATTCCTTGCGGTGAGGGATGATTAAAGGACTGATAATGGTAAATACCTTTATTGTCCAGCCCCTTTAACACCATGGAGTAACAGGATGTGCTGCTATGGTTTCAATGCAACAGTTGGGCGAAAATTGGTGACCACCTTCTATGGAAGATTTTAGCGTAACTAAAGGGACATATTGAGTTTGAACGGAAGTCACTTGCAAATTATGGTCTGATGATAAGGCGAACTGGCTCTTTCGACCCCTTTTACACGACGGGGTATCATTATATTGACGTACCATTCAAATGAAGCCACAATAGCACCTCGCTGGTTCCTCGGCCAGGGGTACCAGTTGGTTTTGCTGACTTCGAATCCTTTCAAAATCAGATAAAGGACCAACAATTGCTAACGCTTGTTGTCCACCACTGTGTACCATATGGGGCCAGATGAAAACTCGCTGGATAGATCGTGTCGTTTTGCTGACTTGTCGTTGGCAACAGGAGAAGAATGATAAATTTATAGCATAAGCATCAGACCAACAGTAGCGAGTTACAATTGGACGACAACACCAACGGTATTGTGTTGCAATGGACGATCAAAACCAAGAATGGCGAGTAGCATTGGTCGACCAAACCAGTTTGCATTGGACGAGAATTCGAAACCTTATCCTATCCACAAGTCCTATCCAAAGGGAAAATCAATTAGAGTATTACTGTCACTCTGTACAGTAACGAATTTGAACCATAATTATTGGACTTAACTTACATATCATTGACTGAAAATGAAAATTTGACGAGTGGATTGCACCAGTCCAACTGGATCCAACCTATCAGCGAAGAGGAGTTCAGTCAACAGCTAGAGGTTCGTACTCACAATGACTTGTGGTTCAGCCAAGATTCTAAGTACCATTAGATAGCGAAAACCGCTCTCAAGTCAGACTTCATCCGTCGACCTCATGATATAATGCATTATTGTAACCATAACATTTGCTTGTTTGAATCATCCCGTCCATGTTTGGGCGAGGTATTTCACCACAGATATCAATATAAGTACATGTACTGATGAAGACGACTGTCGGGTAACCCTGTTTAGCCCTATTCCTCTGCTTTCTTTATACCAATGATCCACCCCTTCAGATTGAAGTAGTCTTGTTCACAATCGACTGGTAATGTTGACATCTCCTCAACATCGACTTTGACTTTTATTCTTCAAGTCTGCTTTCACTTCTCAAGTGTTGTGACGGACATGACGGAGTCGTTAATTCATGTACACTTAACTTTATCCGTGGAGCTTCAACCGTGCAAAATCATGTATAAATATGTTTTTAAGCTGAAGGGTCTCGGCGCCAATGACCTTAAGGTTTTTCCACTGGTTGCCCCTCCCCTGATTCAACAAATTAAGCTCATTGTTGACTCAAAAGTCAATGTCGAGTTATTTATTTAAACATTCTGTGGCTTTAACTCATAATCCTCCTCCTGTAATACCGTGTAACCCTTGGACAGATTTCGTCCGTCCTGGCCCCCTCAAGGTAGGACTTAAACAGGAATAACCCGCCTGATTTAATCTGACCATAATAGCGTCATTTTCCAAGATTGAATTCGAGATAAAATTGTTGCAATGTCTTGTTAGAGTTTTTGGCTAAAAAGTCCTCATAGCCTACAGCTATATTGGCCTCGTGAATAATCTGGGGTGATAGGCGTACATCTGTGTGCGTCCATAACCATTGTAACCCAATGTATTCACAGGTATAATGTTACAGGTACTCTCCACGACAGAACCGACTCAAACCTATCTTTATCATCATCTCAGAAATCTTACGAATAAGAAAACGGTAGAGTGCGTCCGCGGATGAGAATCTTTTGTAAATAATCGCTGCCTCCTGTCAATGGTTTGAATTTCGTCTGAAACTTAATTCTCTTTGGCGAAATCTCAAATATTTCCTGGTATTTGCAGCTGGGGTGACAGCACTCAATGGCGTCTTGTCTATTTGGCATTTGGTTCAACATTGTCGAGAAGTCCTGCACCATTTTGGCCTGAAACCGCACCCGTACTGGAAAATGTTTAGTTCAAATGCCCAGTGTGCAGTAAAATCACGATTCAGTGCCGTCAAACTCACCCTGGCACCAGTGGTTTTCAATATATGTACTCCGCATCTTTTGTATATGACGTAGGAGTATCAAAAACCTGAATCTCGGGATGCATGAAACTTGGCGAAACTTCATTCACATGATCATGTGAACAATATGTAAGGTTTCATGTACACATCGTTTTACTTCACTGTCCATTTTAGGGAATTACTTGGAGACAGAGGACAAAATATGCTGCATCCAATTGTAACTTATAATTTGTAAGTTATATATTTGTAATCCATGCACGTCATGTTCGCACATTTCAATGACGCCAAACGCCACTAGAGAGCCTCCTTCAGAATCGTAGTCATTCAGGTCATGCAGCAACTCAAGTTCAGATGAATACCATCTTCAAAACTTGAACGATCTTGACTTCTAGAGTGGTGTATCCAACCATTGAGGACGACGCCCACTTTCGCAAAGAATCTCACCCCAGGAGGACAGAACGTTACCCGAGTGCGTGCAATGTTGTGGATAAGGGTATCGTTGGGGACGAGGATGCTCTCCAGCCACACCAGGAGGGTTCGGGCGACAATGCGGGTTGAAAATAATGAAAAAGAAATGTCAAAATGCTTGAAGTGGGATGGATTTCGTTGTGTTTATTGTGCGTTGTATGACTATATGGAACACATATGAAGAATTTTCGGTAGAATGCCGCGTACATTTTCGTGTTTACACAGTAAAAATGGTAATTACATGATTTAGGACATGACTTTCAATGAATTATAAGTATTTGCATTGTGTTGAGATCCATCAACGATATGTGTGCTGTTATATGTTTTGATGCGATATTGGTCGAGTTGATAAACGATGTAAATGCAATCGTGATGTAAAAAAATGAGTTGGCGGTTTTTGAAGATCGATGATGATAATGATGATGATGACTCTGGCAAGAGGATTATGGGTTTCGAAATATGATAAGTGGTGTGTCATCACTAGAATAAAAGGAAATGATGGCCCGATTCGCTGACAGAATCATATGTAATTGAACCTTAACCGACGCTTTACCAATCGCAGCAAATCTGGCGTGTCAAAAATGTGTGTGTTTTAGGATCAATGAAGGAAGTCTGAGACAGATATTATTGAGCAAGAGAGTACCTACAAAAAGCAGGTAGCTTCAGTTAAAATACTGTTAACTCAGCCGTGTCAGCTACCATAATGAACACCTCTGATGTATCTCTTCCGTGATTCCCTAAATCAAAAACTCCAACGCTTTGTTTTGCGATAAAATGTCGCTCCTTGAAGTTTTAAAATGATGAATGTTACACCTACGTACAAGTCACCGACAGGCATGAGGCCTGTTTGTGAATTTCATTGTCAACAATTGTGCGAAACTTCAAGCGGCATTTCAAAACACACCACTGAATCTGTGCATTTCTACACTTCGATACGTGAGCATGAACGTTTGCGTTACATCTTCAGTTAAACGCTGAAAGCTGCAAAATGTTTCAAAGCTTTGCGATGAATGTACAAGGATATATTGTATATACAGCACTTTCCGTCACTTCTTACATTAGGATACTAACAGAGATACAAATAGAGAGATAAGGGTTACTTAAGAAACCGTACTAAAATCATAAAGACGCCTCATCGTAGCCCCATGAAATGAAGTAGACTCGTCGTGGTATGGAATTTTTCAAAGTCTCATATTTTAACTTGATACAGAATGGCGCCATTTAGCTTGATGTTTGCAATAGTGTAATGAAATATGATGGTGTTATTGTAACTTGTATGGCCTGCACACGCTCCGGTGACATGAAGCTTCAAGTACCTGATTGCCTGCATCAACTCGAGCAGACGATAATGCAGGTTTGGAAAAAGTGTGGCGAGAATTCAAGCCGAATATCAGGAAATACCACAGCTTTACATACTTTATCGGCCTTATGTCAATGTGACCTGGTTTCTGGTTGGATTTAAACAAAACAAAAAACAAGATTTGTTTAGTTGCATCAAGAGCGTTCTCGTTGCAAATTAACGGCGGAAAAGTGTAGCGAAAAAAATGCTGACACGGCACTAATGGTATCAGAATGTCGACAGACAGCAGTTTTGTTCTATAACAGTGTGGAAACAGTTTCAGATGTATGCCCACAGCGCTCCCTGGCGGAACTATTAGTGGCCAAGTGCGGGATCCGCACGCCATTATCTAGAGACAACTCTCCACTTTCTAAGAAAACGCCTGTTATAAAAAGTCCTGGGTTCAAATAAAGATATCGGAATCTATCAATGAACAGTTCATTCATTTTGAAATGTACATATACTAAAATGTTTGTTTTTGTTCCTAATCTCTATTTGCCCTATCTCTATGCATACACGACCCTCTAATAAAATTCCTACGCATTTCTCGGGAATATTACATCAAATCCCCAAACCTGCAAATACTCATGTACCCGCAGCACCTGTCAATCAGAGATCAATTGGCATGATTAAATTACTAAACGATTCCTATCATTTATTATCAATTACTTGGCTTAATTAGAAGTAATGACATCTATCTGAAATGTACATGAGTAGCTGATACATGTATTTCACCAAAATGCACTGCAATATGCACTACTGTTCAATGACAATGTAGCTTTTGGTCTACTCCCAATCAATTTGATCGTTCAAATAACCCTTGCTAAACTGCGGTCAAAGCCCACAAAAGGTCAACGCCGTGTCCAGATTGGCAATTTGTGAAATAAGTCATTATCCTGATGGAGTGTTGATCATAGACTATAAATGATACTTGTACAGACAGATCGGTTTGACGATGGGCTTCCGGAAGCGTTAAATGACCCGCAGAATGGTCTCAAGGCCATGGGTTCGACTCCCGGTCGGATCACAACTCCATGCTACATGAATGAACAAGTTTTCTCCAACCAACAGCGTTTGTTTCTCCGAGGTCTCCTGTTTCTTCCAACATGACATTACAACAGTAAATCGTTTGACTGAACTCCCGAGTCGATATTATGGTTCCCTGTACAGTCTTTTTCTACTTTTCACCTGCAAGCACCGAGAATGGTGACTGGCATCTCAGTGTGAATTGTGCTCTGTGGCGCGCCCCGCCCCCGTGAAGCGTGCCTTCTAAAGTAGACCGTCTGCAGACAGTTATGAAGTATTTGATTAGCCCAGCCTGTCAACGGACGCTACATAACCACCACCAGTTTATCATGAGTACATAGATCATGGCTAATGACAGCCCAACCATGGTCTGTCTGTCTGCCCGCTGTAACGGCATTTGAACTGGCAGAAATATGTATGTTTAATAGGAAAATTATCAATGGCATACCAATAACTGCCAGTGTGAGTCAATACAGGCCTGGGGCCTGGTATTTTAAAAATAATTCAAGTAAACTATTGCAGTATTATCATAAATACATGGGGGCACTAACTTCATGCACTTATATTTTAGAGCTTTGGCTTTCTGCTGACTCCATAGCAATTGACGTTTGAACCTAAGGAAGAAATACTACCTATTCTATCTGGCTGAGACCCTACCCAGTCTTAATTGTCATGATCAAAGGACACAAGTGCCGTCTACCCCTCCTAAATTACCCCTCAAGGAATAGCATGGCGATTTTCTCATGTTTATCAACAATTCAGCTCAACTTTCGTATTACGATCAATGTCAGCTTTCTGTTTGACCTGCGCCAAAGAGGCAAATCAATGAAATTGACAGACAAAGGTTAAAGCTGGGGCGTACATTGCTGAAGAAAATATTGTGATTTTCTTATCAGTTCATATATAATTGAGTCTGTATGATTAGTATGTCATTTGGCCCTTGGGTTCTCTGATGCCATTTGATCGTTTAAATAGCAGTTTGTATAAACAAAACACAAATAAACAAAAACATATCGGATGCTCGTTAGAATGTTCGAGACGACTGCTTTGAAACCGACGAGATTGACTGTGTCAATCTTCGAATAGGATGGCATTCGTCGAGATGCAAGAACAGTCTTGTCAATACTGTATGCAGAGGGGATACAATTAAGATCAGGGCTATTGGGGCTGCAGTGTAAGGGTGTATAGGATTTCTTCTAAGCGTCCCGATAACTTCAAAGTAAGCTTACATGTATGAATATACCAATGACAAATTGACATCAGTATATGTGCCGGGGGTTATCATTAGCCAGTCTTATGGATCGAAAAACACTTGAGAAAGTTGAATGCACAGAAGCCGCCAAAAAGAGAGGTCATGGGGCTACTTTCGATAAAGTTGTTTAACGTTTCATTCATTAAATGCATGTTGTTGAAAATGTGTCTTAACCTGTATATTGTAAATGATATGCAACACTCTTGAATGTCTCACTAAAACATTGTATTCTATATATGCAGTAAACCTCTCTACTAAAGACACACTCGGGACTGACAAATGCTGTCCTTAATACTGAGAGGTGTCCTGATTGGCGAGGTCAAATTGAATGGAAACAACCAATTTGTGGCCAAAACTAGTGTCCTTAATAGAGAGGTGTCCGCTTAGGGAGGTTCCACTATACTCCGCTCGCCAGAATAATAATATGTTGTAAGTATCATGACTTGTTTTGGGTCATATAGGCAGCGGTCGATCGAGCGATAAGTTACTCGGGACAGGGTCATGCGTTAAGTCCCAATCGAAATTCAATTTGAAAGCTTATCAGCTGTGTTGGCGTCGTATTGGCGGACTCTAATTGTATATAAACTACGTGTGTGTATGTTTGATAGTGTATTTTATTCGCTAATGCATTATTGATATTATGACCATGATATAATGACAATAGTCAACAATTATTTTAATCTCATGCCACTATGATAGTGTCCCATAAATCATCTTGGAATTGCGCTTATCAGAATATTTTATGTAAGATTTTCGGATTTTAACCCACTCTTTTCGATACCACACCGATAAATGTAGGGACACAATTTTTTTATATTAAAAAGTAATGAAAATTTATTTCAATTTTTTAAAATTTCTGTGATCTTATTCGCTCTCCGTTACTGTGCACTCACCGGCTCTTCTTTAAGACTTTCCGTCTTATTTGCCAATCAAAAGCCCTCAATCATGCTTCACCTCGGGACTGTACAGTCAATGGTCCAATCACAAGGGAGTATTATCGTAAGAAGATGCCTGTTGAGTCTAGTGAACCACTGTCCTGTGATTATCGGCCCTCTCGACACGCGAATGGCATGATTCAATTTAATAGTTAGGAAGATAATGTCCAGAGACAAATACTGCCCTAGTGACCCTTAGGTTGTTGAAACCACCCCCTGCGATCCTTGTCAGAAATGATATCAGCTGTCGCCGGAACATCTGGTGTCCTTGGGACACAGCCGTGGGTGGAATATATTACGACTTGATTCAACACCGCATGATCCTTTAAATCCCAACATAGATGACGGAAATCAGTTTCAAAATATGCAATACCCCAAAAAATGTATCAGGACAAAAATGTCATTTTGCTTTCTTCTTTTTAATTTTGAATATTGAAAACATTCTATTTTTCAAAAAATTTCTTTTTTTCACAAATGCGAATATGTCTGAGAAAAAATGTCTGCTACAAACAAGGTTTTTAGTTGTGAAGTACGGCGTTTTCGTCATCGCTGTCGGAAATCGAGCCACATATCTTGCGTACTCTTCAGGATGGTTTATGACATCTTTCAAGCACCTCTCACTTGGTTCTAGACTTCGCTCAACAATAGAATCAATATCTAAAATTGGCGTTGTTGTATTCTGGTTAAATAATATATCAACGTATTATTTGCAACTTGTCAAATTGTTACCAGAGCTGTCTGAAATGGGGAAACTTTTTTTATTCGTGCACCATTGTGGACGTTACACCAATATGAATTATTTATTTAGACTGAGAGTTGCAGCAGACCTAGTCGATGCAATTTTGCCGAATTTCATGGGATGGTAAAGTTTATTATGTTATGCATGGTTAGAGTACATGTACACCTGTAAAAGTGCAATGTCCTACATCATTTACACACTAATAATTGCCTTTGCGTCACGCGTTCTCTAACTTGCAAGTCTGTTTCCATGGCGCTATTGTTTTTCTACCTTCAGTACCAGTTACCAGCACATGTTCTGAAGCATCCTGAGATTTGTGTTTTTTTCTCTCCTTCGTCGTTGCAAAATATTGAAATATCGAGAGACGGGCTATATTGGAAACAAGCAGGATGGTTCTGAAGACGGCCATGACACTTTTTAGTGTTTGGAGGCAAGAAAGGCCGGGGAGCTGACTCAGTGAACCTGCACTATAGGGGTATTTAGGTGTCGCAACCTGAAGACCCAAACGACGATGGTTGTAATATAAAAGTACATTTTATTTTATTGACGACGATTTTGGAAGCTATCCCTGCCTGTTAAAGTGAGACCCCTATGCAGTCCATTTCGTCATTCCTGATCGTCTTTCCTTCTGTACCAAGCGACAGGACGAGGCCGGACCACTGCGTCCGGAGTGTAGTAAAAGTTCGAAAGTTCGATTAAAGCGAGTGTCACACCACAGACATTCGTATGCATCGTGTGAGTTGCGAAAACTGCCTCGAAATAAATGGTAATAGCACCTCCTGACAATGTTTAAAGTCCAACCTCCAAACAGTTGTTTGCCAAATAAAATGGGAATTTTTCGGAACTGATTGCTAAAAAAACTCTCAGTTTACTCGTTGAATTTGCCCACTTGAGATTAAAACTCATTCCAAAATTAAAATCGATGCCATGGCATAATTTCAATTATTAGAACGGCGCCGGAAATTTTTTCGTGTAAGTTGTTTTTTATACGATATTGCCACAAACAAAGGTAAAATGTGGCTAGCAATTAATATACATTTCAACGATGCGGCTGCGACACCGCTATATAGCGAATTACCGGGCATGCCATGCCGACTTATCGGCGGTGAATATCAGGATGGATATACGTACAACGACGGTGGATCGACATGCGGGCATGCCAATTTTCATCGCGCTGGCGTGGATAGTTATACGACGGCTATGATATTTCTAATTATTAACGGGCAACATGTAAACGATTTCTAGTGGGTTACATGTAAACAATGTACATACATTTGAACATGGCCGGGCTGTAAGAAGTGCCCTGAACGGAAATTATAGTGATATAAATATGGCGGTGTACAAATCAGATGAATATGTATCACTCTGGTACCTAGATTGGCTATAATTCACACATAGGTAATGTGATACTACTAACACCCAAGTTTTTACACCATCCGCATTGATTAGCTTATTCTGGTGAATCAAAGGAATTGCAAGAAATATTAGATTTTATGTGGTTTTTCGCCGCGAACACGCGAGCTGAGAGATTTCTTGTGATGAGATGATGTCATCGTGAAACAATACGCTGACATGACGAATCATTTAGTTATCTATACATGGGGATATGCTATGTCATGATGCCAAGCAAGGATTAATCCATCCTTGATGAAGCGAAGGCGTAATGCTAAGATTTTATCATGTATATACTTATTTGTTAATATAATAACTTATATATAATTCTCAACAAATAAACAGGCAAGAAAAAATAAAATCTTTTTAGGGAAATCGCTAGCACAGCTTCTTCTAGTTTGTCATTTAGGCGACCCCCATTAATATCCTGATGGGTAACTCCCTTTATCACCCTGACATCATTGGTAATTTCCTCATGGGAACCTGCTATCTTAATTCAATCCCCTGATATCATGGGCAACCAGTTGCAGATATATGTAGGCTATCTGATTTAGCCCAGATATCAATTGATAAACTGAAGTTGATTAACAATTCAACCTTCTTGACCTCGATGTGTAACTATTGATCTTAGATTCATTATAAAACGCTTAAAAACACATTAAAGTAAGTACTATATAGATGAGCGGAATCTATAAAGTTTGCTGTTGGCAAAATAACCATCCTGAGAGATTTTGGATACTATTTTGAATCCCGTAACAAATATACCATTTGAAGCACATGGGGTATAGGCCTACTATGGACTTCTCTGGGCTGTTCAAAAGAGGATGAAAGACACCCGCGAATGGGCATTTTCCTATCATCGTATTCGCTCTCGGTATATCATACACTCTTAAAAATAAACGTTCTTGAACCTCTGAAAAACCATTTAGGGTATATCAGCCAACACAAATATGCACCCCACAGAGGTTTTTCAGAGAATAGACCAACCCCTTAAGGTTTTTGAGTTTGTGAAAAAACCTCTATTTTCACCTGAAAAACAGCTACAATATTTTGATTTTCAGAGTGTAGCGTTTGATGTAGAAAGTGTGCGAGTCGGATGATAACCGCTACCGTATAGTTAATACCATACTATATGACCCGAAATTTTAACCTTTAACTTTGTATTTGTACAACAGAATATTGGATGACCATCATCTACCCGTATGACCGGTCGATGACAGTTGTAGTTTGTCATTGGACATCTGTGACAATTATTTCTGGTATCATATGGCTATATATATGTCTTCTTCTTATTGGCTGTTGCAAGTACATGTGTGGACTAATCTGGACTTGGTTTAGTGTTATCATAAAGGAATAAACACAAAGGTCTCGCTAAATTACGTTATTTTCTTAAGTTTTCTCAGACTGGCGTAAAGGATTTTCTAACATCTCTAGGCATCCTCGCCAAACACCATTTAAATTATGATGAACCCTTAGTAACGTTTTTCACGACAAATTTTCCCTAAATTGAAAAGAAAATGGTCAGAATGCTTAACTTGATATCAAGGTATTGATATTGAATTTCTTTGTAAGTTATTTGTATTCTTTAGCGTATAGGTTTTCTATAATGCTCACTTTTGACTCCAGTAAATTCGTCCCTTCGCTCTTACTAAACTGACACATCTGAATTGTGATGCCTGCAGCTTAATCTTAGACATCATTCGAAAAAAAAATACAAATAATTTTTCATGAGAACTTAACTTACCCGTCAGTATGAGAGGGATACAACCGTATATCCATTGAATCAACGACCTAAACTCCATATTGATATTGTTAGTTTAAGAGTCTAAACACATCATAAATCCTTTAATAAAACCGTACAGACGCATCCAGTTTGACTCAAAACTTGTTAAATCCCAGTGTTATGTGGTCACATCATAGTCTATGGCGTTGTCACATCTCAAAAACTCCTCGAAACACCTTTTAGCCAACTTTGGTGCGAATATCTGGTTGAAATATCAGGGCATGTTGTCGTCTGCGCTCTCACAGAACCAATGCTCTCGTTTCATTCAGAGAGAATACCAATAGCGAGCTCGAGCGCTCGGGGCCAGTCCATTATCAACAAAGGGGCGGGCGTGAATTAAACCTTAAACCACCAAATATTCTGTCCATGTTTCATGCAGTATCAAACAATGTCAAACATTCTATTAAGATATTAAATTTCGGGGCGATAAACTGCTGGAGTACACTGTCAAACTACGTCAGGTTTGATTCCAATATGACTTTTGTGCTGGGCCTTTGATATTTTCCATTCCGTTGACTGAAAGTCCTTGCTTGTCATTTTCAATCTGATTCAAGAGTATGAAACCAGACTTTGAAATACATAAATGTATATAATTGTATCGTGATGCCAAAAGTTCACTTTCAGTGAGACACTGAGGTATTTAGACAGAAATCTTCGTGTATATGATATTACTCAAAACTTGATATTCTCTTATTTTCCAACTTATGTAATGCGCTGAATACTTAGCATTTAGCAATGCTAGTCTGTTCTCTGATATTACAACAATACATGTTTACATGCCAGGTTTCATCACGCTGGCATGTTTAACAGGGAAGACAAAATAAGATGTTTGATGGTTCTCACAGTGCCGGGGATCAAAAGAGGTACTGCGAAAAACAACTCACAGCATCAACTTTATACCAAGCCGGGTAATTTGTGATTAATATGGCAGGACAACATAACCGATGTCTGATTGGTTGAGACGTCAAATGACGTCATCATGACGAAGTCATACTTTTACCGTTACGACTTTTTTGAAAGACTGCACAGTGTCGGCTTTACATGATCAATAATGACAGGACCTCAACCAATCCTAAATTCTGCTAAGAATTAAAAGGCCAGGCTATAAAAATGTTAGGTCAATGTATACATGCGGTAAACTGATAAACATCTCTGCACTTGTGTCCTATAGGCCTAAATACCCACTCGATGATTTCAAGTAACCCAAGAATGCCTTAATTTCGTTCCATTAGGGGCTTCAAGGAGCACGATCAGAAGTTAAGCATAAGACTTTAAGAGGTATATTTTGGATAATCCTCTCCTTAGTTAAAATAGTCCTAAACCTAAGTCACCTGCCAAAAGACCTGTCAGAGGATGAATAAGAGATTTCATGTTATCTTTCCAATCAAAATGACCCTTTGGTCAAACATGACTCCCACTGAAAAGTCCTAGAATTGCTGGACTGGCATGACTGGCAGGCCGCAGAGGAAATGGTACTATGCGAGACGACCTAGTCTGACCCGAACGTTGGATACTTTTGTAGCAGGTTTATGACAGGGACATCTCACCCATCTTACCCCGTGTCCCCTCTTACCCCAATTGTACCATGGCCTATACCCCAGTTCATAAACTCAGTTTTGGCCTGCAGTTTAGCCACCCTCCCGGTGTTGGTAAGACAACCAATACCTCCAGTTCCTTAAATGTACACTAAGTCAGTAGTTCTCTCTTGAAATGCATGTCTCTACAAGCTGACACTTCTCTGAAACAAGTAGAATACTGATATCAAAGGTGTAAGTCCACACAACCTGAGGTCGTGATTTCAAATATCATTCTGAACTTAAGGGCGTGAGTGATGGGAGGGGCATATGACAGACCCTAATATTCGAGGATGAAGAGGCCGGTATAGGCCAACAACATTTGGCGTGAAGACCAGATGGAGTCGACAAGGCCTGCGCTTACATTTTTATTTTCAGTACGAGTGTCTCTGGCAGCAGAGAAGAGACGGAAAAATGAAAATACATGTAACATATATGTTTGTCTTGGCCACCCACAAGATCAACAAAAAGTAGTATATTTTATGTCAAGGCGCATGGCCTATATCAGTATAATAGGCGAACTATTTTTATAAATACTTTTTCTGTTGACAAATCCATATTTTGGCTCCTCAAATCCTGAAATCTCAAATAAACGTCGTCTGCGGTCTTGAGGCGATTTTTCTTATTGTAAACGACCCCTAAAGTGATTACCTATTGAATTGAATATAAAGAATGTTCAACCCGGGGACCCGCGTTACTACTTGAGACGCCGCGCATGGCTAACCCTCTTTAGCCTGGACATGATATTAATGGTTAAAGTAAACATGTCAAGTACTCTGGCCTGGGATACTCTGACAACTCGGAACATCCTATCCCACTTACCCGCTGACTGATGACTTTTATTATACGAATATAAAAACGTATATAGTTTGCTTACAATGATTCTATTTCGACACGGATGTAGAGCTTGTATTCTCTAACATTCGATATGTATTGTATTCATGTACGAAATTAAAGTATCTGTCGTAGAATCTATGATATTCCAGATTATCACAAACCACATTTTACATCGTATCTCCCTTCATAGATTTCATGAAGGGTCACCTTAGATTCTATCATGGTCCACGGTAGAATTTTTATTTTACAGGTTCAGACGTAATTGCACTATCCAATGCAGAATCATCATCATCAGCTAATATTATACAACAATATCAGGAATATAATAAGGTGAAGCTTCATCGTTTTAAAATAGTGGTTAGAACTCAAGCTTCATCTCGAGGACGAGATTGGAACTGAAATTACAGCGCATAACCTACGCATCGGACTCGGACTGCACTCCGGACGCAGTGTACCGGCTTTGTTCCTCACCCACAAGGAGACCCAATTAGGATGACGCAATGGACGGCCCAGGGAGTCTAACTCGGACGGGATGGGCCAGCATTTTCTGACTCCGTCATATCATACGACATCTGTTAAACCAGCCTTGATTATACCACGAATAATGACTAAGAATATGTTTCCGCGCACTGTGGTAGGGGTTTACATGGAAACCTCACCGAGTGAAAGGGTCTTCCCTAAAAACCTAAGAGTTTCCCATCAGAGGCCATGACCGCCGATAGCTAGTTTCCCGCTAGACATTTTATCCCAGGACATTTCAAAGTTCTACACGACGCCTGAAACGGCCGCTGAAGGTTGGAATCCCCCACAACTTCATAAAATCCTGAAAAACAGTATCAAATTCAGGATCGATCTACCCATGCCTTGGGGTCGTTTTCGGGCTTTTCTGAAAGGCTAAACTGCTCAATAAAGAAATTGCGCCTGAAAATCTTTTGGCGGCAAATTTAAAATTGCCGCCAACAACTCCATTCTCCAAGCGTCGTCAATGGTGTTCATCGTCGCCAAGTCTTACTCGACCTACCATGTTACAATTTCAGCGGGTGCATGTAAATTGGACATTTGGCCCAGTGCCCGGGAGATTGAGCGGGTGCATGTAAATTGAACATTTGGCCCGGCGCCCGGGAGATTGCAACGACCCGTCCGAACCTCGAATGCAGGTGTGGTGATTGATGCGACTAGTTCTGTAATCTACCGCACAGCGTCGCATTCTGTCAAATTTTTGGAACTTCACTTTTCATTATTTTGCTGATATTATCCGTTAAGAATGAGAAAAAAAGACAACAAAGAGCGGAAATCCCCTCAGGGTAAACCGTATAGTGAAGTTGAACACATCGTGAATTCTCGCGAGCAGTATCTTTTCTCGAAAGAGTGGAAACCAGATGGAAACCCAAGGTGAATATGGAAAACCCGAACTTCAGCTCTCACTCTTGTATGCAATGATGTGTATAATGAGATGGTCGTTCGACCTGCTAATTGATATGTGAATCTAAACTTTTTTATCTGTTGTTTTAGAATCGCCTCTCCAGTTGTTGTTGTTATTGTTTATAGTGTCCTTCCTGTTGGTTGCTTTCCCTGATCCTGCTAGTAATAAATCAACATTATTTTCGTCTTTGCCGGGCCATGCAGCCCCTCGGCCTTGCTAGCTCATGTTATGTACAGCCCTGCACATTTTGCATTTGGTGTGCGGCTGCACTTTCAAAGCTGGCCCTACCTCCTGTGCCTCTAACAGTGGCAAGCCCACCTTTGAGGCAGCCCATAAATAGGCCTAGGTCAAGACTGCTCATGAAAAGAGAAGTGTACAGTCATCTTCCCCCCCCCTCCCCCCTCCCCCATATGCAAATATGCAACATTCACACGAAACCCAACTTTTCGACGAAGACAAATCAGAGGCAGAGCAAAATCAAATCTAATGTGGACACTCGGAACCGGTCAGAAGGCCTTAGCCGACCTTGGACCATGCCATAAGCCACTGTCACCCCATGTTTCAGGTGAAACGCATGACTGGTCAGCTCCCAAACAAACTTCTTTGAAAAGGTCAATTGGACAATAATGGCACAGGATTAGCCCAAATCATGCATGTCTATCACTATCAGTGCCTATCGAGTGACTTATTCTCAACGTTTATAGTGGCTGTAATATTCTCTTTTATGTTATAACAGTGCCCTACTATTCATATGTCATGGTGTTGCTGAACATTGTTTACGCTATGACGATATCGCCAAGAGATATAATGATCTCGGAATACTGGTGTTTGCTCATGATCACAGTAAGTGTTTAAACTTTATGGTTATGCTAATTTTCCAAAATATTTTCTGCTGGCATTCAGAATTTGAATGATTACTTCTGAAAATCTCTTGACAACTACTATTTTTACGGCATTCAAGTTTGAGAGCTATTCCAGTGTGTTCCTAATATAAATTTTTTTGTTGTTTTAAAATAAAAACTTAATTTTGATTAAATTTTTAATTTTATGTTATTTCTTCACACTTCAGTTGGCCACGGTCAGAGTGAAGGGGATCGGGTCCATCTGACTGACTTTATGCACTATGTTGAAGATGTTATACAGCATGTCACAGAAAAACAAAAGCTCTATCCTGACATCCCAGTATTCATATATGGACATTCCATGGTAGGTAGACATGCTGGATGTTGACTTTAAACAGCTTGTTCTATTCATTATCAATAAATTTTTCAAAAGGTTTTCTTCTCAGTTGCAAGGATTCATGGCCCTAAAGTACACTAAAGAGGTTGCCATGTTTTCGCCTCATTGGCCATTCAGAATTCCAAGCGACGGCCCAGTTTCAATTCAGTGTGAGAGATTTTGTATGTGAGAGTTTTGACAGTGTCACAGCACCAGTCTTCCTATTCTAATGGACAGACATGGCGGATTGCTAGGAATGATGTGACAGTGTTGTGTCTGTAAAGAAGCTTGGTCTCTAACCTGGTCCTATCTAAAATTGTTTCAAAATTTCGTAAAAAATCATTTTGATTTTGTTTGTGGTAGCATGATTGATAGCAAGAGACAATGTATGTTGTCATGTCAGTGTTAATCCATGTTTCTCTTCAAGGGCGGTGCGATAACCATCAGGGCCATGATGGAGAAGCCGACATTATTCCGGGGCGCTGTCCTCTCAGGTCCTGCTGTCATTCCAAGCCCCGAGACAGCCACCACAACCAGGGTAAGCTACTCTTAAACTTGATGTTGTATCGCAGGGGGACCGTTTCTCAATTACATTGTGTTGAACATCCTTGTACCCTTGGCTTATGGTAGTCCCTCTAGATCTCCAGCCGGTACAAAAATCTCAATGCCCAATCTCTTGGGATTGCATATTCAACCACTCTCCCCTTTGTTGGTATTAATTCACATGAATGCGTAATAACTGCACTCTGGATTCCTTTGGCAAAAAGAAGCTACTTGTAAAGTAAAAAGGCAAAACTTTTTCAAAACTACTTTGGCTTGCGAGATTTTATTTTTTTATTTTGTTTCTCTTAATAAGACTTTCACTGCCAAGACGTGTTGACCAAATTGAAAATATGACCAAAGCTCCGATGAGAACCTAATCCTCACCTCACATAGATACTCCTTGGAAGGCTCTCACTGAATGATTTGACATGGTTTCAATGATACCTCAGATTTTTTAGACATTTTCTATCGTGAGCAAAATTGCCACTGGTAGTGAAAGGGTTAAATATTCTGTCCAAGTGTCATGGTTCGAAGTTCCTTTTCAGGTGTTTATTGCACGGATTTTAGGCAGGATCTACCCTCAATGTCCTATTGGAAAGTTGGATGATTCTTTCATATGCAGAGACAAAGAAGTGGTAAATATCATTGCTGGGTTTTGTACAACATGGCTATGGGTTTAGTATAACATGTCTCTGGTTTCGGTATAACATGTCTCTGGTTTCAGTATAACATGTCTCTGGCTCCAGTATAACGTGTCTCTGGCTCCAGTATAACGTGCCTCTGGCTCCAGTATAACGTGTCTCTGGCTCCAGTATAACGTGTCTCTGGCTCCAGTATAATGTGTCTCTGGCTCCAGTATAACATGTCTTTGGCTCCAGTATAACATGTCTGTGGTTTCAGTATAACATGTCTCTGGTTCCAGTATAACATGTCTCTGGCTCCAGTATAACATGTCTCTGGCTCCAGTATAACATGTCTCTGGCTCCAGTATAACATGTCTCTAGTTCCAGTATAACATGTCTCTGGCTCCAGTATAACATGTCTCTGGCTCCAGTATAACATGTCTCTGGCTTCAGTATAACATGTTGTTGGCTCCAGTATAACATGTCTCTGGCTTCAGTATAACATGCCATCACTTTAGATTAGAATAACAATAACAGCCGTGGTATCTTTAAAAATTGAAACAACCAAAGACGATCGGTAACAATTTTTATCACAGAGACTTCACTTCCCGAGTTGCACAGCTCTTTGGGAAGAAGACTGCTCGCAACTCTACTGTATTGCGCTCGATTTCCCTAGTTAGAATTCTGACTTCTGCCTTAATGGCATTTCAGTGCAGCTGGGCCGGTGATGCTTCTCCTCTAATTAATTGCCACCTCGAGACTTGCGTGGAATTTTAAATACGGAGTTGAGAGCTGAGCCTTCACCAGGTCATTATTAGACAGGTTTTGCAATCCATGCATAAGTTGGAGAGGGAGTCGTAAATGATGTGACCCCCCCTTCGATCTCCTCCTGAAAATAACCACTAAAAGATATTGACGCTCGCAAGAAAAGTGGAGAATCGGTAGGTCTGTGAAAATCGGTGGGGTTGTAGCCTTTGCTATCAATGAAAAAAAATCTTCTGTTATGTATCAGTCCATCTGCTTCAGTGGATTTATGATTTTATTCAAATAAAAAGGAATTCAAAACAAAAATCTAAAAAGATCTCACGAAAATCTCCTGGGGCTGTGGAGTAGATTTCACTTTGAATCTTCAGCCAGTTTATTGCCAGTCTTTAAAGACAGAAGCACGGCATAAACAGCATTAAAGAATGATTGATGACGATATATAAAAGTGCAATACATTAACATGTTGACAAATCGTTTCCTCGCGTGACGAGTTTCATCATTGCTGATGAACTTAAAGGATGGTTATAGGAAACCATGCGGAAATGGTTTATTGATTAAAGCAGCAATGGGTGTCAATTAGGTTAGTGCAATTGACAGACATTGAGGAGGGAATTCACACTCGATAAAGATAGGATTCCACTTGATAGAGATAGGATTCTGGTATTCCACTCGATAAAGATAAATTCCACTTGATAAAAGAGATACATTGCCACTTGGTTAAAGTCATACTTTTTGGAAACATGACATTTAGATAATGTTAAACCATTTTGTTGTGGCGGTAGGCCAGACAGAATTTCCTTTTGGTATTTAAACGCTGAGTTCCAACTTCCTAGCAATTATCCATTGAGATGGCCTAGGTTTCCTGCTAGGTTAAAAACATGTTGACTTGCTATGCAGTTGGTGTGGTGGCAGCAAGCATTTCAAAGCTCAGTGACTACTCGGTAAAGACCAGCTCTGGAATTGTGCAAAGGAATAACGCAAAACCGTCATTAAAATTTATGGGGGAAAAGGCTTGACTGTCTTTCTAGGGACCTGGAGTTCTATGCTACCAGAGAGTAATCATGAAATAAATGCTAAAAGCTAATGCCAAGTTGATACAGATATATACTGCAACAGACTACCCAATCTTGCACAGTTTCCTGTCCTGTCCTTTCCTAGTGGCCACCTTGAGTTGTGGGTACAACATGGCCATTTGCATGTACAAGTCCTCATCTGCTAAATCAATATGTATGAAGGTTTGCGGCTGAGAATAATTGACCTGATGTCCTGAGGGTGAATGGAACCAAGTGGTAGCGCTCGAGGGCATCGGACATTGACTAGGTATCGGCAGACTGGTATCGAGTTGTTCATCTGTGCCCCCTGCGTCAAGCAACAAGATCTAATCACGTTAACTGATGCCGCATTCATTATTTATTCAACGCCCGATTCCATCGCAGTGTGCTATAAATCTGCCGATAATTTCATCGAATTTCCCCTGGGGCTAGTCAGCCTGGTCCCCAGTGCAGCTAACCAAATGGTTTGCTGCATATTTAGTATAAAAACTTGGAAAAATCTATAGCGGTGTTATTGTTAGTAGTTTTGCCTGAAGCTGCTGGCAGCTGAATTGGATTATACAGTACAAGTCAAGTCGACTGTTTTCATTTTGGAAAATCATTAGTTTTATAGAGCTCCCAAGAAGATTCTCAATTTCTATGAGCCGGTGTGAGTTTTGTGGCCGTTCTGCAATGCTTTCTGTTGCAAAGTTAACTTTGATGGACATTTTGTTGAAGCTGAAATGACACAAATGAGCACTTGTACTTTTGCATCTTAATTCAACAAAATTTCTTTTCAGAACGCTTATTTTTAAAAACTTTTCAGAACACTAATTCACTAATTTTGAGAACCCCCATTTAAGGCCTTTCAGAACACGTATGCACATTTTCCAAGGTTTTCAGGACCTCCTCCCCTCACGCAAACAAATAGTGAATATATACGGTTAAATATCATGAATGCATAAATGGCCGTCCATATTCTTGCCCCCCCGCCCCCCCCCCCCCGCCAGATGCATACGTACTAAAAGTTTGGCCCCTAATTTGAACCCTTTGTCTGCAGGTGGCTGTCGAGTTTTCTCATCCAGAGTCAACGGCCTGAAATCTGACCGTTAGTATCTCTGTAAAGTTTGAAAACATTCTCCTGTTCCCGTTTAGGTTCAGAAGAGCGTGACCCTGAACAAGTTTTCACACCTGTTGCTTTTCCTGCTCCCAAGAATAATCCTGTCATTCATGTGGATAATTTGTACGTTATTCAGTTCAACAGGGCTTCATTCACACCAAGGGAAAAAAGGGTCGAAATGGAAAATTCTATAACAGTCTCCCTTTATGGTAATTTCAGGTTCGACTTGCTAAACTTCTCACCAAAGTGTGGCCCCAATATCGAATATGTAATCAAAGTATTCACTTGCTATGCCGTGACAAAGATGTGGTAATTCCTCAACCAAATTTGCACGCCGTTTAAAAACGTATCATTTTGATCTACATTTAGTTTATTTGAAATTTCTTTATCTTCTTTTGCTCAAAAGATAAACAATTATTGAAAATGTATAAAATATATTTGGATCATTAATCTCTTTTAAGGATTTTAAATGCATGTAGTTAGAATTTTTAAATACAATATTTCTATTTTCATGTTTGCATCCATAAAACCTTTGAAATTTACACCAAATTTAGTATTCTCTGCAACACTGCTGCATCACTTTCCAGTTTGACAATGAAAAAGGGCCTCTGCCAGTTGCTAAGGCCTACTTTTGTTAAACGCTAGCAGATTTTCTCTAATAAACATTGCAGAGAGAAAACTTCGGTTTCATGATGTCATCGCTACACAACCAGCTTGTGAACTTCCATATTGTCACTTAGGAAGTGAAGACACCTACCAGTGAATTTGTGAACCTTAATCTGGCCCACCACAGTCCTGCCTATTGTATCCCGTTGAGTGATCAGTACACATTGAAATGACACCTGATCTAAGGATATCCACAGCGAAGGAAGTAATTACAATGAAATAACAAACACAGCAGAAAAAACTGGCAGATTCCCCTAATGATCGTTTCTTCTTATCTTTGAACACCATCTGCATGCATTCTAATAGATTCCATCAATTTCACATTAGAAATTACATTCGTGCACATTTTTGACGTTTCAGCTGTCCCATTTCTTTTCAGTGGGTGGCACACGAAGTATGCACCCTCTTATTTTTGAGAATTCTTTAAAATTGACGTGGAATTTTGAAAACAAGCAGAGTACCCCCTCTTTCTCGCTCTCCCTTTACCAGGTTCCTCGATCTGCCCGTGAAAGAGCTCCTACTCCCTTAAAGCAGATTCCTCCCGGATTCCGGTCTCCTCCTACATTACCAATACTGATTCCTACCCAGGGTTCCTTCCATGCCCTTGGCCACCGCTTGGCAAAGAATCCGCAACTCAATCTAAAATCAATGGTCTGTTCATGAGAACCTGATATTTCCTTGCATTGAGCTATCCAGACTCCATCATGATATTTTAAATCAGTACTTTTGTCTGAATGAGATATGTATTCAGTTGGGAGACATAATGATAAATTTATCACCAGATTCTTATGTATTTACCATACAGATGCTCTCAATAAACCAGATTAAAGAGCGACTAGAGGCTGGCGGGAGCTAGGGGGTCAAATTGGTACTCTTCAGGTGACTTATAGGCACAATTAAGGGGCTTGGATGTGTGTGATTCAGCAATGGTTATATACCTCATACAAGCGGGAATGGTTTTGATGTACTCTTTGTTATAAAGGCGTGACCCCTTTCAGCAACTTTGTAGAACTTAAATTGACATACTTGGATCCGGCCCATTGTCTCCCTTTAAGAAGTGAAGTCAGCCAGCATTTGTGACCCGTCACAACAAAACCAGGCGCATGTCGCACAGAAAATGAGCCTAAATGTCACCGGGAGATAATGGAAGAAATTGATGTGCTCTTATTTCACAAAAGGCAGACAATAGATAAATGGATAAACAGTTCGTATCAACCTACCAAGCTCATAGCGACAAGCGCCTGGTTTTGCTGTGACGGGTCACATTTAACCCTTTGCGATTTTGTCAATATTTTGATGGGGTTTCAACATGTTGGTACACGAGCAAGAGGAACGGACTGATATATAGTGCCAAACTCACCTCCCCTGAAAATAATATCCTTACGGGCTCAAAATTTACCGTAGGTTTTAAAAATGTCTTTTTTACATAAAAGAATCATTTTATGAGCCAATTGTTGTTCATCATTTTCAGATAAAATCTTACCAGAACGACCCTCTTGTTTATCATGGATACATGAAAGCAAAGTAAGTACAGTGGAAGCTCCCTTAGTGGACACCTCTCTAATAAGGATAACCTCTCTATTAAGGACACTTGAAAATTGCTTCTGAATCTATGCATGGTAATATTAGCTGTTCTTGGAGCAGACATTAATCAAGCGAGTAAAGTATGAGAATACACGCGCTAGGGGCCAATTTTTATCGTGGCAGTTTACGACTACCACCAGCCTTGCCGATGAATAAAGGCAATTTCCGATTCGCTCTTTTCCAGATGGGGTCTGTGCACTCTCTCCTGTCTACAGTACATCCAAGCTCACCTCAACACCATTGAATGGCCATTCCTCATCCTTCACGGTGACGAGGACAAGTTGTGTTCCTTGGAGGGCTCACAGGTGTTATATGACAGAGCAGCCAGTACTGATAAGACCATCAAGGTAAGAGTAAGCTGAGGACATTTCGGGAGAGTGTACAATGTATATAGATTCTGTAGTTAAGATGACCATAACGAATAGTTGTTTCTTCGTGACAGAGCATTGAGATCCTAATAATAATAATAATAGTCTCTTTTATAGCACTATTCCATGGACAGAGTCCTTGCTCACAGCGCTCCCTCTCCAAAAGCTCGCACAAACAGCCAGGTCTTTATCGCTCCCTTGAATTTTTCAGTGTCCACAGTGTCCCGAATGTGGCATGGAAGAGTATTCCATAGACGCGGTCCATAACACTTGAAACTACTCCTGTGCTCAATCTAGATCTCAATCTAGATGAAAGATCCTGTGCTCAATCTAGTGTTGGGTTCAAATGTGATGCAAGCTCTTCTGCAGCTTTGTTTATGCACAAAACTTCACATAAACCTTCTTGTTGTCATTTGTATTGAAGCCTGGTATTGCTTACCAGAGGAAGAAGCAGAGCTGCTCTTGGTAAACTGCTACTACTGCAGATCTGGCATTTAACATGTTCAAAATGAGTAAAACTAACTTTATCTTGTCTAAAATTGCAGGTGTATAAAGGTGCGTATCACCAACTGCATCACGAGCCGGAGGGAGTCGGTGAGCAGAGCGTCGACGAAATGGTCAACTGGGTCAAGGAACGCATGTGATAGAACGTCACGTTTTGGAAGAGTTTACACAACTGGGCCAAGTTGCTCAATCAGTGTAAGAGACAAATACCAACGTTGGCTCAAGTATGTGCTATCTCCTTCAGTGAATGTCATTAACAAAAGTAGCGTGAGGACTGAACTGCAAAGCCAGCGTTACAGCTAACGCAATTGAGCAACAAGGCCCTGCATGATTATAACATCATTCTCTTATAACACCCTTCCATAGTTTACGGTGTGGTCTAATGTATTAAGATATACAATGCAAGATCTGAAGTATTTAGAGTAAGGTCTGAATTTTTGGAATGTCATTTTTACACATGTTTTCCAGCTTTTTATGGCCGTTTTCTCAAATTTTTTAATACGCTTGCATAATATGCGCGAGGACACTCTCAATAGACTTCCTTTCAGTGGCTGGATTGTTGAAGGACACTGACCTGAAACATTCTCAGTGTTTTATAATGATGAATTTTCATCCTTCTCTCCTGGATAATGATGCCAAATTTCTTGTGCTACAAATTTGAGATTTGGAATGGTGTATCCTAAGTTATGTAAGTGAACGGCCTTGATATCTTCATGTACAACTGAACTCGACCTCAAACTCTTCTTTCTTAAATACAGACATAATATTTCACGGAGACAACTCTATAATATGACTTGTATATCAAGATTGTCTTGATTTTGGTAGCCAAACTCCCCGGTCAGTTCTTTGCCCACTGAATGTGATAAGAGAGTGTCCCGCAGTTCCTTATTCTTGTTGGTAGTGTTGTTAATGCCTTTTATTCATATCAGTACATCATTGAAGCAATAATGCATGCTTATTCCAGTTTGCTGCTGATGTATGCTGACATCTATAGTAATAGTAAAGTGTTGATCAGATGTAGGTGTAGCCAAGGATAGACAAAGATTTATGATATTATTTCAAACCTATACTCGATGTAGCCTTGCACCTGTATTACCTCTTTCTTCGGTTTACATTTAGGATTCAGGAGCATCGTTTGTTTTATGTTTGTTTATTGACTCGGGTTTGAAAACGTGCGATTTTTTTATGAGCATGAAAAGTGACATGTAAAAGCTAAGCCCAATCTTTGGAAAGGACTTGTTTGTTCTTCATGTCTTGCTAATCATTCACCCATGTCAAATCAATTATAGAGGTTTCAGTAGGCTACTCCGATATGACTCGTTTGATTGGGCAGGTGTTTGAACCTGTAAAATTGATAGCTCGTCAGTTTTGAGCAGGCAAGTAAGATGTGACTCGGTTGAGTGGAGAACATTTTGACTCTGTAATATGGATTGCACTTGGACATGTAGGGCCAAATTCATAAAGGGCGTTTATGGATTAGACGTGTACAACTGCTCTCTAATCAGTTTCAGGGCCTATTCATATTCTGTGAAGATTGACATGAAGGGCCTGAATCTGCCTATTCAGTAGTTAAATGCCCTTTATGAA
The DNA here is from genome assembly GCF_910592395.1 of Lineus longissimus. Taxonomy (NCBI): domain Eukaryota; kingdom Metazoa; phylum Nemertea; class Pilidiophora; order Heteronemertea; family Lineidae; genus Lineus; species Lineus longissimus. The sequence goes on along the minus strand of NC_088314.1, from coordinate 19,218,217 downwards.
TTTGGCCCATAGTTACCAGGTTACTGATTGTCTGGGACCAAGGAAGTCGGTGTTGTGTAATAATGCAAGTCTCCTCATGTCTTTTTGCACCAATTTTGTGCATTCTTCCAAACATTCTAAATCGTGCTCAATAACATTCTTGTTATTCTTTTGAATATTCACTCCAACATACCAGGAACTAGATATTGTTTAGGGTGATTTATGTTTATCAATGGCTTACTTCAAATAAAATTCCTAATATTGCCTTTGTAATGTGACATGAATGTTCTTCCACTTTTGTTTATGAATTTTGTTCTAAGTTGTAAACAATGTTTATTGCTGAGCAGGTCTGATGGTGGTATTGTATGCGTTATAATATAAGTGGCCTCAGGTGAACTTTGTATATTTGCCATACATTATGTATTAAAATTTTAGTTTATCTTCAATAAAATGTTATTTACAAAAAGACACATTTTGTACGCGTTTGTAATATTTAGGGGAACCTGTCTGGTCCTTGCCCTCTAAATGCAGTACCGAGCCAAGTGGATGTATCGTATGTATAAATCTACACTAACATTCTACCAAATATTTGTGTACGTTTTTGGGCAAAGAATACCTCCCAGGGCCTAGAAAAAAAACCTAGGCGTATATGTATGTAATAAAGTCCCTGTGGTCAATATGGCCGGACACTTTTCCAGGGGGACATTTTCTACTGCTACACTGGCAATGTATCGTCTTCTCATTGACTGCATGTTGGGATGCCTGTGTCTGAGGTTCCTCCAGCACACTTCAGGGTGGACGACAGCAAGATGAGCCAATTTGCACCATGTACTAGTAGCGCCAAAATATCAAATGGTGGCATTACAATACACTATAAAAAGTGATTCAACAATGTTTTCCTAATTTGCTAAATTGATCTATCTTTTTTGAGTCATCTCAAAAGTTTTGTTCAGCGCCAAATTTTGTAATGGTGGCAGAAATTGTACCTATTTTATACTTTTTGTAGGCCATTCGAAAATGATTAATTAATTTGCATTGTGAATCTTTCTTTCTTGAATCACTTTTTATTTTTTGCGCAGCGCTACATCTTTGACGTGGAGAAAGGTGTAACTATTTTCTAAGTTATCTGGAGAAGTCCCAGTGAAGAAAAACCATTTTGCATGTTTATGACATTTTGAGAAATTTCGTCCTTTAAATTACGATAATTCTGCTCCAGAATGATATATACTTCAACAGATCGAATAAATAACTTTAAACGAAAGTGAAGGTGTGTTTACAGTGTAGTTCAACAGTTTTTTCTGGTTGAAAATGAAAAAATAACCTTGTCGGCTCAAAACTATCCATTCCAATCCATCCTCATCGGTCCTGATGATGGAATCCGGCATGTCCATGTCTCCCCATCTTCTGCCATGTAGGCCTATTGCACACTCACTGACACAGTAGGCCTACATGATGATTAAATATCATGCATGAAGTTCTTTCTATATGAACATGCAATAGGCCTTTTCGACAAAGATGAACTCTGGCCAAAACAAAACAATATGTGCACCCTTGGAACTCATCCAAACGGAAGGCGTAAGGAAAGTTCGGATAATGGCGGCCTTCGTTCCAGAGCGAAACGTATGACTTTTCAGCACCCAAATAAAATTTGTCGGTCGATTGCAATTGATTGGGCATGCTCTGGTCACTTTGTCATATGTACATTTATTGCACTTCCACCTATCTTGAGGGCGAGGCTGGAGACTGGCCAAAAGGGCTGTGCATGCAGCGAGTGTGCGTATTTGATTCGACGATAAATACATCCCTCGCCCTAAAGCAAGAGCGTGGATATTTTCAATGTATTGTGATTATGAGATGAGACTGGCAATACCCGATGGCAAATTCATGTAACTTGGCCTGGCTTGTGTTGTGAAGGCTAAAGTCTCCCTTTTTACACATAACCAGAACTTTCATTATAGAACTACTTTTCAAGGAGATTGTTTTTTCTGACTTCAAAGATTCTAATCATGTTTATTACAGAGTCATTGATTTTGGTAATAAGAAGAACAAGTCATTGATGTCGCTGCTTGTAAGTTATACTTGCTTGTTGGATTTGTTCGGAATATGTTTGATAGGCCTAGTAGGCCTTTACCACTGGATTACTCTACAAAATCATTTCACCAAGTCTGCGAGATAATCAAATTTTCAGCCCTTTAAATGCCATTTCAAGGCTGTCCTACCACATAAAGGGTGTCCTGCCATTTAAAAGTATACAAACACAATGGCACACATGTAGTGGTCACTCATGTCCCTTTTTAGGGTACATTAGAAGATAAGTTTTTATACAAAAAATACTAAAAATGAGGTGAAATGACGGTGGCAAAACTGATCATGTTTTGCAAGCCCTATTACATTCCTCAAGATTACAATTTATCACAAATCACACATCTTCAACTTCATTTTTCACTGTCCCTCATCCTTCAGCTATTATCAAAAGAACATTTTCTCTGATAGAAGTAATGTAAGTATGCCAAATCTTGGTACCGGTATGTGATTTTAAGTTTGGATTTTTCCTATTGCGCTACTCATTATCCTCTCGGTGATAACTGACAATTCATATTCTGTCTGAAGACACCACACCACCCCCTACCCCCTCCCCACCTGCTTTTCAAGAAATGTTCTTGAGAGCTTGCCAGAGAAGGCAGCTTGGCCTACACAGCTTGACACTCAAAATTACAGTTGTGACCTCCCAACCCAGTTTCTCCAAAGGGTTTTCTCAAGGAAGGGGTACAGTAATATTCAAGAAGTTTCGCCAGTGTGCAACACGAGGTGGGGTGGCCAGCAATTTAAGTTAGGCCGGCCCTAACAAACCCTTTGCAAAAATTAAGCAATGTAGGGTGGCTCTTCCAAAATGGTGTGGTAAGCTGCCAAGTTAGAGTGGGACGCCCTGACAAATTGCCTTGTGGAGAACAATGCAACCTTGTAAATTTGTCGCCTTCAATTAAATCGCAATTGCATAGTAATCCATGCATGTGCATCAGTTTGGCAATGTTCCAGAATATCTGGGTTGCTTGAGTGTTTAATGAATTCTGGATGGCTGTGTTTGCATGTGTTACACTCCCAAGGCGACCTGATTTGGTCTTCCAATTCATACTTCCTCGAGCACTGCCACAGATAAGGAAATAATTGTGGGCTGGGTTCTCAAGGGGCGGGTCAATTCCCACTGAGTCGGGAGTGTAGCGTCTAGTAGCTGAACGAGAGCTTCAACCAGTGCTTGTTGCCATGGCAACTTATTAGCAGGCTTTTCCTCAGCTTTACCCTGTCCAATTTGTCCTGCAGCTACAATTTCTTGAGATAACCCGCAGCCGCAATCAGACCTTTGCTATTGTTTTTGCCACGGTCTGGCCTTGTCATGAGCACATTGGTTGAGGTTTTGGAGATTTTGCAGAAATACTGTCAAACACACATATGTGGTAATCATCACTTGGTAGGGATTTTGCACTTTAAGACAAATATGACAAGTAGAATAAGTTTTGACTATTCGGGGCAAACTCTTTAGAAAATCACTAACCGCATGCAACAGTACTGAAGATAGGATGTGTGCATTAACTTCTGTATCAACACTTAGTGCTCCTTATGAAATCTGTTTGGCCCTGTATTTATATACAAATATCAGCGAGTGAGTTGGGTAATCTGCTCTTTAAATCCTTGCATAACAGTTAGAAAGACTGTCACATTTGATAACTTTAATGGAAACACTTTCAGCTAAAAGATTTTAGCGAATATCAAGTCATCCTCCAGACAGAATTGTCTTTGTTGATGATAAATGCACTCTAATTTTCCGATCCAATATCGTTTGGAGTTTTCTTTCAGAAAAAGTGCGCCTGTACAAAAGTGCGTGTTGGTGATTCCCCTGTCAGTGCACAGAATCAAGCCTCGCCAGCCGTTCGGAAGAAAAGTGTGAGTAGTTTGGCCTATACTCGATAACACGAAAAAAAGGAGACTTTGATACTTGGTGATTTCGCCAAGAAAGAAATGAAATATTTGAACAATATGTTACATTTCGTCTTGCCAGATATCTTGTATCGTTTGAAATCATTTTATTTCTAATCTAGGAAAGCCTCGAGAAGCCCCCTTTGAACTTCACACCGCTGCCTTTCGCTACCGATATGTCGAACCCGAGTGTTACATACCGACCTGATCAGGCCGACTATCAGCTCCTGGCCGTGATAGGTAAGTCAAGTCTTTATTGTGTCGAGCTGTTTTGAGAAAATGAGCATGTGTCGCACACACACCAAGCTAAAGATTCCAGCGACGGGAAGCTGCAGGGAACTGTCAGCTTTTAAACATTTGAGTGTAAACTCTGCACTGCACTGGTGCCGATGCATTGGTTTAATCATATCACTCTTACACTTGTTTTGAAATGCGATGATTTGTCCAACCCCATGTTTGGAGTCTTCTTTCAGAAAGAGTGCGCCTGTACAAAAGTGCATGTTTGTGACTCCCCTGTCAGTGCACAGAATCAAGCCTTGCCAGCCGTCCCTTGATAAAAGTTTGTTTTAGGTTTCTAATGAAGCATTCTTACTGACTCTCCAGGTCGTGGAAGCCAAGAGCGAGCGACGATCTGCCTGGCTCTACACAAGCCGAGTAACACACATGTGGCCATCCGGAGGGTAAAGCTGGATTTATACGAGGAGGAATTCTATGGCTTGCAGGTATGGCCGGCTTATTGAGAACAAATGAAAACATTAGAAACGACCCTGTAGCTCTCTTTGTCTGTGATGATGTCGTCTGCTCGGCCTCTTCGAAGAGTTTTCCACAGAAGGGTCACAGTTGTCCCTTGTTGCTTCCTGTCTATGGCATATTCTGTGATGATGTCTGATGTCGTCTGCTCGGCCTCTATGAAGAGTTTTCCACAGAATGGTCACAGTTGTCCCCTGTTGCTTCCTGTCTATGGCATATTCTGTGATGATGTCTGATGTCGTCTGCTCGGCCTCTATGAAGAGTTTTCCACAGAATGGTCACAGTTCTCCCCTGTTGCTTCCTGTCTATGGCATATTCTGTGATGATGTCTGATGTCGTCTGCTCGGCCTCTATGAAGAGTTTTCCACAGAATGGTCACAGTTGTCCCCTGTTGCTTCCTGTCTATGGCATATTCTGTGATGATGTCTGATGTCGTCTGCTCGGCCTCTATGAAGAGTTTTCCACAGAATGGTCACAGTTCTCCCCTGTTGCTTCCTGTCTATGGCATATTCTGTGATGATGTCTGATGTCGTCTGCTCGGCCTCTATGAAGAGTTTTCCACAGAAGGGTCACAGTTCTCCCCTGTTGCTTCCTGTCTATGGCATATTCTGTGATGATGTCTGATGTCGTCTGCTCGGCCTCCATGAAGAGTTTTCCACAGAAGGGTCACAGTTGTCCCTTGTTGCTTCCTGTCTATGGCATATTCTGTGATGATGTCTGATGTCGTCTGCTTGGCCTCCATGAAGAGTTTTCCACAGAAGGGTCACAGTTGTCCCTTGTTGCTTCCTGTCTATGGCATATTCTGTGATGATGTCTGATGTCGTCTGCTCGGCCTCTATGAAGAGTTTTCCACAGAAGGGTCACAGTTGTCCCTTGTTGCTTCCTGTCTATGGCATATTCTGTGATGATGTCTGATGTCGTCTGCTCGGCCTCTATGAAGAGTTTTCCACAGAAGGGTCACAGTTCTCCCCTGTTGCTTCCTGTCTATGGCATATTCTAATTTCACTTGGCACCACTCAATCCAATTACTACAATAACGATTTTTGTATCTCACATCTTTTTCAGCATGAGATCTTTGCGGCTAAGCAGCTACAACACAACAACATCCTCCCATATCTCTGTACATTTATCAACAAGAATGAGATATGGATCGTCATGCCCATGATGGGATTCGGTGAGTATGAAAGACGACTTTTTGAAGGTGACAATGGTCTTAAAAATGATCGACAGTGGCCTTAAATGATTAAATTGCTACTAAGACTCGTCACATCACTCATCACTAAGCCGCATCTGACTTGTACAATGTCAGCTATTGGGTGATATGAATAAAGACTAACAAATGCTTTTATCTAAAACTCCATGTACATTTACACTAGGCCTTTCTGTACAAAATTGAAGTAAAAGCATTTGCTAGTCTTCATTCATATCACCCAATGTCTGCGTCGTTTTGCAATAAAGTGATTTTTGTTCCACTCCAGGTTCATGCAAGGATCTCATCCATGCTCATTTCACCCACGGTCTCCCTGAAGCAGCCATCTCTTATATTCTTCGAGATGTTCTACAGGCGTTAGAATACTTACATGGAAGGGGACACATACACAGGTAAAGTAGATCTTGCTCACATGGTATAAAGCCGCCAAATTTTCAAGGGTGTCTTATTTTTCAAACAAGAATGTGGAAATTGAAGGTTTGTTTCGATACATGAAACGAGAGGGGCCCCTATGACAATGGGTGTAGCTCAATCTGACATACCGAGCCTTTTCCCATAGACTCCCTTTAATAAGTTAACCCTTCATTTTCAGGAGTATACGAGCGAGCCACATCGTGTTATCGGGTCAAGGTCATGTGTGCCTGACAGGTCTGCGCTGCTCGACCAGTATGTGGAAGGATGGCAGGAAACTCAAAGCTATTCATGAATTCCCAAAGAAACAATTTAGTGCCATTCCATGGGCATCGCCAGAGGTACTCGAACAGGTTAGCTTCCTTTTTCTTCTACTTTTTCCAAAATTTAATGAGTTGTCCTCACAAAACATACTCTAAATTCTCTCCAGCCGTTGCTCCGTTCCGTCAAATCCAGGTAGGCACGTACAACTCAACGGCACCTCCATATCTCGATCGCAAAATTGTGGCCGCTGCCTCTAAAACAAGGCACTGTGTATGAAACATGCTACCTTGTGGTAGGTGTATGTTAGTACAGTAGAATCTCTCTATTAAGGACACCCTCGGGACTGACAAGTGCTGTCCTTAATAGAGAGGTGTCCTGATTAGAGAGGTCAAATTGAAAGGAAACTACCCATTTGGGACCAAAACTAGTGTCCTTAATAGAGAGGTTGTCCTTAATAGAGAGGTGTCCACTAAGGGAGGTTCCACTGTATATGAAATCTGAACACAGAAGTAAAGACTCTGGTCAGTATGAAGTGTTATGTCAAAGTGGCCGTCCATTTATCGTCTTATTCTTGTCTTCCTTTCAGAATCTCCTGGGCTACGACACCCGCGCTGACATCTACAGTGTTGGAATCCTGGCCTGTGAATTGGCTAATGGTGTTGTTCCATTCGTCGACATGGCTCCTACACAGGTAAGTCAGGTTAACTATTGATTTGTTAGGTCTTTAGCTTAAAGCAAGAGGCAGAAATCGCCCGAAGAAAATCGACAAAACAGCAATTCCGGCCATAAGACACCAATGTCAAGGAAGACCTGTCGGGAACACTGCATGACCTTGAAACGCCAAGCGGCTTTATCTGTCACAGGATTGAAGTTTCACTAAGGCAGTTTGGACGCAGAAGAAGAAGAAGAATTAGAATGAATTTCTTCCTCGTCCAGTAAATAATGCCGCCCGTCACTTTCAGGTTTTACTGACGAAGGTGGATGGTCCTCCTCCGCAACTGCTAGATTCCACAACTGTGATTGATGTGCCTATGGATGACAATGCAGGTTAGTACAGTAGAACCTCTCTATTAAGGACACCATTAGGACTGACAAGGGCTATCCCTAATAGAGAGGTGTCCAAGCTAATGAAAAGATTCCCTTTGTTAGTGTCTTCTTATGAGTGAGAACAAGGCTGAAGATCAGAGTGTGAGACAAAGCTAGTCAACTGGGAGCTTTGATCTATGGACCGGGACCAGGATTAGCTGTCACCTGTCTGTTTACGAACCTTGTAATCATAGTAGTGAGACAATTGGAAAGACTTAAGTGTTTTTTTACCTTTCATCTGTTAATAGTTCAGCTGTTTATTATTTAGACCAAACACCCATGGTCTTAGTTTACGTTACGGTCACTAGGTTTTTTGGGAGAACTAAATATTCTATCGAGACAAAATGTATTATCTTTCAGGGACACAAGCTGACTCGGGTCTTGGAGGCAGTACGGCCAGCGCCACCAACAAAGACAGTATATCCTCACCATACACTGCCAGGACCTTCTCACCACATTTCCATCACTTTGTCAATTGGTGCTTACAGGGTGATGCAAAAGATAGGTAGGTTTTTGCCAAGGAATGCTTTCACGTACAATTACAGTTACAGGTGAAAAATCATCAATTTTGGAAAGTATTTATTTTTGTCTCTCATTATTTCAGACCCAGCTCTTCCACGTTATTAAATCATCCATTCTTCAAACAAATCCGGCGGAGATCAGTTGAATCATTGCCGTCATTGATACTGCCTGTGACCCCCCTGACCAGCTCCAGTGTGATCAGCCAAAATCAGGGTAAGTTTACAGTGTCTTCCCCGACTGTATTGAACGTGTCAGGACATGTTTGACAGACATGTCTAAAGCAGTGCCACCTTGGAGCCGCAATGTTCAAAAAGGAAACTTCTTCAGACGTCATTACTAAGACTTCCCTTAGCCATTCAAACCTGCCTGAACTACAAGTTCAGTCCTGTGGCAGAGATGAAGTGGCTTGTCCTGCTGTGTTCCCCACAGTTTCCCTCAACATTGCTGTCTGCGGGCCAGAATTTCTGTCGCAAGTCCTGGCGCAGGGGACAGTCTTGTAGGATGTGACTGGTGTCTGCACTGCCGTCTGGCATTGGCATAAAACAACAGATGAAACGGAAAATAATTTCTTAAATTGTTTCGATACAGCCTCTGTCATTTTCCAAAGCTCACAATACATCAGATGATAAATGAAACTTTAATTGAATGGGTTGGACTAATCTGCCTCAAAGGTTTATCAAAATTTGTTTTAAATGTGTTTCTGATTTGTATTTCAGAGTCTCTCTCAGCTTTAACCGAAATTTGTTTTATTAATGTGTTTCTGTTATATATTTCAGAGTCTCTCTCAGCTTTAACAGACCTCACAGATCAAATGGAAACCGTTGCCTTACAGGATGAATGGGTCTATTGAAGGATGAGACATCACAACATTTGAGCCAAATGAGGAATTTTCTGCGACTGTACATTTCAGGGAATGTAGTGAATTAAACTCAACTGCCAGGATAGATGGGTCGTTTGAAGGACAAAACACCACGATATTTGTCCAAAATAAGGAATTTTCTGGGACTGGACATTTCAGGGAATTGAAAGAATTAACTGCTACCATAAATACGTACATCAATATATTTATGCTGCTACCATTACATGTACCAATGTGCATTTGATATGGCAATGTTGGGTGCATGTAACTTTTTGGAAGTATGAAAATTTGGCTGAGAATTCTCTAAAATCCAGTTGAAATACTGTCTGGATATTTTTGGGAGGGTACAGAGGTCACTGAGAATCCTATTTCAGCCCGAGAAGAAGAGGCATCATGTTCTTCTTTGTTGGTGATGCTTTGCTCCGTTCCAAGTCATCGAATCATTTGTAAATAGCTTGTACATATCACTGTGGATAAAGATGTTTTGGACATAAAAAGGGGATGTTATTTGCTCTTAAATTGATCGTGTCCTTGCTGGAGAATATCCTACATTTCTTTGGGACACCCTGAAGTTGTCTTTGTTGGAAAACAACCTATTTTGGGTCATTCTGAACAGGGATAGAACAAAGGGCAGGTTATTCAGGGTGTCCCAAAAGAGAGTAGGTTGTTCTCAAACAAGGACAAGATGTACTCGAAGAAGACCTCCCCATACGACATCCTATTCCAGAATAGGGAGCTCTTCAAGTATATCGTGTCCTTCTTGGAGGACTACCAATTGTTTTTGAGACATCCTGAATAACCAGCCCCACATCCAGTACACCTCATCCTTGTACCAGAACCACATACTGTCTTTTGAGACACCCTGAATAAGGAATGTTCTATCACATACATCTTGTCCTCATTGGTGATCAACCTACCGTCTTTTGAGACACCCTGAATAATCAGCCCTTGCTCCTCGTCCACTAACTCCTTGCCTTGTCAAAGAACAATATACAGAGATGCCCTGAATAGGGAGCTCTTCATCAAGAACATCTTGTTTGAGGACAACCTACTGTCTTTTGAGACACCCTGATTAGGGAGATCTTCATCAAGAACGTCTCCTTTTTGGAGGACATCCTACTGTCTTTTGAGACACCCTGAATAGGGAGCTCTTCATCAAATACATCATATCCTTGTTGGAGAACAACCTACTGTCTAATGAGACACCCTGAATAGGGAGATCTTCATCAAGAACGTCTCCTTTTTGGAGGACATCCTACTGTCTTTTGAGACACCCTGAATAGGGAGTTCTTCATCAAGTACATCATGTCCTTGTTAGAGAACAACCAACTGGATTTTGAGACACCCTGACTAACCAGCCCTGGCCCAGAACAACATACAGACTTTTAAGACACCTTGAATAGGGGGCCTCTCCATCAAGTACATCTTGTCCTCGTTGGAGCACAACCTACTGTTTTTGGAGACAGCCTGAATAACAAGCCATGGCCCTTCGTCCAGTAACTCTCACCTTGTTTAAGAACAACATACAGTCTTTTGAGACACCCTGAATAGTGAGTGCTTCATCAAGGACATCATGTCATCGATGGAGAACAACCTACTGAGTATGTCTCGTCCAAGGGAAAAATCAACCTACTCTCTTCGATCTTTTGAGGCACCCTGAATAAGCACATCGTCTCCTCGTTGGAGATCTATCTACTGTCCTGTGAGACACACTGAACAGGAAGCACTTCATCAAGTGCATCTTTTCCTTGTTGTAAAACTCTGAGTAACTAGCGCTGGCCCTTCGTTCAGTTACTGTCGTCGTTGTAAAAGAAAAACATACCGTCTTTTAGGACGCCCTGAATAATGCTCTCCTCGAAGCACAGCTTGTCCTCGATGGAGAACAACCTAGTGTCTTGTGAGACACCCTGAATAACCAGCCCTGGCCCTACGTCCAGTAAATCTCGCCTTGTTTTACATGCAGTCGTCTTTTGAGACACCCTATATAGGGTGCTCTTCATCAAGCACATCTTGTCCTTTTTGGAAAACAACCTGCTGTCTTTTGAAACGCTCTAAGTAACCAGTCCAGGCCTTTCGTTCAGTAACTGTCGCCGCTGTTAAAGAACAACATGCAGTCTTATAGGATTGAGAGCTCTTCTCAAAACACATCTTGTCCTTGTTAGAGAACAACCTGCTGTCTTATGAGACAACTGAATGACCAGCCCTGGCCCTACGTCCAGTAACTCACGCCTTGTTTTACATACAGTCTTTTGAGACACCCTGAATAGAGAGCTTTTCACCAAAAACATCTTGTCCTTGCTGGAGAACAACCTACTGTCATTGGAGACACCTTGAATAACCAGCCCTGGCCCTTTATCCATTACATAACGCCCTGAGACACCTTGAATGAGGAGTTATTCATGAAGTACGTAGACCAACTAACTGTCTTTCGAGGCACCGCGACAACAAGACCTCGCCTTTCGTGCAGTACATCTCGCCTTATCAGAGAACACCCGACTGTCTTTGAGGTAACCAGCACTTTCCCCTCATCCAGACACCCTTGACAGGTGGTCTTGGTCAAGTACATCTTGTCCTTGTTGGAGAACTCGGCGCACTCTCTTTAAAGACACCCATAATAGGAAGTTCTTCATCAAGTATTTTTACTTGTCGGAGAACAACCTGCTGCCTTGTTGGAAGACATCCTATACTGTCTTTTGAAACGTCGACACCCTGAATGGATACATCTTGCCCTTGCTAGAGAAGAACCTACTGCCTTTTGTAGTCTTTTGAGACGCCCTGGATAGCGAGACACCCTGAATAACAAGCCCTATCACCCAGTATGTCTCACCCTAGCAACGGATCAACCTACTGTCTTTCAACACCCCCAGTATTTGGAGTTCTTCATCGAGTCCGTCTTGTCCTCGATGGAGAACGATCTGCGGTCTCTCGGGGCACTCTGAATAACCAGTCCTTGCCCTTCGTCCAGTTACTCTCGGATTGTTAAGAACAACATACAGTCAGTCTTTTGAGACACCCTGAATATGGAGCTCTTCATCCCATCTTGTCCTCGTATGAGAACGACATACGGTCTTTCGAGGCACCATGAATAACCAGTCCCGGCCCTTCGTGCAGTAATTCTCCTCTTGTTAGAGAACACCATACAGTCTTTTGATACACCCTGATTAAGGAGGTTGTCGTCAACGACATCTTGGCCATTTTGGAGAACAACCTATACTGTCTTTTGAGACACCCTGAACAACCAGCCCTGGCTCTTCGTTCAGTAACTTTTGCCTTGCTGGAGAAGAACCCACTCTCTTCCGAGACGACCTGAATGACCAGCCCTTCATCCAGTACGTCTCGCCTAAGGAAGAGACCAGCCTACGGATTTCTTCATCAAGTACATCTTGTCCTTAGAAGTAGTTACTGTCTTCCAAGACTCCCAGAATAACCATCCCTGGCCCTCTGTCCAGTAACTTTAGCCCTTTTTGAAGGACAACCTACGGTCTGTTAAGGGTGACCCTGGGAGTTCTTCATCAAGCACATCTTGTCCTTGTATGAGAACAACCTACTGTCTTCCAAGACTCCCAGAATAACCATCCCTGGCCCTCTGTCCAGTAACTTTAGCCATTTTTGAAGGACAACCTACGGTCTGTTAAGGGTGACCCTGGGAGTTCTTCATCAATTCATCAAGCACATTCTGTCCTTGTCGGAGACCAGCCTACAGAGTTTTGAGACACCCTGAATGAGGTTTTCTTTAAGTTCGTCTCGTCCTTGATCGATGGAGAACAACCTATAGTCTTTTGAGACACCCTGAATATGGGGGCTCTCGCCGTTGTGAGAGAACAGTGACCAGCCGTGGCCCTTAATCCAGCAGCTCTCGCCCTTGTTAATGAAACAACTTACTGTCTTTTCGGTCAGCATGACAGGGAGTTCGTAATCACGTACACTCTGCCCTTGTAAGAGAACAACCTACTGTCCTTTAGTACACCCAGAATAGGGGGCTCCTCATCGGGTACTTCTTTTACATCTTATAGTATATTTTGAGACGCTGCCACCCCAAATCGAGACCAATTGTCAAGTACGTCCTTCACAGATAACAACCCATCGTCTTCTGGAGTACCCTGAGCAGCTTTTCATCAATTACATCTTCTCCTTGTTAGATAAAAACCCACCGTCTTCTGGGGGTAGCCTGAGTAGGAAGCTCTTCATCAAGTACATCTTCTCCTTGTTGGAGAACAACCTTCTGTCTTTTGAGACACCCTGAATAGGGAGCTTGTCATCAAGTACTTCTTGTCCTTGTTGGAGAACAACCTTCTGTCTTTTGAGACACCCTGAATAGGGAGCTCGTCACCAAGTATTTCTTGTTCTTGTTGGAGAACAACCTACTGTCTTTTGAGACACCCTGAATAGGGAGCTCGTCATCAAGTACTTCTTGTCCTTGTTGTGAACAACCATCTGCCTTTGGAGACACCCTGAATGGGGAGCAACGTATACATTGTCCTTGGGGACATAGACCCTTTTAAACCAGGCGGAGGAAGTCACGGCGGCCCCAAACAAACAAGCAGCAAACAAAATACCGCATGGTCGCACACCACGTGATCTTTTGTTCGTTGTGCCTATATTCAGGTTTGTTTGGGCCTGCAATGACTTCCTCCGCCTGCTGTGAGGGCCTCCCTCTCAATAGGGAGCTCTTCATTCAGTACTTCGTGTCCTTGTTGGAGAACATATTATATAGTCTTGGAAGTCACCAACCTGAATCTGAAGAACAACCAACTCTCTTTCGAGACAAATGAATTGGGGACATCTTGTCCTTGTTAGAAAACAACCTTCGGACTTTTGAGACACCCTGAATAACCAGTCCTTCACCCTGTATAGGGAGTTCTCCATCAAGCACATCTTGTCCTTGTTGGAGAACAACTTACTGTCTTCAGGGACACCCTGTATAGGGAGTTCTTCATAAAGTCCTTGTTGGAGAACAACCTATTGTCTTCAGGGACACCCAGTATAGGGAGTTCTCCATCAAGCACATCTTGTCCTTGTTGGAGAACAACTCATCGCCTTTGAAGACACCCTGAATGGGAAGTTCTTCATCAAGTATTTTCCTTGTGGAGAACAACATAGTCCTTTGAGACACCCTGAATAGAACTCTTCATCCAGTGGAGAACAATCTACTGCCTTTCGGGACATTCTGAATAGTTCTATATCAAGTTCATCTTGTCCTGGTCCGGTAGTTTTTTGAGACATCCAGAATAGGGAGCTCTTCAACAAGAACTTCTTGTCCTTGTGGAGAACACCCAATACTGTCTTTGGAGACGTCTACAGCCCTAATCGAGAGCTGCTTTTTTGGGGGGATTGGGACACCCCAAATAGCAGCTTTAAGGAGCTCTTCATCAAGTACCAAACATCTTTTCATAACAAAGTCATTTATTAAATCTTCACTATCAATAATAATAACACAACTTCACTGTATTCTATATGGATCTATAAAGACAGTCAACTTTGAACAAATGTTTCTCCTAGGAAATGCTTCACTGATAACACAAAAATCTACCTTTCAAATACCACCAGTATAAAAAGATACCTACATTTTTAAAGGCCTATGCTGTTCATGTACATTGTTTTTCCCGGTGTCATTTTCAAATACCACCAGTATAAAAAGATACCTACATTTTTAAAGGCCTATGCTGTTCATGTACATTGTTTTTCCCTGTGCCACTAGTAAACAAAAACAAACATTGTCGCTGTATAGTAAACCTGACATTTCAACTTGATGATAATGGACCTATTGAGTATTCTTGCAATGGCATTTTAGGACAATTTATCAATACAGGGTGCGTCAATAAAAAGGTAATCCAAAAGTAAGGGTTAATACGTCCAGGATAATTATTCTTGGGTAAAATTATAGTTGTAGCTCTTTCTTGATTACCTTATTGACTCACCCTGTGTAGAGTATATTTCACTGGGCACACACACCAGCAATGTTGAAATTTACTGTAAACAAAATTACATGTAGGTCGGTTGTAGGGCTTGGTATGAAAGGCCTGATTTACATTTAGGCCTATGTGCAACAGACATGTCACAGCCTGCTACGTAAATCTCACATTCAGTTTCAAATTTCAAATTTTGAACAAATTTCTTTGACCTTTAAGACAAAGGATGCACTGATCTACACCATTATAACCATAGCTAATAATCTATTTGAGATATGCGATAGCATTAGGACAGCACATTATCCCCAAAACAAATTTTTTGTCACAATAACCAAGCTTCTGCCAAGGCCAGTATACTAGTTCTCAAGGAGTGTCTTTGAAACTCTCAGTCAGGAAAATTTAACTTAAACATTTTTTTGTTTACAAAATTATTTGAAATCTTTTAATTCTCTCAGAGGAACAATCACTTCAAAATTTAAAAAAAAACAAAATATGGCAATTCTAAGAACAGCCAATTACATGAGTGGAAGAAAACTTATGGAGCAATACTGTCAGAGGTTTGTATGACAGCAACCTGACTCTATTTTCTGCGCAGATTAATCACAATTGCCTCATTTACCCAACATAGAATCATTAGAAGAGAAATCTGACGCATAGCCTTAGGAACTTGCTTGGATTTTCTCGTTTTACATAACTAAATAAGTACCACAAGTCAAATGAAAGTATTCAATAGAAGGTTCAGTTTGAATGGGGACTGCATGATTGATCCCACAAGCTTTTTACTGTCTATTATAAACTAAATGCTGGTAGTCCTCCATGCGGGATATAAAAGCACAATTTGTCACACTTTTGGCACGTATGGGCAGTTGAAGCTTGGAGCTGCGCACGCATCACCGGCGTCTGTAAATACAACAAAACATCCTTTTTAGTCTTATATCAAGAATCTTCATTCAACAAAAGAGCTAAGCATTAACTAGGACATCTAACTTGACGTTATGGAGAGTTTAAGTGGAAACATACACAGTTTTAGCAAGTACACCCCTATCAGTCATGAATCTAACTGACACTCTAACCCGGAAGTATTTGCAGCCATTACATTTGAGAGTCTGACAGGTGATACAAGAAACTGTGGTCCCTTTTTCCTGAGTATCTTTGCCAAAACAACAAAAGATCCCACACAGGGGTAAAAGTGTAAATATTAGTGGGCTCACAGATCTGGGTAAAACTCCAAATGGGCAGCAGTAAGCGGCAAACTGATCTCAACATCGGCACTAAATTTGTACTCACTTTGAACCAAAGATGGCATCCGCATCTGGAGCACCCTTAGGGTGTTGATATTTCACCTTGCGTTCGCGATTCACATTCACCGGCGGAGTCTTATTCATCCCAGCGATCATTTCTGTAAAAAGGAAGGAGGTCGTACAACGTGGGGGCAGGTAAGTTGGGAGACAGGAGTCCCGACTCAGAATCTAGGGGATGTCATCCCAATTCAAGCGCAAGTAGACAGGGCACTGTGCAGGACACACACGTATCTGTTCATTCTCATGTTTTCTACAGTCAAGTTACAAGTTTTTGGGTTCACAATCTGATATCTATATGACATGCATGGAAGAGGTTTTCACGCGACTCCACACTTTGACCTCAGTCCATCAGAAACCTCTCAGTAGTGCTCAGATCAGGGCTACATCTCGAGTATTTGTTTTTGCAGTATATCCATTCATACACAGGATAGAGTAAGGCAAGTCAGACAAAGAGATCTGTCAGAGTCTTACACCAACTCCGAGGTTCAAACCAGGGACCTCTTGACAGCTAGCTGAGTGTTCTAGTCTCAAGACCACAGCTGCCTCAAGAAGCCGCTAAACGTACCTTGGTAATCTTCCTCCTCCTGGCGTTCGTGGATATCGAGGACGACCCTCTTCATTCTCTCCTTCTCCTCTCTCTCAGCATGCTCACGCTCAATATACTTTGTGGCAAATTCCGATGTGATTGGAACATTCACTGTTGAATACTGAAAAAGAGAACGTTTGCTTTTAAAAGAGGTCAAAAAAATACATCCTGAAAAGAATGAACAGCAAAGATGAGTAGTTCTTTTTGGACTTTATGGAATCTGTCAAAGTTACTTGTACAAAACATTTCCCTGCAAGCTTTGTGCAGGTTCTTCAATCGAAAAAGTGCTCTACTGGAGTGTTGTACAGCTTGTAGTCACAATCACAAATGGGTTTGCCGAGTAACTGTAATCACATTTCACAAGTGGATTATAATGATTAGGGATCAGTAGTCCTAGGGCCCTATTGATCTATGGGCAGTTCCTACGAATTTGGATAGCCTCATGAAATTTCCTGGTCATTGGAGTGCTCACCAAAATTTCTTAAAATATTTCCACCCATAAAGACCTTATTGTAATAGTCACCAATGTTACCCTAGCAAATGTCACTCTACGTTTTCAACATTACACCAAGCATGCCCAAGCAAGAGTTGTCATTTTGAGTCGAGCGTCACCCCACACACTGTCCGACTGCTCCTGCTGAACCATTTCACGAATCATTTTTCGGCTCCACTAACAGTCAATCAGTTCTGAACGAGTTTCTCACCTGTGTTTTATTGCCCTTCTTAGTCATCAAAGTGAAGTTAATGCTGCTCGATGGTTTCTCGGGTTCACTCGGCGGGAGTAAGAACCCAGCTGATCCTCCCGCGCTCGTTACCAGGCTCGCCTTGGGCTTTGCCTGTCCCTTCAGGTGCATAGGTAAGGCTATGTCCACCTGGGATGCCTTGGCAGCCTCTACGGCACGAGACTGAAATCAAATATTCATATGTCAGAAATTTCATCGTGAAGAGGAGGGACAAACTCAAAGGGAAATAGTCAGGAGCTGGTTGTAATTTTTGCTCAAAATCTCGGCTGCTACCTCAGTTTTGTCAAACACCCTAGCTCGCCCTCAGTTTTGGCCTACATAACACAAAACATTGTTCTCCAGTTTTCTGGTTCAGTCAAAAGCATTTTTCTCTTGATTGAAGTTTTCTGCAGACTTAAGCTTGGTGTCCAGAAATTCGTCGACACTTACCTGCACGCTTTCCACCATGATCTTATCAAATGCAGCCATGAAATCGTCATCCTCTTGACACTTGACCACCTTGGGGCCTCCCGTCAACACACAGATATCCTCCGTGTCATCTTCCCCGGCCGATTCGAGGATCTCGTCACCGCTAGCGTCATGGTCCTGGTCCTAGAAAGAAGAGACATTAATGTTTGATGATGAAATATATCATAACACGTCTACAGTCTGATAAATCTCTAAAGAAGGCATCGTGTGCATTTGAATTTGCAAAAACACATCATCCTCAGATAGATAATATGCCTTCCTAAATGCCTGATCCGAAGGAAGCTGGTTTACACTGCTGAGGGAATGCCTTCATGAATACCTGATCCTTTATAGAGAGCTGGTTTGCCCTTCTGAGGCACATTCCTTCATAGATACCAGATCCTTAGAGAGCTGGTTAACGTTGCTAATGCATTTGCCCTCACAAGAACCAGATCCTTGGAGAGCTGGCCCACTCTGCTAAGGGGTATGCCTTCAAAAGAGAGCTGGCCCACTCTGCTAAGGGGTATGCCTTCGAAGGAGAGCTGGCCCACTCTGCTAAGGGGGTATGCCTTCAAAAGAGAGCTGGCCCACTCTGCTAAGGGGTATGCCTTCAAAAGAGAGCTGGCCCACACTGCTAAGGGGTATGCCTTCAAAAGAGAGCTGGCCCACTCTGCTAAGGGGTATGCCTTCAAAAGAGAGCTGGCCCACTCTGCTAAGTGGTATGCCTTCAAAAGAGAGCTGGCCCACTCTGCTAAGGGGTATGCCTTCAAAAGAGTGCTGGCCCACTCTGCTAAGTGGTATGCCTTCAAAAGTGAGCTGGCCCACTCTGCTCTCATAAATACCAGATCACCAGAGCAAGTACGATCTCCATACCATGTCCTGAGTGAGACTTCTCATCTGGCTGCCACTGCGACTCCTCCTCTCCTCCCCATCACTCTCAGCAGTACTCTGGTCCTCATCCGTCATGCGCAGCTGCGACAAACTCAAACTCATGTTCTCATCTGAAAGAATACAATGACTTCATCAGTTTTAAAAAGAGATGGTTGGATCGGTTACACAGGACTCAGCAACCGTAGGTGCAGGCAAAGACCTTGAGGATGCTGCTGCAGTCCGGACACAGTGGTGTAACATGGTTTGTCCTAGACATCAGATGACCAAAGAGAGAGAGAGAGGATCTCAAATGAAGTATCTTGAATCAAGCATAGTCCAAGTACAGTTTTTTCGAAAAACATCAAAGTCATGTTTTCACCTTATAATAGCAGCCAACTTACCAGTTTCATCAGATTCTTGTATGGTGTGCAGTCCGTCCATATCACCACCGTCTTCCTTGAAGTCAGTCAGAGGAATGATCTCAGCTGGAACAGAGAGAGAATCAAGGTATGTTAAAGGGGATTTCGCATGACCAGTGATTCAGCCTACTTTTTACATTTCCTTGATTTCGCCCGAGCAATACTCTGCCCTTACCACGCCTCAGTCAGTATCAAAGGAATTGATGCATCATTGAGTCATACGTGAGTTTCTGAATGGAACCCTATTACGGGATCGGGACCTATTGTCCACATGTTCATCAGGCTGAATCTAGCAAACTGATCTGCGTCACACTCTTGAATAGGAAATGGGAAGGTTCATTTTCACCAGAACTAACTTTGCAGTTTGTTTAAACGAATGCTAACATCATTCACTCACCCAATTTTGCTCTGAATTCGCTGTCCAACTCCTCTGCACCTTTGCAAGCCTCTTCGTACGAATCTGCGATCTTGATCTTGGGCCTGACTGTCTCGAGACTATCTCTGAACATGTTGTCAACATCGATCGGGAAGCGCCGCTCTGAATCCTGCCAGAACTCGTGCTTCTTTTTCGACCAGAAGTATCGCTGGAAAAGACATAGGAATATTTAAACTCAAACAACTGATTGACTTTCTAAACTGACCCTGGTTTAGCTTTAACTTCTCATTAAATTTGTAAACAGGATGATCAGTGGCAAAGTGGGTTGAGCACTTCCTCATAATCATAGTAGGTCATGTGTTTGAAACTCGGAAGGATCACCACTGTTTCATCTCCATGTCCTCAAGCAAGACACCTAACCCCACAATGCCCCCCACCGATGAACGCAGATGGGTCCAAGTCTGGACTGGGTAGTTAGCCTACAAAGCACCAGCATCCAATCTAGGGCCGTGATAGTGCTAGCTGTGTAGCGCTACAGAATCCAGGCCTCAAGCTGATGACCATTCAGGTTGGGCTGCTGTTGAGCATTCCATAACTTTTTCACTAATCATCTTCGTTTGACCTGCGATCGCGGGGGTGTGTCAGGCTGCGGGTGAGTCCAAGGCCGGTTGTACCATCATACGGTGACCGGGCTTTCTCTCTCGCAGCCCCACAGCTCTGGAATGCTCTACCCGAGCGACTGAGATTGTGCGACAACCTCAGCTCATTCAGAGTCCTTCTGAAAACCCACCTCTTTCAGGAGGCCTTTGGATGAGTTGGGGTTTTCCCTTGTCAAGCGCATTGAGCGGACAATTGTCTGGATACTGCGCTATATAAGCATCATTTATATATATATATATAAGAAGAGTCGCCCTCTCTCTCACGTGAACGTACTTGGAAATATATGAGGAAGTAGTCCAATTTCTTCTTGCTTGAGCCGCGGTCGAAGTACTGTCCACACGTATCAAGTAGGACACACACAAGACGGATTCTGAACAGGTGATCGGGTGGATCGAAGACAGACGTACCTGAGTCTGAAAATGTAAACAAATTGCAAAGTTATAACAATGATTCATCACTAATGGTAAGTACACAATGTCAACATATCAAAAATTATAACAATATACATGTAGACATCACCAATTGTAAGTTCATAAAGTTTCCTGGTACGAAAAGTCAGAAAGAAACTGCTGAATACTGGATATTATAAATTGGGCCCTGGGGCCTTCAGGCTTACAGGTTACAGGGGGTTTCCCGATATGATCTGAGAGCCGTTGACCTCAGCTACCATTGACAATAGCGCAAATACCATAGTCGTAACTGCACAAGAACAGCACACTTTGGCAAAATTAGCGGCTGTGACGATCTTACCATCGAAGCTGACTCCAAACGTAATGAGTGAGTACAAGATCTTGAAGATAACCGAGGACTCCACCATTCTGTAGTTGTAGAGTTCGCCGAGGAACGTGATGGTGCTGACCCGCCGTTGGTTAAACTTGGGTATGTTGATCTCCATCCCCGATCTGATATCCTCCAAGACTCCGTCGACGACGTTTATTGCTACATCCTCCTGAGAAGAAAAATAATTTCCAAAGATAGAAAACAGACTTTCAGGGATCAGAACCAACAGAGACAAATGCATTCGCCCTAGCTCTTTGCCCCTTGAAATTTCTTTCTTCTGGAGGCAAGTACTCATGGTGTGAAGTCCTTATGCAACTATTTTAAATGAAATTTACAGAAAGAGTTCATGTTTTGTAAGCCAACACTGGAGTTTGTATCTAACGCCTGTTGAGCAACTAGGCACTAGAGCTTTTAGAGATTGTGTATGGTCAACTTACATGGTAGGGAGCAAGTCCAGCCAGGAGATTGGCAAGGCAGTGAATGTTATGGTATCTCACATTCCACACAGCAGTTAAACACTTCGTTGCATAGAACTGGATCTGAAAGGAGAAGAATCACAAAACTTAGATCAGATCATATACTTGGTTACAAATTCTGCTCAGTGGTCAAATTAAAATCTCTGCTACACATATTGGCGTCACCTATATCATTATAGACCAGCTGTTTTACACAAAGCATCTCCTCACTCCTTATTTCTTATCTCTGCTACACAGATTGGCGTCATCTATATCATTACAGACCAGCTGTTTTACACAAAGCGACTCCTTACTCCTTACTCCATATCTCTGCTACACAGATTGGCGTCATCTATATCATTATAGACAAGCTGTTTTACACCAAGCGACTCCTTAAACAACAGTACAGGGATCAAGCCTTACCTGAGGGTCATCCCAGTCCAACTTCCGTATTTGTCTGAGCACCTTTTCGACACTTAATTTCGATAATTCTTTGTACAATAGCTGCCGGATGTATTCGTGCATGGGTGGCCTGATCTTGCGCTCTGCCTGCTTTATGTCGGGAGGGTTGCTGTAGTAGTATGCATTCTCGATCATGGTCGTATAGCGGCCGTCCAGATGGAGGAAGTTCTTCTTACGAATCATCACTTCCTGTTGAAGAAATCACAAGTCAAGAATTTCCGCCAAATTATCAATTCTACTTGGTTTTCCAAAAACAACAAACAGTGACCTATACACATATCACATGCAGCCCTACGCCAAGATCAACAATGATGTCTCAGGTATTAGTCTAATCTATATGCTATTTCAAACTGATGTTCGCTATAACAAAACACATCTTTACTTTCTGTGAAAAATTACAAGATCGCCCAAATGCATTTCTTCACTGTTAAAAAATTCTGGAACTATTATGCCAAGTAAACGAGCAAAGACTTTATCTTAAGGTGATATAATTGTCTTACCAAGTATACTTTTGTGCGATGATGTGATTCTAGAGATCGGTAGAGGTATCTTCCACAGGAGTCTAACAGGCTGCAAGCCATGTCGATGTTGTGATGACTGAAGTCAAAGAGCAGCATCTGCAAAATGAAAATAGGATTATCAACCAACAGGGTTAGGGAACTACGAAATAGGCATTATTGTTGCTGCACCCGCACCTGGTTAGAAGCCGGTGTCCTCAAATTTCAGTCAGGTTTATCTCCTAGTATGGCTACCATTGCCCGGCTGCTGAGCCAAGACCTGGTTTGTTTTCAGAGTTTTGTCTCCTAGACTGGTTGCCTACCAGGACTAAGGGCCAGTCTCCAATATGAGCTAATCTAATGGTTACAGAACCACGAGATGAGACTGTGGGAGAGCGATAGGATAAATTACTGTAATCTTTGCACAAGCGCCATGTCAACTCAGTCAAAATCCAAATCTGACCCCCAATATTGGCCTTTGCACACTTTCACACACACTATGGTGTCTTTCAAATAGCTTTACAACCCCTGTCAATATTACAGGTCTCCACAGAGGCACTCTTGGGTGTCGAGAAGTGCAGCTGATGCATCACTCCCTTGAGCATGATCAGCAAAGGACAAAGCCCCAACGAGAGATTGCAGGGTGTCTCAACTTTGGAATGAGAATCTTAAAATCCAGATAATACATTAAAATTGTCGCACTCTGAGAGAGAAATGTTTTAATCTAAACAGCGTACCTTCAGGAAGTGCAGGGCATCTACTTTTGGAAACATATTAAACTTCACAAGTTCGCCTGAAAGAACCAAAAGAAGCATCATGTGACTGACTTAGAAGATGAAAAGTAACCATGGGTATATATACCCCTGACATAAAATTTTAAATTCTTACAAAGACTTCCCTGTATACGCATGTTTCTTCATCACATCGGTGACTGTAACTCGATTCTTCACAATACTGCAGCATCAAATTGAGAGTCAACAAGATTTTTCAACCCATTTTCAGTATATTTTGTAGCATCGGGAGCCAAAGATAAAAGCCTTACCTATAAATCTCACAGTCTTCAGCTTTGATTCGATGTTAATCTGATCTTTCTTTCTCACCTGAAACAATACAATAAAATGATATTACAACATATTTGTGATACATTTTCTGCACTGACACAATGCAGTGACAGGGATTCACTGTTTACACTTTTCATCATTATTATTTTTCTATCCATGAAAGAAAAGTATCTAGTGTGTATTCCACCCAAGAGGCTCCAGGTTACCAGTAACTTACATGCCATTTGAAGTCTCCAGTGAGCAGGAGGCCGAGCTCATGGGCCACATCCGGCATACAAGGATGAAGTTCGGCCACCAGACGCGAGTAGAACGGCAACAGATCATACCTGCAGGAGAAAAATCAGTAGTTTAGTAACTATTTTAACAATGGGCCTACAGCTCGGATATTCCTTCAACTTTTGGCACAATTCAAGAAATTATATACACCTTTCCAGAAATGGGGCGCTGAGTGTCCGAAATAGTGATGTCATAAGGGGAAACTAGGCCTTATGGTGGAGGGACAAAGGAAATAGTCATGGTTGACCAACACACTTGAATGCCTTTAATGACGGACAAGGGGGAAAAAGTTAGTTCCAATGCAAGCCACCAATTTCGGGAAGCATGTATACTGGGTACATTCAGGGAGGGCTGACTCATTCAATTTTAAGAGATTGGATACATTCCAACAGGGCTGATAAGCAGTTATGACTTGACCACTGTTGTAATTCCAACTTTCCTGTATCATTCTGAGACAGAGAGATGCAGGACTAGGATGTACACAGTGATATTGCTGTGCATTTACATGTAGCATACTGAGTGAGAGATGGTCTAGGAATGCTACTGATTAAGTGCGTCATCTATTGCACAGTTTCCCCTTAGAAACGCACAGATGTTGCCAACATCAGTAGCATGCAAGGTACAGAGGAGCATGTGGATGACCCCGGTAGGCAAAGAAAGCAATGCTTAATCTTACCTAGTTCTCTGCACAGTAAACAAAGTCTTGACTAATTTCTTCCTGTTGGCCTTTGTGTTCAGGTTCATACAAAAATCCACTGCTGCCTGAAAGTGAAATTGAACTGTTTTGAAAAGAGTGGAGTTTTCTCTTTCAGAACTTGTGAATGATTCTGTTGGTGAAGTTTTCTAAAGTTTTGAGAAAAGACACAATGATTTGCTAACCTTATCAATCAACTCCCTGTTGACACAGTTTGGTAAACTCTGCATGAAACTGTCCAGCAATAACTTCATGCACATATTGGTGTCGTCCTCCTCAGCCTCAGTCTGAAGCAGCTCAAGATGCTCCGCCGGTATGTCGTCTGCTTTGGCCTCCTTCTTTTCCTCCCCTTCCTTCTCCACACTATTCTCTGCACTGCCATCCTTTTCTTTTTCCTTCTCATCAGTATCCAACGTCTTCAGCTCTTTTTCTTTTTCTTCGATTTCTTTTTCGACATCTTCGACCTGCAAGATGGGCAATTTAAATATCGTACTCTAAGAGAGATTAAGTGGGAGGCCAATAGGTGTCACTGTTTTAAACCTGTCTGCCTGACACATTCAAAACAGCCAGGGAGGACACTGATAAGAAGTTTGTAGTGACTTGCCCAAGGATACAAGTATTGTATTTGTAACACAGTCAGAGTTGAACCAACGATATTGTGAGTTCCACATCTCTGCTACTGGAAAATGCTGCCCCTTTGTGGACATGCAACTACTGGCTATCATTCCAACAGAGAGAGAGAATCTCACAAGAAAATTGACAGGGACCTACCTTAAGATTTTTCATATCTTCCTCTAGAGTCGCTGCAGCCTCGTCTAACGACTCCGTAGCAGGCGGTGCGGTATTCTCACTATCTTTATACAGGATGCCGGGGACGATAGCCTTCAGGTCGGGAAGATTCTCATAAAACTGACGCGTCTCTTCATCCTCAAACAGGGTCAGGTCTCCGTCATACTGATACTGAAATAAAATGTCAAGAAAATCCAAGAATTCTCACTCATAAGACAAATGTGGACATTTTAGTTTCCAACATCCGATTTAAATGACAAAGTTTAGTGTTACATGTACAGGCATGGTCCTCGAAGAGCAGTTCCCTTTAAAGAATAAATCAAAACTGAGAAGCCAAGACAAGTTTGATTTGCAGACATTTCAACTTGACGCCCAACGAGGAATTTTTCCCTCAAATAGTAAAACTGAAGAGTTGTCAGGCTCAGAATCCGTGAAGCTTCCTCAAAGCTCTCCTACCTCTCCCTTCATAGGACTGAACAAGTCCATCCCCAGTTTATCTTGCTCTGAGGGTTCGTCCTCTGGCAATTCGGGCATTTCTTCGTCCAGGATGTCAGCAAACTGGATCGCATTGCTCAACAATTTCTGGTAGTTTTGCTGAGCAGCCTCAAATTTCTCTTTCCTCTCATTGCTCAATTCACCTTTGGTCTGAAATGATTGCAAAATCGATATGGTATAACATGAGCCTCATAGCCTCGTGGTTAACACTGCTGGCTACCACGCAATAGGGCCCTGGTTCGATCCCCGGGAGAACCCAGGATTGTATTTCTGGATGAACCGGCGTGGCTTTCAAGGAACTAAAATTCCTGGCTCTTCACAACACGTACATTAACGTTTGAAATACTCGAGGGTCTGTCGGATGAGACTAAAAGCTGTGGTCCCTTGTACCCGAGTGTCTATACCAGGGCAAGTAAAAGATCCCACATAGGTGGACAGTAGCCTATAGTGGACTCCATACCTCCGGCAAAAATCCAATAGGGTTACGACGCCGGTAATGATGATATGATATATATGATATGATGATAAAAACATGGTATTGTCTTGTTCTGAAGGGTTGATCATAGGCATCACCATTTTGATTAAAACTTGAAATCCAAAAGCAAATACAACTCTTTCAAAACGAAGTCAATGCAAATTTCAAGAGGAGTCTGTTCTTTTTTTTCCAGAGAACAGCCTCCAAGGTTTTTAAACGGGCATTTGCAATAAAAATTTCTTGAAATGAAAGAAACCTACCAGTAACGTTCTCATGTTATTTTTCTCCATGGCCTTCAGGTTTTTATGATCTCGAACCACGTGTCGAGAAAGTGAGTTGTAATAATCCGTGAAAAGCTTTCTGCATGCTTTCTGACGATCAGCCTTCAAGACCTGAAAATATCAACGGGACCGTATTACGGGATGCACACACTGGTCCAAAGTGGGGTGAAAGTGTCCCATACATTTTTCACCCTGAAAGTGTCCCATACATTTTTCACCCTGCAACTTGTGCCATACATGATAGATATTTTATTTCAACTGAATCACTCTACAAAATTATGTTAAAGATTACTCAGTGGGCTAAGGTTATCATGACAGAGTGGTAGCTAACCCTAAACCAAATAAGACTTTGTGAGGTGGGGCAATTTTACCCCCAAGGCCAAATTCACCCCATTTTACAGTTGTTACAAGACATGAGGATGAAAAGTGAAAACAAGAATCATTTGTAGACAATATTGAAGCTACATGTCACATATAAAATGTGGCAATATAAACTCCATGTGAACCTAGGCTAAGATTCTGTTGAGGGTTTGTTGCCATGAATTGGCCTACTTTTATTCACTGAAATTTTTCGAAATTCTTTTAACATTGAATAACATGACGTCAACAAACCTGACTCCTCATTATCTCCATCTGATATTTCTCCGCGAGAATTCGGAATTTTCTCGGCAGAAGCCCCGCATAATCGTCCCCGCAATGTTTACAGAAGCTGATGATGATGGTGAGGTTGTTATGTTCCTCCTTGTCTCCACTAATCAAGTTGGAGAGCTGCGTGGATAGGATGGGCAGGCCCTCTTTCTCCGTGAACACGTACGCTGACACGAGGTCGGCAAAGAAGCGTAGATCAACACGGAGCTTGCTTGGATTGGCGATCTGCAGACAGAGAAATTGGGATAAATATACCTGAAGAAGAATGCAGTGTGCTGCCACCCAAATCAGTACACTGTCAAAAAGGGCAGTGGCCATGTGGCCAGTCTCTTTGTGTCCCACTGTGGGTCATTCAAGAGCACATGCTCTGGTGTCTGATCTGATGTGTTGCACTGCCACCTTCTGGACCCGACCTTGCTCATCCGACATCACAACCAAAGAACACTTCTCACCTTGTCATCCTTTTTGGAAGGCAACACCTTTTGCCAGTGTTCTAGCAGACTGCTGCTGACATCAGCGTACCTCTGGTGAAGGAGAGAGCACAAATGGACAGCACACGCAACGTCAGACATTTTCAATTTTGCCTCTGTCAGGGCTGCAGACTGAAAGTCAAGACAGAAATATTACAGGACCTCTGATTTATGGAGCCAAGACAGCAAGTTAAAACATTTCTTTACTTTTTTACTCTCATTTTATGTAATGGTTCAGTGGCCAATCGTATCTGCTAGGTGGCACACTGAGAAACATACATCTTCAGGGTTCATATGAAGATAGGCGTGTTCACTAAAAAAAACCAAAAAAAAAAAAAAAACCAAAAAAAAACAACAACAACAACAATCGAGCTGAAACAACGATGGTGAAAACATCTGGTGACGTCATGTCCATTGATACCATCTGACGTCATATCAAATTACCAATTTAGTCATCATCTATAGAGCATCTTGGCACAGAATTGGATCTCAGAGCAAGGATTCTTTAGATATAGATAGACAAACCTAACTTATTTTTTGAACTGCGGCTCAACATACTTACACATTCTCCAATATATTTGCTTAAATTCAACGCGCTAAAATCTTTGGACAAGGAATCTTTTTGAGCTTCAGTTAAGTTGCGCTGGAAATTGAAAGCAAAGATTACTTTCAATAGTATAATTATAAAAGATAATACTACCCTGGATGGTAAAGTATTGAAGAAAAGTTAATCATATTTCAAAATGGTACAGCAATGTTCCAATTTCTTTCAAAAATTTTGTCAGGTTCTGCAGAAAACACAGCTCAATAGTCAAAATGGCGATGATGGGTTTCGACAACTTACCAATTTGCGCACAAATGCTGTGTTCTTCTTGAGACTGGAATCCAGCCGACTGAAGAACGAGTCATCGGGACGATTATCTGCTGCCACCATGTTCTGCTGTCGTTGTATCATCTTGGTTTTGATCCTCTCCCTTGCTTCATCGACAAACTCCGTTATACACCTCTGGACAAAAAGAAGAAGGATACACGTTAATTACTTCATCACAAGGTCTCTTTTGGAGGAAGAGCTAATTTGAAAGCGTAGTCACCACTCAATCTATTGTAAACCCTTTATTTTAGTGAGTTCAATATTTTGCACCTCTGTTAGGGATTGAAATCGCAAACTTCAGGGGTGTATAGTACCCCCAGGTATATGGCACGGCTTAACCCGCCGGCCATGAGGGAATTCCTTTATGGCCCAGTGGTTGGCGCGTTGGCCCCAGAGTGGGAGTTAAGCAACGTTGAGCGCGGTCAACCTTTGGATCGATGACCGGCGCATACAATACAAGGGGTGTAAAAATATTTCTTAATCAAGTGTTATCATAAAAAGAACCTACCTTTTCCTCTTCAATAAGTCGCTTCTCCTCTTCTTCTTTCCTCTGCAGAGGCGAAGAAATTACGTCAAATCATTATCAAATACCAGTTCCAATCAAGATTAAATGTCGTTACCTTAAAAATGTCGGCAGTCCAAATTAGCCAACAGATCCACAAATGTAAGAAGAACCACAGAACATTTTCCACCAAACAGTTCGAGGTCCAAATAAGATTTTGGAAGGTGGGGCAATGTCACCTCCCATGGCCAAGTTCACTTCACTTCACGGTACTTACCAATCTTTCTTCCTCCTCGAGACGTCGTTTCTCCTCTTCCAGTTCTCTCTCACGCTGCTTCTCCGCCTCAACCTTCGCTGCCTCCTCAGCATCTTTCTCTTCTTGGCTGAATAAGAAAGTTCACCCGACAATTTTCAAACAGTTGAAGGTCACACCTCGTGACCTAATCTAATCAGCCAAGTAGGAGTTAAATACTACAGCTCCTTTCCACCAGCCTATCTCGGATTATTATTATTATTATTATTAAAACAATTTATATGGCGCCTTTTGTAAAACACTTCAAGGCGTTTTACATTTAATTAAAAAAAAAAAAAAAAAAAAAATTCAATGCATACAAAAATTTTGCTGTAAAACAATAATAGATAAAACTGAGACTATAAGACATTAGGTAAGACAATTAGAGACAAGTTGACTATAAAACATTCTAGAGTGCATTGTCACCGAAAAAGTGCTTCCTAAAAAGATAAGTTTTTTTTTCTTCGGATTATTGTTCGGGGGAACTTGCATGGGCAGTTTACGGGGTGGAAGTTAACAATGCTTCCACCTGGCGCACCACGATCTCCATTCACATAATATCCAAGCGACAAGCCTGCTGGAATAGCTCTATTGAAAACAAAATGTATATTCTTCAAAATTTGACATTTTGCTTGAATCAACTGAAATGCCAAATTCCTATCAACTTCCATATACATGTACATGTATAGTTCACTTTTGATTCCAATGAAAACTATTCATGATCCAGCAATCTATTCTTGCCATTTTCAAGTGACGTCACTTGACTGCTACCTTAAATATCTTAAATGACATGGCAATGTACGTATACTTACCTTGGGAACATGAAATCCACAGGGGCTGGGTGCACTGATGAAAGCTTCATTGACCTGAAGCCCATTAATAATGCACTCTGAAGTGAGTGCGAGGCCCTAGGCCCAAATGGTTGCGACAAAAATCGACCACTTACGAAGATGGGAGAGTGTGAGACTTCCTCATCACAGACACTACAGATGTGCAGTGCCAAAGCCAGAGCGCCCTACCTTAAATATCTTGAGATCGATTTGCTAAACTGTACCTTTTTTCTTCCTTTTTTTTGACTTCCTTAGCTACGACCTTCTCACTCTTGCCGTCCTTCTCGCTGTCTCTCCTCGCCTTACTCTCCCTAGGACTCTCCTCTTTCTTCCTCTCCTTCTCCCGATCAGAATCTCGAGGCTTCTCTCCAGCGCTCTCCTTCCTTTTGTCACGACTAGAAATAAGAATGAGGAAAAACTTTAAACTTAAATGGAAAATTCCGGGAAGGAATGGAAATTATACAGTGGTCAACAGTGTTATTGGAACATATTCAAACAGAACCCTCCCCTCCCATATCTCATGGTCTGGCAATCGACACTCAGTCACCACAGAGTATTTTTTCCCAGGTCAGGATTCGATACTTAACTTGAAATCAAAGATCGCCACTGCATTTTCCTCAAATTTTTCACCACTTCACAAAAATAAAATCCGTGCAATAGTATCGTTACGTAAAGTTTACCTGTAACCTCTCTTATCTGCCTCGGACGGTCGAGTCTCAATCTTTCCACTGCGAGGACTATCATATGAGCTCGATCCTTTCCTGGTTCTATCCCGGTCACGATCCCGATCATACTTGCTGGGACTGGCTCTGTCCCGTGATGAGGAATCCTTCTTGCCCGAATCACGTTCATCTGATCGGGAATTTCCCTGGGATTTTCCATCACTTTTACCACTTTTGGTCGAATCTTGTTTGCTACTACCAGAATCTGAAGAAAAGATTTTAATGATTTGGAAAATAATCTGGACGAAAGACTGATGAAAACAGCATACAACTTAAAAACTTGGTTTAAGCAAATAATACAATAGAACTACTCTATTTAGGACACTCTCCAGACTGCCAAATGTTGCCAAACAAAAGACACTCGGGTCATAAGAGAAAATCTACTTTAAAAGTTCAAAATGTCCAGTTGTCAGGAGCAACTACCTGGTACTACAACATCTGACCCAGGCAGGCAGACAGTGGTTGTGCATAGATCAGTTCAGAATCCGCCTATTCTTGACAGAGCTAATTTTCAAGGATCAACATTTGCTAAACATTTCATACCTTCTTTTTTACTCTTTTCCTGGTCACCTTTCGCCCCAGGCGCATCTTTCACGACTTCAGGTCGCTTCTCTACTACAGGCACCTCAACTGTCACCTTGGCGTCTTCAACTTTTTCCGTATCACCCTGTGACGTCACATCCTTACGCTGCAGGTTTCGCTCCTCTCTCTTCATGTGATGCTGCTGTCGGGCATCGCTGTATCTCTTGGGTACACTCTTTTCCGCTGTAGTACGATTGCCTTTATCTAAAGCAGCATCGCTAGCTCCTTTGCGGGACTCCATGGCCAAGTGTTAACTCCTTCTGCGCTCTATTTTTGTTTGGTTGGAAAGTCTCGGTTTCCTTCACATATCTGCCATATTAGGTTTATCAAGTTTCCCAAGAGTGTCTGTTTTCATTTCTGCAAAAGATAACAGTAACAGGTCATCCTTTAAGCATCCGTAGCATCCACCAACTTACAGTGTTGCTTAAAGTCATCAATCAGATTTAGAATGAAAACAACATTCACGCCACAATGACAGTTCTTCTAACATTGCGCGATATTGTATCGCCACAACATGAAAAGATTGTTCATAATATCGCCACTTTTTAATGGGAATTTACGTCATGACATAAATGGTGATATAACGTAGAAGGGTTAAAATTTACAATCCCCGATCGGAAATGACGTAGTTTGATCGCATTCAACTATAAATCCATTGAACAGTGGTGCTTGGTTAGTCAACCGATGACCTTTTTTGGGGGTGTGATCGGGGATTGTAAACTCGTTCCTAGAAGTATCTTGTGAGGTGAGAATTATTCAAATCGAGCATAGAGCTTCAAATAATCATGTAGGCCTGATATGTATCAATTATCATGTACAAATACATGGATATGGTTGTGTATTCTACTGAAATGAAGAACTTTTTTGACAACTCCGCCTCAGAAAGGATCAAAACGAAGCAGTTAACGACGAAATACCATTGACCTACACTTCTATATATTCACTATTCTTTCGGCTTGCATTATACGGATGCATTTACGTCAAAAGCATCAGTTTTCACACGGAAAAATGCAAATAAACAACTTTCCAGTTATCACCTAGCGAGCAATTAGTACACTAAGATTTCTGTGACGCGACAAACCGGGTAGGTGTAAACTGTGGACGAAAGTGTGGACGAAAGTATGAACAGCGGCTCTCTAAGTTTGGTGGGCTGGCATTTCTTTGTCTTTCAATATATTTTAAAGAAATTGCAGTATATTATGCATTATAATCTTTTAAATGGGTCAGCCAAAGAAAATAAAAATGCAATTTCTTTTGAATATATTGAAAGACAAAGAAATGCCAGCCCACCAAACTTAGAGGGCCACTGTCCACACTTTCGTCCACACTTTCTTCCACAGTTTACACCTACCCCGACAAACCCTGTCCCACGAATTTCAACCTCGAAAATTCAGTCTGCAACAATTTGCCAATCAATCATCATGTTTTCTCCGTTTTGACTTGGAAATGCATCATTTTAGCCTGAAATCATGGGTAAAAATCACTGTCACTGTGATTCTGATCTCTCTTATCGTCATCTTTTTGATAACAGATAGTGCAGTTTTTGTGAAATTTTCAGGTGAGATTGAAATTGATGTTTTTTTGGGAGAGCAAACTTTCATGGATTGACCATGTTGACATTCATGTACATTTGCATTGTGTTTGTATACAGGGGGGCCCCTGGGGCTGGAAGTTTGATTACGGGGCAACTCGGCCTCGGACCTACTAATGACCGACAAGTAACATAATTGACCGTCAAGGACCGACAAGTGTCTCAAAATGACCGACAAGTAGGATCAAATTTAATTTTAATGCTTGCAATGTGATTAAGAAACAATTAACTACCAAACTTGTAAATATCTAACTAATACTTGACTTGCCAAACTCAGAAATGCAGCGCCACTCGCGGACAAAGATAGAACAACTCGACATTTTTTTCACCGATTTTCGCTGCGCATGCGTACCAACCGTCCTCTTTCGCGGCGACGGACGAGAAAAACCACTGTGCTACACGCAGTGAAAGCAAATTTACACAGGTAAACTGGTTACAACTGTGGTACGTCTGTTTCTTAACACGTAATAGTTATCAGATTGCTAAATTATCGTAAATCATGAGCCTTAAAGAACTTTTTGAACTCTCAAAAACTTACACAAAACAAGTTCAGATTGCCGCCATTATTAGTTTCCGGATGGCTGGTACGCATGCGCAGCGAAAACCGGTGAAAAAAATGTCGAGTTGTTCTATCTTTGTCCGCGAGTGGCGCTGCATTTCTGAGTTTGGCAAGTCAAGTATTGGTCTTTTGATAGCTAAGAAATGGAAGGATTTGTAAGATGCATTTGCCGACAAGTGAATCCATGATCTTTACTCAAATGAGGTAGCAAAGTTATGTCCTGGAAGTTGGGGACTGAAAACTCCTGGAAAAAAAATCTTCCCTTGAGTGCACCCTGTCAGAGTGGGTGACTTTACCATTATGATTATGCCATGTGTCACAGGACATTTAAACGACGCTGAGCTCTTATACCTGGAATTGATAGATGCAAAAATATGATGAGAGAGATGTAAAACCTGTAGAACTATGAAAAACTGACTTCAAACTTATCTAGAGCAACTATGTCGAACTAGTGAAAAACTCTTCAGTGACACACCCTAACTCGAGATGCCAAAGCCATGTTGAACTGTTGAATCCACGTTTTAGACACTACCAGGTGCATGACAGCCAACGACAAAATGGCCGACATCGTCGGAGAATTTTACTTGTCGGCGTATAAATCTTTCCATATCTCAGCTATCAAAAGACCAATTAGTTAGATATTTACAAGTTTGGTAGTTAATTGTTTCTTAATCACATTGCAAGCATTAAAATTAAATTTGATCCTACTTGTCGGTCATTTTGAGACACTTGTCGGTCCTTGACGGTCAATTATGTTACTTGTCGGTCATTAGTACGACCCCTCAGCCTATTACCAACTCGGCCCACCAACTCGGCCTGGGTTATAAATCATCGGTTTATTGGCATAAGTTTTCCTTATATTGTTTTTTTGTTGCTATATATATAGGCCTACTATTTATTCATTCCTGTTGGAAATTTGAAGAGAATTCATCAAGATTTGGAGGATAAATCCATGAAATCACAGTCATGAATGTGCATTTGGAGTGCTACCGCGACTTTTCCACACTCGCCGCCGTTATTTCATGGATTTCTCCTTCAAATCCCAATAAATTTTCTTCAAATTTCCAACAGGAATGAATACATAGTAGGCCTATATATACCAACAAAAAACAATAAAAAATATAAGAAAAACTTATGCCAATAAACCAATGATTTATAACCCAGGCCGAGTTGGTAGGCCGAGTTGGTAATAGGCCGAGTTGGTCATACACCGGAAGTTTGTACTCATTTCAGCATATCTTCATTTTTCATTGGTTTATTCATATTGTCTTTATAGGGCCGTTTAGACGACGCGAAAAAATCCGGATGCGTCCCGAATCCGGATTAATTTTTCGTCGTGTAAACGCAAAAAGATCCGGATCAATGTGGTTGCATCCGGACTAAAAAGGTACCATCGCCTTGGGTGGTTTTAATCCGGATTCATCCAGATTCGATCCGAATGCGGTCTTTTCGCCTGTCGTCTAAACGGCCCTAAAGTTGTCTTGCGGCTTGATTAGTTGTATTTAGTCATCAAATCTTGTTCACATCTCGATTTTCATCTTTTATTTAGGCCACGTCCTCATAAAAACATTGTTGAATTGAATCGTCAATATTTACCTCTCGGCTATACTCATGGGGATATAGTACAATGTCAATGGTCAATGGATTTCAGGCTCTTTAAAGTTGCATTTGACAGTACAGTGAAACCTCCCTAAGTGGACACCTCTCTAAATTAAGGACACTAGTTTTGGTCCCAAATTGGTAGTTTCTATTCAATTTGACCTCTCTAATCAGGACACCTCTCTATTAAGGACAGCACTTGCCAGTCCCGAAGGTGTCCTTAATAGAAAGGTTCTACTGTGTACACAAATTGCCAAGAATAGCAGAAATGTCCATGAATGCTTGCAGAAAATCTTTTTGTACAGTACATTTACAATGTAGTTTAAAAAAAACAGGAATCTGATATGAACACATTGAAGTTGTTTTAATTAGACTATTAAAAAACACTGCATGCCATGATGTAGGCTAGAAGATATTAAGGGTAATGATGATTGACATGAATCTCTCAAGACACTGAGAGTGTGACACCAAACCCAGTCACCTCTGCTGGCTGTACCGATTGCCAGTGGTAGGCCTATATTTCAGCATGGTTAATTGCAACAATGTGTAATCAAATTGGTACTGAGACTAAGACTAAGAGAGGGCAA
The DNA here is from genome assembly GCF_910592395.1 of Lineus longissimus. Taxonomy (NCBI): domain Eukaryota; kingdom Metazoa; phylum Nemertea; class Pilidiophora; order Heteronemertea; family Lineidae; genus Lineus; species Lineus longissimus. The sequence continues at coordinate 19,182,335 of NC_088314.1, read as the reverse complement.
TTTCGGTCTAAACCTCAGTCTGGAAAGGCTGTGTTCATTCTGTATAGAATGCTGCAAAAGTAGACACAAAAATGCATGACTGAGTGCACTTCAATGAAACAAAAGTGCTGAATTAAAAGTGCTGAACTTGGGGGGGGGGGGGGGGTACGGTCTAACATGTTCAAGAATGCAGTCAGCTTTCACTAAAGTAAATAATGCTCATGTGTTTCTACCTAAACTGTCTCAAATCAATTTAAAAAGGCATTGGATTGCTACCTAAACCTTCTTGTCTCAATCAAAAACAGTGGTGTGAAACCTAGGGTGTTGACAAGCCTTTGTTGCTTGGCCCGTTCATTAAGCTGAGAAAATCCTGCGCAAGTAGTGTTAACTGTCAACATGCCTGTTGATGTTTACTAGGTAGATCATGATATGGAATGGATAAGATTGTATAATCTCAACAACTCTAAAATTCATTTTAGCATGTTGTAGCACAGAGCGTCTCAAGATAATGCCAGGTCGCACTAATTAAAAGTTTACAGACTTCCTGTATAGAGGGAACAAGTTTGCAATCCCTGATCATGGCCCAAAAAAGGTCATCAATTGACAAAATAAGTGCTGTGGTTCAAAGGATTTATTGTTGAATGCGATCAAACTACGTCATTTCCGATCAGGGATTGTAAATTTAACCCTAACGTGCTTGATAATTATGCTGATAGTACCCTTGCCACAGGAACCATGAAATCATCATAAGTTTCAGCACAGCATCATTTAGAGTCATTTTTACTTAGACGCAACAGGTTCATATTCATAAGTTTCTTCCATTGATCTTTGCAGTTCTACACAAACCAGGGAATTGGAATCGACAACATGAATCCCAACGGCGTATTTTGGCCAAGAGCTTTCAAGCCACGGTATCAACATCATCAACTTTCGGCCAGCATCTTTATAACTTCACCCAACATCCTCCTGGGCAGCGAGCCTTTCCTGAACAAACCTTTCAAAAGACATCTTCAGTATTTGAGGTAAGTGACTGATCATGTATGTGACTAATAACAGCTGTGCTGTGAGGTAGACATTAAATTGCAGAGTGAAAATTTTGACTTTTCTCCTTATGGTTCTCTGTTTAAACTTGTCCTTTGCTTAAATAATATTCTTATTCATAAAATTTTCCGTGTTTTTAAACTTATTTCTGCAACAATTTCATTATTTTTCAGCACCAGCCTCAGAATCAAGAAAGTATTAACACGGCCAGGGTGATGGCAGCGAGGGAATACTGTAAGACACTGGACCAAAAAATATTCTTTTATAAAAATCAAAAAACACAAAAAATTACTCCAAGACATTTCGGTCACTTATATGTGAATGATGAATATAAATTTATTCATTGTAATATTCCGAAAATAGCGTGTACAAACTGGAAAAGGTTGTTTCTTGGACTAGCTGGAGTAAAGACGCCGTTTTTAATCAGTGCAAGGAACGTGCACGAATATGGCACATCCTTTTATAGAAAGATGGACAAGATGCGATTAAGTAATTTCAGCCCCACAGGAATAGCGTACCGATTGCAGCATTATACAAAAGCAATCGTTGTGAGGGATCCCATGGAACGAATCTTATCCGCGTTCAGAAATAAACTTAATTTTCCTGGCAATGAGTATTTCCTCAAAAAATACGGCGCGAAAATTCTCCAAAAATATCATCCGGATTTACCACCGGACGTTATAGAACAAGGTGCTGGAGTGACGTTTCTGGATTTCGTGCAGTATATTACGCATCCGATGGATTTCCCGAATCTCAAACCATGGAATCACATGAATGAACACTGGGAGCGCTACTTTGCGCTATGTCATCCGTGTTTTGTGCGATATAACATTATCGCTAAATACGAAACGCTGGATGACGATGTCAATTTCATTATGGAGAAGATCGGGGCGTCTGATGTCATAAAATGGCCGAAAAGACGCCAGCATTACAGCCATACACCAACATCCAAACTGGTATCAGATGCATTTCAGAACATTTCATCCGATGACCTGCGGACACTTTCTACACTTTATTACGATGATCATAAAATGTTCGGGTATGAATTTCAAAACAATGGTGACGGAAATGCATCATTGCTTTCAGTCTAACACTGCTTTAATGGAGGATGTGTAATCTGAATATTGTAACCCCCTTATATTTTTGTTTCCCTATGTGCTCAAAAACATCTATTTGAGATTTTGCTTCCATTTATTTTTGCAGATGAGTACACTTTCCAATGATAAAATCATTAAGTTGAACCTTTTAGCACCTCTTAAATTAGCGATTGTAACGGGATTGTCCTCCCGATCGCAAAAATATAAGGCTCACAAAACTAAAGGAGTTCACAGTATACCTCTTCATAATATGTTTGTATATTCTGTGAACAGTGATAAGGGAGAATATGATCTATAGCCGCACTTACACCACCTGAAAATGGACCACCAATCTTGGTTCGGGAACCAATGCCGCACCATCGAAAATCCACCAAGCGCTTACACCAGCGCTGCAGCTAGTTATAAAATCCGGCTACAGATGGCGCGCAAACAATAAGCAGAACGCGGAAAGCCTTAGCAGAAATCGCCATTTCGAAAGCGCCGCCTGGAGCCGAACCATCTAACTAGCTAATTGCCGATCCATTTGCGCGTACACCACGACAAAGCCGAGCTTTTAACAAGCCGGGCGAATTTGGACCATCAAGCTTGGTGGGACAAATTCGCTCGGCAATTTGTATCGGCAATGGATTGCCGAACCAATTTGTCGCGGCAATGTGGTGGTGTGAGTGCAATTGGTCCACCAATATTTCGTGGTGTAAGCGCAGCTACTGTTACAACAACATATGACTTACCTCAAACACTTAAATCTGATAGTGATGTATATCCCAAATTGGAATTGTTTTTATTAATTTCTGCATTTATAATTTTTGTAATTTTGCTTTATAAAAAGCAGACATAATTGTGATTTGTGCCAAATTGAACAATGAAATAGGTGGCTTCACGCTGACTGTGTTTATTTAGTGACAGAGACGCGAAGTCAATTTTGTTTCAGGTTTTTTTTAACGTCAGTTTTGGCGCACACACTATAGTCGTAGTTCCACCTATCATAAAACCCATGTTTTTTCAAGACCCGTGTCTTCGCCGTGTGTCAAAAAACCCGGGACGCACTTACACCTATCAGTGGTGTTAGATAATGGTTAATAGCCCCGGCAACAGGTGAGCTGTAGGTAGGGAGCTCTCCTGTGTTTCTTTCCCGTCGGAGGGGGATTTCGCATGCGCAATACCGAGGCAACTACACCGCGCCATCTGTCGCCGGATCTTAGAACTTGCAATTGCCGTGTCTATTCAGATTCCACCTATCAAAAAACCCATGTTGAACACGGGTCTAAATTAGCCCCCGATTAGCCCCATCGAGCTCGATGGGGCTCATAGACACGGGGATTTGACACACGGGTCTATTTAGACACGGCAATTCATAGGTGTAAGTGCAAAAGACACGGGGATTCGATAGGTGGAAGTACGACTTATGACCAGTGCAAATTAGCATGGGCTGTATTTCACTCCAAAATATATGATGAAGAGACGTTGTCTGCTCCGTCCTTTACCACCGTCTTGCCATATTTTACTTTTTTGAACTGAGCTTCTCAAATAAATGCTGTAATTTTAAGCACTTAGTCGATGCTGTGTGAATTGCAAGTATTTGCAGGTGTTAAGTTTGGCGGTCTGTCCATTCATTTTGTAAACAATCCAATGTGCCATGGCACTATTTTGGGACGCTCTGTAAGTGTAATAGCATTAATTTTGTAAACAATCCAATGTGCCATGGCACTATTTTGGGACGCTCTGTAAGTGTAATAGAACGAATCCCTGGAACAACAGTCTGGCTCTGTGCAATCTAATTGAATTAATATGTCAGTTTTATGACATGTCGTTAATCATGTGACTATCAATTTGATTATGTTTGTGATGCTGCTATAAATTGCTGGCGAACAATTAAGCTTTGGATATCATAGAATTGATATCATATAATCAGACCATGATGGGCATCCCATTAAGCAGACAGCTACTAGAGTCTGGTATCTATTACAGGATTATTCAGGACATAGGATATGGTTTGCGATTGTACCACTAAAAATACTCTTACCAAGTTGAGCGGAACCTCGTTTTGTGGACGCCTCTCTACTAAGGACACTCTCTATTTAAAGGACGCCACATTTGGTTCCAAGTTCCACATTTTCATTGAATTTGACCTCTGTAATCAGGACACCTCTCAACTATGGAGAGCACTTGTCAGTAGCAAGGGTGTCCTTGATAGAGAGGTTCTACTGTACCTTCAAGGAATGACCTTGATTGATGAATACTTCTATCCCTAGCGCTAGTTAAGAATGATTTACATCCACATAATTGGGCTAATTAAACTCATTAAAAAGAATTGTATGCTAAGTGCCTAGAATTATTCTCAAAGGGGGACTGTCTGAAGATATTGCCGGCTCTCTAATGAAGTTTACTACCTTCCTTAAGGGCACTTCTGGAAGGCATCAGAAAATGTAGGCAAACATTCTTTGAAGCAGTACGCGGTTCGCAATAACTGGTGGTCCAGGAAAATAGAAATGCAGTTATACACAATGCCGCAGTGTAATTATCATTCCTACGAATTTGCTGAAACTTTGCAATTATTCACGCAATCGAAAATTTTCAAATACAATTACAAAATTTCGTTTTTTACGCGTGACGTAGGCCATTAAGCACTGTTTTTGCTCAGTTTTTTTTTGTGAATGTCTGTTGTGTCATATAAAAAGGAACTCTGTAATAACTATGGTGCCAGCCCCACAACATCTCCAGATATTCCTCCTTTAAAGTGATACTATTGTGATTTACAACTTTGCGGAAATACGTCCGTTTTTAATTGTTGATCACAAATGTAAAGCTCAAATTTTCCATTTTTGATTAGATTTATTATAAAATTGCTGAATGTAAACCAACGCGACCGCGAAAATGTTCATGTTGTGACGTCATCAACGAAAACGTCGTTGGCATAGCGAGCCGTCCGGGCGGGATTAAACCATCAATTTCGAGAAAGTGTGCATTTCGATTCAAAAACCTCACCGATTTATGAGAAAGTGACGTAGTCATCAGCTAAAACATTATATGGTGAAATTTGACACAAGTTACCCTTTAAAACTGACTTCAAATACAGGAATATCTGAAGTTAGCATATTGTATTCCATGTTCAGTATTACAATACAATGTACATTACATGTATTCCGACTTATATGTCTAGGGCATACTCAATTTTTCTTCTAAATGCATTTATTTTGCCATTACCAGTAATTATGTGGTCACAGATAATCACATTAGCTGTACATCATACAACCAGTGTAGTATAATAACAATGTAATTTCATGTTATTTCGTAATGGGTCCCAGGAGCGTTGTATGTTATTGCCAGCTCGATCCTATAGGATATTTTACGAGATTGCTTGCTTTCACAATGAGTAAAAAGAGAAATCTTGAACATTTCTGTCCTGATATCTGCATAAATTTTGTTCAAATTGTTTTTGCGTCATATTTACACCATAATTTCGTTCTTTAGTTGTCTTTCTATGCTAATACAAGCAAAAGGAGAGAAGTCTTCAAACTTTCGGCTGTATTTTGGTGCCATCTGAATTATTCAGATCGTTATGGTTTTTGTATCATGTCAGTTCAAAGAAAGCGAGACGACTTTTCTGCCAGCATAATTTTTTTCGGTCTTTCGTTATTTCTGGTCATAGTTTGAGCCATAGTGAGAACTCATGTGCATTCTGACTCTTGCCATAATTTCTACCATCGCCATAATTTTCTTCTAATCTTTTAAATATTTACCATAGTTCTTCATAATGTAAGCTTGAACACAAGACAAAAGGCTTTGAATGTTTCTGGCTGTATTTGCCTGCTGTCGGTATTATCTATTAAAATATTTAGTTATTCATGAAAATTTGGTGCTCAAATGAAAAATATTTATTTTTATCCTCAAGTCTGAAAATCCCAATCATGGAACTGAGTTATAAGTGACTTATTTTATACAATATTCTCGCTGCCATTATATGTTCAAATGATTAAAAATCAGAATTTTTTTTATTTCTTTTGATCTAGTAAAGATATTTCAAGGTGTACAAATCAATGTATGATGTCTATCTCATATTTATACAACAACAATTAATCATTGATAAACAAGATTTCCAAATGGGTAGATACAGTCCTAATCACAATTGACATCCTGAAATTTGCATAGATTGTATAAGTTGCACGTTTTAAACGGGAAACACAGTCATTGGCGCGCAACGCGCATGTACATTGCGTATAACTGACGAGAAGCAGGAAGGATGTCACTTGTGACTTGGACTGTATTTTAGGTGCAGCACTCAACTTTATATAAATTTCACTGCCAAATCAGAATCAGAATCAAATTGATTTATAGCGATTATTTCAACAGAAACATTTAATTTCTGTTATAGTATAGGAAGCATTTACATTAGTATTTTCAAGAGGTTTTCTAATGAACCGCCCAATTTTTGTGGGTGTTTTATTTTTTGCTGATTTCTCTATAAACAAATATTTTTGATTGGATAAACTGTCAGAAACTTAGAAATCTGCCCAAAAAAATTCGTAAAAATAATTTTTTCAGTACTTTTCATGAATCACAAAAATAGAGACGTGAAAATTTTCTGTTTTGCTGTATCTGCTAGATTTGTATAATGATATGAATAATAAACCAGATCGATATTGTCATCAGGTTATTTTTGTATTTCCTACCTCTTAAAGGGGTATTATGCCTTTCGTGTTTGATCAAGACAATAACCACATCTTCCTTCGTTCTTCCATCGAGACGTAAAATGAAAGTTCCTCGTATCCGACTAGACCAAGCATAAGACCTCACCAAGTGAGAAACATGAGTAGCTCGCAGTGGACTAAGGAGTCACTTGGCTGATATACCCAATTGGCATCGAACTGCAGTGTTGCCCAAATGCTCTTCCTGTCCTGGAGGAATACTCTCTGGAGAATAACATCTCGAAGTGCCGAGCATATGCGGAGTCCAGGGACTACCCAAATAACTCCACCTCTATACTCACCAGGGAGACATATGTCCCGTTTCGTGTGTTTCACCACTTTACTTCACCTATTGACAGAGCAAAGGTCTCAAGCTCCTTCCCCCCCAGAACAAAAGGGTCACATTACCATATAGCATCATTCCTTATCAACTACTCCTGGTTCTTCATACAAGGACTGAGCAAATATCCCAAGTCTCTTTACTCAAAGATACTCTTCGTTGACATCTTTTTAGACTGGGATGTCCATATCCGAGCAGGCCTCATTTGGTTTGCATTCAATAGTCGGCACGTAAGACTATCCACTAACTAAAGGAAGCACAGTGGCATCTCTCTATGAAGGACAGCACTTGTCAGTCCCAAGGGTGTCATTTATAGAGAGGGTCTACTGTATCTCATGAATATTGAATTCATAAGTGGATGGCGCAAGTGGGATAAGATTGCATCCTTCCAAAATGCAGTCCAGAAGAATGGCTTGCGTTCCAATGCTTTTGAGTGGGCACAATCCTGACTAACGGTATACAGGGTGGGCCAGAGAAACAACCTGAAGTTGACACAAAAAGTTCATAGAACATTTGTGTATTTTCTGGATAAATTTTGGATCACTCCCGACCACTGGCATCCCCAATCATATCTAACAAGTCACAGACAAATGAAAGATGGCTTTATTTTATATAAAATAGTTTAATATACAAATAACAATAATGACATTTACAACCTCACTTAGCAAAATCTTCCTATCCACCCATCAATCAAAACATCACGAAGTCGTTATCCCGTTCATGATATTTACATCAGCAAATCAAGTTTTTAAATGCAAACTGAAAGTCGTGAATGTCTTTGAATTGATATACGCTTCGACGTTAACCGTTTAAAAAATGCAACTTTAACAAAGAAAGTTCAATCAAATCGTCCCGTTTAACTTTTACTGTGTAGATTTAAATGCCCATTGTATATAATGTGAGAATATTTCTACACAGAAATTTGGTAAGCTGTGATTTCACTTCCTGTAACCTCTCACGAATGTGATTTTCGCGTTCAGAAAAAAGGTGGGCGTGGTCCAAATCCACCTAGTCCACCGGTTCCACGCGATGGACGGCTGTTGCCCGGCAATCCAGGAAAACCTGGTCGCGGCGGTCGGAATGGCCCCAAAGGTCTTGGTACCATGTGACCATGGAATCCTGAAAAAATAAACAACAAAACTTAATTAAAATTTCTACCTCATTAACACCAGCTGCAGAACATCTGGCAACAAAGTAAAAAAAATCAGAGCAGACGCGACAAACATTTAAATTGTTTACATACCAAAAGGGTCTATGTCATAATCTCCACCAATAATGCCAGTGGGCGCCCCAGGGGCATAAGGTAGAGGTGGGCGAAAGCATCCTTGAGGGTAGGGCTGGGGACCAGGTATAAATACAGGGCGATGGATCATCTCCTCGCGTTCTTTCCGTCGGATGTATGATTCCTCGAAATACTGTAGCCAATCCTGGTGCAGAGATTCGTCACCTCTCCCTGAAGATAACAACATAAATTCTATGGAAACCTGAACAAATTTTAAAAATTACTACACTTTTTGAGATTCTACACTTTCATGTCTGTTCCCAGGGGACAGGTGAATGGGTATGACCCAATAGGGGGTCACCTGTACATGTAGTACTAATGCAATGCACTACATGCACTACTAGGACTCCCCTGTCAGGCCAATGGTTTTGCCCGTCTGGTGTTACACCTTTAAAAGTGTTTTCGACAGTTTCAAAATGTTTACATTTTAATCAATAATCTGGCATTTGTTCTAACTTTTTAAAATTTCCAAAGCAACATGTGAAAATTTTCTCTGCATTTGTTTCGATAGTGAATTGTTGTGCAGATAATAACTACTTGGATCGCAAATTTGCAAAGACAGACATGGGTATTGTTGCAGCTTAGTATCACGCTACCTAGAGACCATTTTGAATACTTACTGCCAAATTCCAAAAGATACAATCGTCGCCATAGAGACCGCCCCCTTGCCATTGTTTTTAACTCACTACACGTCGCGGACATTCTCACAAGACTTCTAAAGTCGAGATACTTCAGAACTGCAAACTATACGAACAGATTATTTTAGTGTGACTACATCGATTAGAGTGTGACGCAATGAGAAAGCATAGGAACACATCACGTGGCAAGAACTCATAGGTAGAATCACAAGGGAGACAGCGGACAGGCAGATCAAGGACCACTTGGTGAGAATTGTAAGAACAGGAGATGAAGGTGGTGGGGATGACCTGGATACAAGTTGCGCAATCTGCTCAGTACTGGAGGAAGTACAGGGAAATTGTGAATGTTATCCACCAACGCAGCCCAGTTCTGAAGGTCTGGGACAATGTCATCATCATTTCTTAACCAATACACCAAAGAGTTGAACTGAAAATTCTCAAGGAGTAAAACATACCTTCAATTCGGAGAATAATCCGCTAAACCCGGACAATGCAGGAAGCTCCATCACTGAAATGAAACAGAATCTGAAGTCAGGGCAATCTGGGAAATCTGTATACATTCTGGGTTGGGCAATCGAACAGATTATGACAATTCCTCTGGAGCCTATAATTCAACTTTTTTAAAGGATCAGTTGCGACATCAGCGGCCTTGGGGAACTTGTCCAAAAAGCTACCAGTCGGGCATTTTGCGAATTGTCAGCGATTTGGGAAGTTTTGCCCTACAGACCCACAGAATTGACTGAGCCGCTTGTGTTCAAGTCATGTTCGCCGTAACTTGAATGGTAGTGTAGGCCACGAGTTGACTTACATTGCCGTGAATCCTCAATCAACCGATAGCTGATTTTGTCTTTGAAGACCTGTGACAGCTTGGGTAAGTTTTTGTAGGCCTCGTGTGCTGCTGAAAATGTATGAATGCAAGCTCGGATCAAAAAGATTCCTACAATGTGTCGCAATTGAAATTGCTAATCTCGAGAAAATAACCTCTATGAAGGCGTTTTGAAACATTGAATGAAACGGAGTTAGGTTGTTCATGGTTGATTGTTCAAACCCTAGGGCTCTAGTCCCGAGATGAACCAACCTACTTGACCGATATCAACGTAATAATCAACACATTTTTTGCTTAACCAAACTTGCCACATAATGTAAATGGCTGCTTTGCCCAACCAGAAGGAAAGTTTCAGTATTTCAATTGTACAAATTTCATTTACTCACCTCCAGTGCTTTGCTGGATATATTCATATATGTTTATCTGGAGCTGAAGACTGCAGTCTTCTTTATCAGGGAGTTCTGCACAACCTGGAGGGGAATAGAGTACTAAATGATTATGGCAAGTTTAAGACCCCACCAAGTGAGTAACATGAGTAGCTTGCGCGGACTCTTATCTACCACTGGCCAAAGTCAGAGTCACTAGGCCAATAAACCCAATTGGTGCCTAACTGTAGTGGCACACAAAATGCTCATCTCGCCTTGGAGGAGGAATACTCTCAGGAACGCTGAAGAGGAGGTAGAAGAAAGAAATCAAAATAGCATAACACCTTTAATTTTCCTCTTTTTCTGTTCTGGTTTTGACATTTGCATGCAGAATGGAACATTTAGGATGATATTGATTCTATTAGTTAAGCATTTATTTGCCCCCCCCCCCCCCCACTCCCCTCTAAAGTTAATCTAGAAACCAGCAATGTGCTTACCGTGGATAACCATTTTTCTACCCAGCGTCACACAAATAATTTTGGAAGTAACGTTAGGATTATTTCTATGAAGATAGAGCAGTCTGTAAGCTCCTGGTGACCTCCATCCACTTGGCATCTTCATAGAGTCATCATCATCTACTGAGGAAGAGGCTGAACTTGACGATACCTACAAGACAGAGGCGAAGAAACTTTAGAAATTGAGAGCTCAATCTCAGTATTGTTGTCTCACAAAACACCCAGGGGCGGAGCTAAAATGTTGATCAAAACCGAGGCAAAATGACTGGGCTTAATAGTAATAGGACCCCCTGACTGGGTTGAATAGTCACTTGGGGCCACCAATAGGACCCCCTATCTCCTGACTATAGTCCCCCTTTAACTTGTACTTACCGTGTAACCCGTCTCCAGCATCAAGAGGTGTAGCACCACACACAGAGCATCCGCTACATTCTGCACACCAGCGTCTTGATACAGCAACACCAGCCGCTGTGGAACCTGATCTCGAGTAGAGTCTCGACATAACATTGGTTCAGACAGATACCGATTCACTTCAGGGTCAGTAACAGTTTCTTCTACATCCATGGCCAAACCGTCTTCGTCCTGTCGCTGCAAATTTACCCCACCTCCTTCGGAATCTTTTTGTGCCATATTCACAGATTCTTTGTATTTTTTGGACAAGCCCAGACTTGCATTTGGCATTGATTTATTCGTGGACGAGCTCGTACTCGAACTTGGCATTGATCTATTTGTGGATGCATCATTACTCTGCGCATTAGCCTGTGGAATTAGGGGCTGAAATGAAGGCAGATTTAGAAATAAATTGAAGTTGCACAGAATAAGATGCACAACACTAAAATTGCCAAAAGGGTTTTTTCTTAAAACTAACAATCGTCTTCTTTTATGTGGAATGAACAACCAATCAACTTTCCTCGGACAATTTTCTCCATGGAGTTTTTAATAAGAGGGGTGAAAAAAGCCGATTTTAAAGAGGGTTGATTCAAATTGAAAAATAAAACTAAAAATTATCAGGATTTTATGAGAGACGGAAGAAAGTCAGACAGAGACAGGTGGTAAATTGCAAAATAAGTTTTAAAAGTGGTGTCGCTCCAGATCAGGTGGACAGGAGCCTGTTGTGCGTTAATGGACTCTATACCATCGGCAAAACTCCAATAGGATTATGATGTTGGTGTAACAGAGGAAAAACATCAAGGTCCAACCGGGGATTGAACCCGGGACCTCTCGCTTAAAAGGCCATCACTCTACCGACTGAGCTAAAGGGAATTTCCCTCTAGCCTGGGCTCGTAGGAATGATGCCACCACAACATACTCCCCCTGTTCGGGAAAGTTGTGTCCTCACTACCTGGGAAGGTCGCCAGTGGTAAAAGGGTACTAATAATTTGTTTAGATGCTGGTGTGTCTTTGGACAATGAATTAACCCTTTGTATCACGGAAGAACCCGGTTGTGAAGATACAACTTTCCCGAACAGGGGGAGTATGTAGTGGTGGCATCATTCCTACTAGCCCAGGCTAGAGGGAAATTCCCTTTAGCTGAGTCGGTAGAGTGATGGCCTTATAAGCGAGAGGTCCCGGGTTCAATCTCCGGTTGGACCTTGATGTTTTTCCTCTGTTACATTGGTAATCATAATGATGATGATGATATCATCACATCAGAAAGTGTTTTTCCTTGCCGTCTGCTATTCCAGAAATGAACTCTACCTGGTTTTGTATTCCATCATTGGAAGGTGTTGTAACAATGACCAAGTCCCCAGAAACAATTCCCAGTTGAGCCAGAGTTGAATCACCTTGCAGAACATCCTTCCCATTCAAGCCAACATTGACCACAGTGTCACTGTGAAAGAGAAGTTTCCATTTAGTTTTTAGCAATAAAAACTCATTTTGAATAGAATTTCTCTCTCAAATTAGAATGACAACAACAGGAAGTTTGATCATGGAAGGGTTTGCGCGGAGCATGGGTGGGAAAGTGATCATCCGTCTCTGGCCACCCTGCACACACTTGTGGGTCGGGCAAACTTGTGTGCAGGGCCGGAGATCAGCGAATATTTAACCCCAGATTACCTCAGGATCAGGATGGCATCTGTGTGATGTGCATGGCCATGGATGGATGTGACATGTGTGATGACGGATTCAGTGATTGATTGATGTGTGGCCTACACTGGGGTGGCATTTCAAGCGCTTCATAATACACATTTCATTTGACTGAACAATTCAATAACCTTGCAAAATGAAACTTGGCTCTAATGGCAGCTTTCAGCGTTGAGAGATACACCGTGTCATCTTCTGAGTCAATCGTAATCAACTCTCTTTGATGACCAAATTTCGCTCGAATTTTCATTCTCACTTTCACTTTTCACTTTTTCGATAAACATTAGTGAATTAATTCCACGCCGGCCGTGGGCTGCCCCTTCTAGCGTTTTCGTTGTTGCAAAGTAAAATCCTCCCAACTTCTTCCGTATAGACCGCCATCTAACAATTTGCAATGTTGCAAGTTCTGTAATAATTTCTTTATTTTATTTTTCGAAAACGTCGCTTGTTATAGAAAAGGCAAGCTTTAAATTGACTCTGAATTGTCTGTTAACTAATTTCACCTTAGATTATATTGAACATCCCAATGAAAACATTCAAAAATGTTATTTATAAAGAATTTTATATTTTGCTTGGAAATTTTTTGTATTATATTTACAGCAAAATGAGGCAACAAACCATATTCATAGTGCGTTCCGGATAATCAATTCCACTTTTTCATGAAACCAAATGAAAATTTGGAAGAAATGAACAGACTTACAACTTGTTTTGCATCTTTTCTTGAATTTCTGATGTAGTTTTTCAAGAGAGGACCTCATTGCATGATCCAGAAGATCGCATAGATTATGTTCCCTCAAGTTAACAGCAATCGTTTATAGAGAAAGGTGTGTTATCCAATAAAATAACCTACCTTGTTGCTGCTGCTGCAGTCTTTCTAAGACGTGTTTCACTCACTCGTCACTGGGTGATTTCAAAGTTGGTTTTGGTTTTAGTGTTGGGTGTTAGTGTCAGTTTTATTCTTAATTTCTACCCCTAAAAACCTATGTCTGGATAAGACCAATTCGAGGTTTTAGTTTAACACCAACACCTGGTTTTATCTAAACACCTAAAACCTGGGCTGAAACTAAGAAGAGGTTTTATTCTGCAGGTAAAACTAACACCAAGATGGACAGAGAAAAAACCTTGGAAAAACCAAACACGCATGTGTTTCGGGTGTTTCCCTATTGTAACCGCTTCCGATCTATATAAATTTGGTCTTCTTCTTTCACGTCCATCATCATTCCTATCAGCGTTCAAAATACCAGCAACTACTTCTTGAAATGGTACGAACAACATGATTTTTTTTTTCTGAACACCAACACCAAATTTGAAATCCACTCGGTGTTAATGCCTAAGGTGTTAGTTTTATTGGTAATACAAAATGCACTACAAATCTTCCAAATATAACACCGAGCTGGGATTAAGATCAGACCTTGGTGTTCCAATTGGTTTCAGTGTGAAACTAAAACCTAATTTGAAATAGGATAATGCTAAAACTGAGTGTCAAAACTAACACCAGAACTGATTTCATTTCTGGTGTTGTGGAGAGTTTTAGTTTTAGTCCCGGTGTTAGTTTTTGACACTAAAACCATCCCTTAGTTTTAAGCTTAAACCGGACATAATGCTAAAACGAACAAACACCGACTTTGAAAAAGGATGAAACTAAAACCCACTTCATTTCAATGCTGGTTTAATCAAGGGTTTTAGTGTTCCATTTAGTTTTAAAACTAAATCTAAAAACTGACTTTGAAATCACCCAATGCATGACGTTTGTATTGTGCGCGATCTGGCCTGTCATGCGTTTCACCTGGAATAAAGGGTCACTTTGACTTGCTCTTAGTGTGTGCATTTGTTATGTTTATTGTTTGTTTGAGGTTTGGTTTGTCTTGACCAACTTACTTGGTCGAAATCGACCTTTTTCGAAGAGACGAATCACTACTCCATACTCGGAGCCTAGCCCAAACAAAATCAAATGCCCACACTGAGATTCAGATTACACAGAACACATCAGAAGGCCTAAGCTGATTTCCAATAATGCCATAAGCCACTGAGTAACCCTTTGTTCTAGGTGAAACGCATGACTGATCCGTGTCCAAACTTCTTTGAAAAGGTTGATTGTCCATGGACCATGTTTATGATTGTATGCATGTAACCTTTCAAAATTTCAGGCCCTCTGAGTATTCTGATTGATCTGTCTTATCTTTTCAGAATCTTCAAGATGTCGAATTTACCAGGATTTGACACGTTCTTGAGCACCCATGCTCAATCCCTGCCGAATATGCCATGTCCACTAACGAGGACCATCAGTCCAGAGCTGTCACAAGCACCAGCTCAGGATGTAGTCTACGGATTGCCTATACCAGTGGCACCAGGGCCCTATCCAACTTACGACTTGTCTAACATGCAAAGTTTGGTGTGTTCTCTGAAACAATCGCCAAGGGGTGATAGCAACACTCCAGTTGATATCACTGATGGCTCGATCAATGTGTCCCAGCCATTGCAATCCAAGGTTCCTTCTCGAATAAACAGTCCTGCTTACGCCTCAAGTGTGCGCTCTGCATCAAGCTGTAGTATGGTTTCAGCGGACAGTTATGCAACTCCTCTGATGGCACCAGGCTCCGTTGACACATTGTTTTCACCGGGAGTCAAAACGCAGAAAAGACAAATGAATACAAGTTCAGACTCGCTCAGTGCCGTTCTGGATGAAGTTGCGCATTCAGAGATGCCTATTTCAGACGAAGTTGCAAAAGCGTCTTCGCGGCGAAGAGCATCTCCAAAGCGAAAAGAACCTCAGAAACCTGCCAAAAAGAGATATAAGAAATATAATCCTGCGAATCTGAAACAGGAGTTGCCAGAGTGTATGGGAAGTCAATTTAAACTTGAGTTCAAAGAGATGAAGCTTGTCTGCTACTGTACCGTTTGTAGGTTGAGTTTGATGGGTAAACACGAACTCATGCAGCACGAGTTTGCTCATGTTAGGAAATCAATTGAAGTCATGGAACGTAACTGTCCCGTTTGGCTTCCCGCTATTCATTTCTTGCTCCTGAACCAACATGGTGTCATTAGCACGCATCAACAGTCCGCAATTTGTCAAGAGTTTGATACATTCCTTGAACATTTCATCGACGTTCACGCCGAGGAAAAACCTCGTCTCGATCGCTATGTTACGAGAATTAAAGAAATGTTGCCGGCGTTTCCGAATGCTGACCCGGCGTGGTATGCGTTCCGCTGCATGGAGACTGATTGTCATTTCGAATCGAACAGCGTAGTTAACGTCGCACTGCATTTTCTCCGTGTTCACAACCCCTTTATGCCATATTGCTGCCTCCTGTGTGGTGAAAAGGCGCTGATTATGGCCGACATGGTCATGCACATGCTGCATACACATTTCAGTCCTGCCATCCTGCAGGAAATTGGAATCTGGGAAGACAGTGCTATGTCCCGTCACCTGAAGCTTGTGGCTAAACGGATGCCTCTGAACTATCTCATCGAAGGCTTCACTAACGTTCTGAAAGGTCCCGACAAGGAGAGAAGATGCATGCTGTGCTGTAAATTCTCTCATAAAGAACCGAAGGCGATGGTGTCGCACATCCTGATTCATTTTGCCGGTAAGAATTCCGGTAAGCCATTTGTCTGTTTGCTCTGTAGTGATCCGTTCTTCTCAGACGAGGATCTCAAGGTACACATTTACACCAACCACCTGTATGACCAAAACTATCTCGATGCTGTGTCGCTTTCGGACAACTTACTTGCATTGTTATTCGGGGAAAATGCTCAGCCGAAAACTCTGGTCCCAGAAATTGGAATAACTAAAAAGGAGTCGGAATCGGAGTACAACTTTTGGAAGTTACAGGAATTCACGGAGCAGCCTCATTGTTCTTGTAGCCTCTGTAGCTTCGTTACGATCGGTCGCGTCTACAAGAAACTCAAAATTCAGAGTCTTGCCGCGCGACAGGATGAGGAGCAGCGTGTCGTTCAGGTTGACTTGCTCGAGGATGATGCTAATGACAGCCACTTGATCGAGGGTACCAATGCAGACGTCTACACTCCGATCATCGAACAGTGGGCGCAGGATGAAGTGCTGCCAATACCATTGATGGGGGCAGAGACTGGCGAACAGAGTCACACTTTTATTTCCCAGGAGATAGTACAAACTGTCGTCACTGAAACTTATCAAAGTTGTGTTAAAACCGGGAAAGTGGCTGGCCATTCGGGGTCAGATGTTTGGCAAGTGTTTCTTGATAGTATTTTACCAGCAGACGCCAACATCGGTGCAGTACAAGTTAATTCGAAAGACATTGCTCTGAAAAAAGGTAGTGAAATTTTGTCGCCATTCTGCAATCCGGTGTCAGAAGTTGAAAATAAGCGCTGCGATGTTGTTGATGAAATTTGCAATGATACCTCTGTTGTGTTGCAAAGTCAACAGGGTATTTCCGAGTCTAAAAGTTCTGATCTGCTTGACTCGGAAGCTAGTGCGGCTTGCCGTGCACAGGAGCTGGGTGAGGTTAGTCGGTGTCCATCTCCGCTGTCTGCTCCAAGGCAGAAGTATCACCCAGACCTACCCACTCATGATCAAATTATGCCAAAACATGAAATTATAGAAAACGAGCCAAGAAATCAAGACAATGGAAATGATCTCAACGTCCTGCCATCCAGTCAAGTTTGTCACAACAATCAAGCTGATTATTGTCCTGCATCGCCTGCCAGTGTTGCTGAACCGGCTGCAATAGTTCACACGCCTCAGAAATCTAGCGTGACGGACTTGCTCGAGAGGATCGGGACAACCCTTGCCAATCTGCACCAGAAAGAACCTGTCAAAGTTGTGTGCAATGGCCAGGAATCTCCTGCAATGGTGACGTCTGCTTCTAAGGGTACTTATGGGAAAAAAACGCCTGCTCACGAGGATACTGATGGGGTGCCTCCAGAAAAATATTTCAACTCCTCCAAAAACTGTGTCATGGTTAAAGCTGAACCAAAAGATTCTGATTTGGAGGGTATGGCTGGTAAAGTCTTGTGTTCGGACCAAGAACACATGAAGAATTCTGAATCTATTCCCCTTGTCAAGTCTTCAAACCTTTCCCGTCAAATCCATTTGTTGGCGCCTGATTTTGTCGAACCAGAAGATTCTGTGCCAGGGAGTTCTGATACCGAGTTTGAGCCTTCATTCAATGGTTTAGTGTCAGCTACAAGAACTTATCAGAATCGTGAAAAAATCAGGTCCAAAAGTGTTCCAGCCAAAACCATGCCAAGTCCGCATGAACTCCGTGACTGTATAAGTGTTCCAATGAGTCCCCCAAAGTTCTCTCCCCAGTCTAAAGTGCCGGTAAACAATTTCCTTACAAAAGAGTTGCAAATCAAAATTTCTCCATTACCGAAAGTCGTGGGAAGTCATTGTGTAGCTCAGAATTCAAAAGTCGTCCCTGCTGTACTGGCTAGTCTGAAACAGGCCCCTGTCAAAGACGCATCAGTTATCTCTGACTCGACCGTCCGTAAGAGCCCACGAATCTCATCACATTCCAAAAACCATTTGCCGATCCTCACTAAACTTCGTGACCGTGAAAAGTCAGGTATAGTTACGGAGGTTACGAAACAAGTCCAGAATCTGGTGAAGGAATATTTATCGGAAGCTCGAATGCGAAAACGCACTGGTGAAGCGAGTGACCCCAAATCTGAACGTGGGTCGGAAATCGTACCAAAAATGTTGGGAAAGGATAAAACATCAATTCGAATGATAAGAAAGACTAAAAATTCAATTCGAGGATCTTTTGAATGTGTAGAAGAAGTGCTGCCAGAGATAATGAGATCTAATGATCGAGAGCCACGGGATAAACGTGAGGCTCCGGATATGTTCAACGATCGCAACGTTCTGTTAGATATGATCACCACGCTTACGAAGGGTAACTTGAATAAGGAGCGTTTGACGAGATATAATTTAGCCACGCCGAAATTTACGGCGATGTTCGACGGGAAAACTTGCACACTCATGTGCGATTGTGGCTGTGGTCTAGAAAGTTTGAATGGGGACCACAGTAATCTTCTAAAGCATATTTGTCAGGGGTCCACCCTCTACACTTGCGGATTCTGTAGGAGTGTTTCCCGTACTGCCGAATGTATACAGACGCATTTAATCGAATCGCACGGCTATCCTAAAGCTGGTGTCATCAACGGGTGCCGGATGTACCACGATCCGATGAACAGTCTCATGACCCAGGTTGTGAATTTTACGCCCAAGTCCTCGGATCCCCCACAATCCTGCTCCCAACGTTCGCCTCCGCTGACCACGGTCCCGATGGTTGTGGCATTCTTGCAAGCAGGCGACACGAACATCAAGAAAATCTACTGCAGTCGTTGCGGCTCACCGTTCGTCACATTGCAGTCAGCTTGCCAACATGTGCTCCAGGTGGAGGGGGCGTCTACTTCCGTTGAGGTTCTTATCATTATGGTCACACAGACGATCCTGACAGTCACGCCCGATCCAAAGTTGAGAATGATTCCTGTCGTGGTGCTCAGGAAGCTGAATTATTCTGTTGCATAATAACCTCGCGGATATCCCCGGGCAGTTTTTCCCTTGTTTCGTGAGCACTTCTCTTTGAAGAAGGGAGAAGGAAAGGACATTTAGGGATGTCAACAAACACATTGCAAATTAAGTCATGACAGAGTTCATTTGCTGAAATGAAATAGAGGAAATTGTGCTGTACATTACAAGGCCAACATTATTGAGGCTTTGGCTCTTATCGATCCCAATGGGAAGGTCATATATGTTGTTTCCATGACTTTCAAAAAACCAACCTGATATTATGGTCCAATCCTGAAAAAAAATTTTGAGCTAAATATTTGTACATGACGTTGTTTTTACATGTATTTTTGTGCTATGCTTTTACCTTCTCATTCAATCTATAGCCTTTAGTACATTTTTTTATTTTTAGGCATTTTACTTAGCATTTTATGACACACTCACGATAGACTGATCCACTTGCGTCGCCTGCTTGTAGATTTCTTCATCATTTTTGAAAATTTAAGATTTGTATTCATTTTGACAAATGAGTTGGTATTGAGATTACATTAGGCATTTGGAATATCGGCAGTAATTGAATTTTGTGATCGATATGATTTGCCGGTTGTCATGTGGGAAGTCAAAAAACTTTTTTCATTGAAGTCAATTGACATTTATTGTGAATCAAATTATACAGAATATAAGAGAGTTTGCAGTCAGCATGTTTTATGTGCAATACCCATTATGACCTTTTCTCCTGAGAAATTCTAACTTGGGTAAAACATTTGTTTTGGATGTAAGCGAGTTGGCATATGAAAGATGACTAACCTGTTTGCGGCATTGAAAGATCTTTGCTCTATCATAGCTTTATTAGCTAGGTGGTTGATATAACTGTACACGAAATACTTTCTACTCTTTGATACTTGTCATCAGCAGTTATTTAAAGGCAGTATACATCTGGCCTATTTGGCCATAAATCCTTATGAGTGCTGAGCTTAAAGATAGTATCACTTAGATATACCTGGTTTTTCCCAGGTTTCATATAATATAGATGCTACTTGATAATGAAAGCACTGTGATCAACTGAGTTGGGTTTATAAATGGAATGTCTGATCAGGTAGTCTGTGCTGCTGCTTGTAGATATGCAGGTGCAGGCCAGATGTATACTGCCTTTCATTAACTGCTGATAGCATGTATACATGTAATAAGAGGGACAAATGTTGTGATTATGGTAATTCTATTGTTTGCACTTGTACCATGCAGTAATACCGGTACTAAAAGTGCTCTGATTTCACCGATACAAGATTGGTTATCAACATTCATTAATAAGAAGCGGTCGTTGCTGCAACCTACAATAAAGGTCAAACCTAGAAATCATCAGTTTTACCTGCGGATGAGCAATCTTTTAATTGCTCATCGCAGTGATAATTGTTGCAGGTCGCGGCAATAAAGTTTCATTTGATTCTTCAGAGGTGGGCATTTCATTTACACCTGACTGTTAGTTTGTTTTGAGTTTTGGTTAAGTCTATTATTGTTTAATGTTTGAACTACTGTAAACCCCCAATTTTTTTTGCCTTTTATTTTTGTAGACTTCACAAATAAGTACGACTGGCGAACATAAAAATTGTAAAAAATATTTTTCAGTTTGGAAAATTTAGAGAAATTTTGTAATCCGTCAAAATCTTGGAGAAATTTTTGCAATGAGGCACGAAATGTTGGCAAGGTACAATATTGTTTCTTATGCTGTCGTTTTAATACCTGTATGTTCACAATTGCAATTGCATTTGTGTCTCCTGGCCTTCCTCCACATAAACGTTTGCAATTTACGCTCAGTCCACAGGCATTGTGTGAGATCGTACTCACAATGACACAGTGAAACTGTTGGCTCAAGTCTGATGCCTGTAGAAATCGAGTGTCAAATTCTGAAACATGGCGTAGAATGCAAAAGTGGAGATATATGCCTTTATTTTACTCGCTTATTTCTTGATAGAAAGCAAAGACATTTTGCTACTGGCCTTTTTCTGGTCGTATTGTACATGTACCAAAAATTAGGTATTTGTATTTTTTACACTGTTTTTGTCGTAAATAATTGGTGTAAATCTATATTGGTGCATAAATTACTAGATAGCTGATTGTTTAAGCCCAGTCACATTTGCATTTATTGGGTGTGTTAAACTAAAAAACTGGTCGTTTGCGTTCTTGGCCTGATTCTTGTTAGATTCACTATAAACTGTAAGGTTTGGTGTAAAAGGGGATGGTAGCACTTGTTGATAGATGTTAGGAGTCTCATAGCCTAGCAGTAAACACGGCTGGCTCACACACAATACGGCCCGGTTTTGATCCCGGGGAGAACCCAGGATTGTATTTCTGGATGAACCGGCGTGGCTTTCAAGGAACTAAAATTCCTGGCTCTTCACAACCTCTATAATGTATGAATACTCGAAAAGCATTGGTCCCTTTGTACCTGAGTGTCTATGACAAGGGAAGTAAAAGATCCCGCATAGGTGGACAGAAGCCTGTAGTGGGAGACATCCCTCCGGCAAAATCCAATAGAGTTACGAGGCCAGCGATAATATGATATGTTACAGTGTCCATGTTGACTTGTTTTTAAATAATTGTTGTAAAATTTGAATGTTGTCAAATTTTGTTAACATCACAGTATACATGTACATTTTAAAAATACTCTTTACTCTTCATGGCTATAACTTTTAAATTTGGAATAGATACCAATAAATTGATATTGTTTACGATTTGTACAAAAAATGATGTGCTGAATGCATGATCAAAAAAAATCTGCCCTTTCTTTTAAAGGCCTAATGTAGGGCTTGTAGACTTCCTGTGCAAAATGGTAGTCTGGAGATGAATCAGAAAATTGACACAAAGATTCTAGCAATCTCCTTGTACCATTGTGGATGTTGTTTCAGTAGCATCTTACACATGTAGACTCCTGTGGCAGTCCATTTCGTCATCCTATTCATACTATCATCGGGTGAGGGACGAGACTGATCCATTGCGTCTTGAGTGTACACATGATGCATGAATCTCATATTGCTTGATCTCGACTCCCAAAGTTTTGAGATAGCTAAGTCACTGGCTGTTTGTGGATCCCGATAGTGGTGACGCAAACCCATGAGAATCAGGATGATGTCTCTTCTGATGTCAGAAACTTAGGCTTGAAAACATGACGTGACATGACATGACATTGGGGTGAAAAGTGACTACATGTATGTGAATCGCTCTATGTAAACCTGGCCACATACATATGATCTTTGAGGTCAACATCGTGCTGGCCCATCAGTAGCTCCACCTACACTTCAGATTCTTTTTTTTCTGAATTTTACTTTTCGCATGAGAGCCGCCTGTTAGGTCAAATTGGCCAATTTGTCTTTATGCCTGTTAAAAAAATGTTGTCGGCTTATGAGATTTTGCTGACTGATGATTATCTTGCTTTTTTGTTGAAGACAGTGCTCTGCTAAAGAGTATCTAATATGTAATCATTGATAGTATTTTACTCTATATATGTAATATTAGTCGTAGTGGAAGTAGCATTTTGTCCTTTCTTCGCTGTTACACCTTAATTCATTAGAACCATCCTATATCATGGACAACAATTGTATGAAAATCATGATAAAATTGTATCGTCAAGCTACACAAATATTTTTTAATAAATATGCATTTACATGTCGGGAAAAAGTTCTTTATTCTATGTTTTGTACAGTGAGGACACCTTGAAACTACTTGTAATAGTGGCCTTTTAAGAGATGTCCAGATAACAGAGGGATAAGGAAGTATGCAAAAAGTACTTGGGGAAAACACAGGTGATGACTCTCACATCAGCGACCCAGTGGTTAGAGTGCCAGTGTGACAGAGGTTGTGGATCTGACTCTCGGAAGCATTACCATTGTTTTGTCACAATTTTCTGGAGCAAGACACCTAACCACACATACGTTCATCCTTCGAATCAGATGTAAAATGGAGTTCGTTAGTTTGAGTCTCAGATAAATCCCATTCTTTTTCTAGTCTCCAGCAGTCTGGAGCAAGACACTGACCCAACATTTGTCTTTCTTGTCTCTGTTTTCTTGAGTAAGACACCTAACCCAATATCGATTTATCCTTTTAAGGGATGCGAGGGAAAATGTTACAACATTGTCAGAATCAACTGAAAAGGCATCATTCCTCTTCTGGGGCATTCAGGATTTCCAGGAGGTGACATTAATAACGCATGCTAACACCTCATATCTGTTACCGTAGTTACTTTTATGGTTTATTTCATCTGTGTACAAAACATACAAAACCCTCAACAATGAACACATGACTGTTACTGTCCAAAGCTCTAGCAGCAACCTGATATGATAACTGTCAATATTCATCCATAAGGCAAAGTTTACATAAGATTTACGACGTCACATTCCTTGTTTCACGTCACAAGCTATTTCATCAACTCAGACTTAAAGACATGACACCAGGGTAAGAAGAAAAAGTGACATGAATGCCCCTGTAGCCCACTCAGAAGACACCTGCCATGCAGACAAAGTGAGTAACCTAATTGATCCTCCAATACAATTTCCATTAGACTCTATTTTTCCCCATATTGATAAGAAACGTCACAGCACGTGACATCATAAAAATTTTTTTCTCTAGATCGCTTGATCTATAGAAAAACGTAACCCATTCTCAGACACTTGCCCAGTTCAAATTCCTTTCTCACTAACACTATCAAGTATTCATAATGAAGTCTTTAAATTGGGAGCTGCATCGTAATAGTACATGAAGTAGCACATTCTGTCATTAGTTCTCTGTCTTTTCCCTGTTGATATCCGACGACTCACAAACAAAGGTCCTTAAGAAGAAGACGAGAGAGTGTTCATACGTTCCTCTTTGGCGGAGAGACCAAAATAACACCATCTCCCCGGACGAACAGCATCGGAATATTCCGCTTTGTCGACTGAAAAAAACAAAATGCAATATTAGAATTTCTGAATACAGATGCATTTACTGTGAAATTGGCTTTGCTAAATCCTGTTATATAGTCAATTTGTTACTTCATTCATGCTATTTTGTAAGATTAGTGAAATTATACAAACGTTTAGCCTGAAACAGGCACAGGCGAGGGGCCAAAGTGGATACATGTCTAGATGTCTCATTTGCCTCTTCCAAAATGTCCATTCCCCTCACAGATGATTGAACTCAATCAATTGAAGATTCAGCCTGTTGTAGTCTCAACACCAATAGACAGACAATACCACACAATTCTTTCCAGAAATCTTCTCTCACCTTATAAATTTCTTCAAATGTTTCTTCATCGATTTCGAGTGTTGTGACGGTCTCTTCAACTTCACCGAGAATCATGTTCAAATGTTGATCATATGCCTAAAAATAACAAGACTGATATAACACCTGTCATCAATGAATGGTTCCGGTCCAGTGCAAGGAGAATGAATGGCTACTAACATGAAGTCTCCCCAGCAGCTCCCGATCATTCCTCATCTTGACGTATATTCTTTCGTCGAGACTCAGCCGCACCAGATCTAGTGGCTCCTCTACAGTGTTAGCTTGTGCGGTCTGAAATAAACAATGGGAAGTAAGTCTACAACCGTTTTCATGTCGGCTACCTCAGCTCACATCGTGAAAATCAACAACGACGACAACAACAGTAAAAAGTACGTATGATTTACACACATTTGGACGGGAAATTTAGGCAATACGCACAATCAAATGCTATATACACGACCACAATATATTCTTTATTATTTGTTCTAACTACTGGATATATTGTTTTAAATCATAATTCAACCGAAGGCGAGTAAACGCGATGTTTGTGACGAAAAAATCGAGCACCTGTTCCGATTCCTCCATCTTGAATCTTGGCGGTGGTTCATTCTAAAAACTGGAATTCAGTCTTGAACCGGTAGGAGGCACAGCGGGGGGATTGTCTTTGGGGGCCGATTGTGACAATGTCTTTATTGTGAATTTAGGCCGAATGCACGCTCTATAGCAGCTCGCTTGAAATACAAGAAAACATGTTTCATTTCTTTCACTGCCGGGCACATAGTCTCTCCTCCTTCCAAACACACCCAAATCCAAATCCGTGTCTTTGGGGGCCGATTGTGACAATGTCTTCATTGTGAATTTAGGCCAAATGCACGCTCTATGGCAGCTCGCTTGAAATACAAGAAAACATGTCTCATTTCTTTCACTACCAGGCGCATAGCCTCTCCTCCTTCTACTCATCTCAAGCGAGCCTTTCTCTTGGCAAATAATACCAGTGACAGTCCTCCAACTAGGCCAGGAGGTGCAACTTTCTCAGAAGTGCAGTCAGATTGCTCTGCAGATAATGGAGAGGCAGATGGATGGTGTTAAACATCGGTGACCCTGTCCCAGGGGGCAGTCCCAGGACAGAGGGATCAGGGGCGACAATGTCAGGTGATGGAACTTGGCCAGGGCATCACATATGAGATCCCGGAGATTGCCATTTGCTCAAAATATCACTCCTGTCAACTTTCTTGGTTCTGTCCTTGTTGTGTTATGAAATGAGTCCCAATACATTTGTTTAGACCAGTCTTAAATCCAAATCTTTGCCCTATCCATTCGAAGGTGCGACATTTCTCACCACACAAGACACCATGTTGGTCCCAATCATCAAAAACACAAATTTGTTGATACATGTAAATATTTATTTGCAGCAAGTACACAATTTCAGTAAAAACTCTATATACAAAAAACATAAGTGATGAAGAGTACAAATATACAAAAGAGATAAGAGCACAGCATGGATAAACTAACAGGGCAGGGCAGGCCTTTCAATTACGTGGAGACCTCTACACCCTGTATTTTTTTTGCCTATTTTGGGGACATGTTTTTTTGCTTTTTAGCTTAATTTGGGGACATTTCATCGCGCCAATTTGCCTGAACAGCGACGTCATAAATCAAAGTTAGTGACTGATATCACCACATACACCTGAAAAATCATAATTTTTAGGGTAAAACTATAAAATTAGGCCATTTGGATGAGATTTGGTTATGTAAGGGGTCAAAAAACGCTTCAGGGGGTCATATTATTTAAAAAAAAAAAAAAAAAAAAGAAGACCTAATTTGGGGACATCCTGTACGGCCTACACTGTTATACGGTGTAGGAATCATGTAATTGAGAGGCCTGCAGGGTCCAATGTTCATAGAACCAGCAGCAGTATTTCTACAAAACACAATCTGAAGTCTCCATCCCCAACACTGTATCCATAATCCAATTGGAAACATCGAAATACTACCGCGCAGAACTGCGGTACCTTCCTTCTCATAAATGAAAAGGTGTCAGTTTGATTTTCGATTCGATTTCTGGATGTCGTGTGACAAGCTGATAACGCAGTAAAAGTTCTATATGTGGCGGCCATAGGTTGTCGGTGATATCTACGTACGGGTCGAATGGACTGTCTATACACAGGTTGAGTAGCATCTGAAAAAGAGGTCAACTGGTTTTAGCTGAATGAGAGATGCATAACATTTTCATCGGGATAAGCAAAAGGGCATAATATATTTCATTAACCTATCCAGATTATGATAAATTTCCTCACCTCTATCAGTTTTAGCATTGGGATGTATGGCTCTTTTCGTGCAGCATCCCTGGCAGATGGTCCAGATGAATGACGCTGGCAATAGAAGAATGATGTATTTGTTCACATTTTCCAAGGACAAAATAACTCTGAAGTGGGTCCTGTACAAAAGTTTGATCAGAGGCCTGATGCAGAATATCATGCACTCAAAACAAGTATGATTCACACGACTTAGTAAGAGGATGGCTAATAACTGTCATACTCGGCAACAGGATATAAGAGTACGGTTCCTTTAAAAATGTCAGCACTCCAATTGAAGAATTTAGTCAGAAGATTTTCAGTACTATTTATGTCACAGCACACATAACCCTGTACAGACAACTCCCTCTCCCCTAATTCGAACATTGTCTCAAATTCAAAGTAGCCTTCCTCTTTGTTATTGTTCAGTTGGCCATGTCTCACCTTTCTAGAAGCTGCTGTCGTCACCTCATCTGGCACTGGGTAATTTTCATTCACGAACAAAGCCTGCAAGACACAAATACACCTTACAGAAAATGTTTTAATTTCTGCAATATCTCCACATATACCCTATCACTACCTTCAATAACACAAGAGAAGACATTTTTCAACCATGAAAAGTGGGGGGAAAAGTTGTGGCTACTGGATACCACAGAAATTTGGGACAACCCCGAGCCTGGAGGACCAGTCCAGCTTGAGTCCGATCACCACAATTTAGCCTGCCTTTAAAGTTAACCTTGCCAGGAGTTCAACCGTCCAACTCCCATCAGTTGAGCCCATCTAGTCACAGAGAAACAAGGTGGAAAGATTCCATCATCATGGACGTCGGTACACAATCATTCAGAGCAAAGATAGCCCAATCCTCCACTCACCATTTTCTTGGTAATCTGGCGCAAATAGGTTGTCATTTTCTGTTGCCGTTCTCCATACTTTTTAAGAATACTGAAAAAAATGATACATTCGTTAGACATGACTAGGATTTAGAAACTGTGGAAGAGACCTCAGCAAGCCCCAATCGAGGTGGAGTCCCTCGAACTGATATGGAGGTGGATAGGTCCCAATCTGAGGAAGCCCATCTCAAGTATTACCAGACAAGCCTGGACTTTCAATCCACTAGGAAAGGAACAGAGGAAGGCAGAAGAATGCCTGGCAGCCATACTACACAGCAGATGTGAGAGTGAGACTGATGGCATACAGTTGAAAGAAATCGAAACAGGCAAAAAGCAGGCAGAGGGCCATTAGAAAGCCCATAAACTATGCATCTATGCATCTATGCATACACATCACTCTACTTTCATTACCTTGCTTGCGACTGTTCTTTTACACCATTTAAATCTTCCAGCTTTTTATCGAGAGCCTTCCCAAGCATCTCATGGCGATTCAAGTACTCCTCTTCGCTGAAATAGCATAAGAAACACTTTATATTAATCATGATTGTATGTGAAAGACGTAAGGAGAAAACTTGGGTCAACACGGAGTTGATCTGAAATCAATTTCACCACAGAAGTCGAAAAAACATGGTTTCTACCAACCTTGCAATAGACTGATCAACCATCTCAATCTCAGTGTTGGCATAGATCAAGGTCTCTTTAAGCTGGTGCACTGACTTGCTCAAATCATCGTTCAACAGTTCATACAGTACTTCAGGATTTGTACTCAATTCTAAAAAAGAAAGAAAACTTCTTGACATTGCGAGAAGTGGCAACCACTGTCTTTTGTCTCAGGTCAGGACAGGCCACTGAAGACTCAACACCCACCCCCAAGAGGTTTATCATGGCCAGGACCCATAGTTGCTAGTGTGACCAGATCAAACACTAGAGCATGTGCTCAAGAAATGCTCACTCTTGGAAACCAAGAGACTAGCCACATGGCCGAATGGTGCATCAAAGGAGACCAAGTTCTTAGGAGAAACAAGAGATGACGGACTGGTTTTTCTGTAATATAGCCACAAAAGAACATTGAACACTCAATAGAAGAGCAACAAAGGCATACAGTGCTATATATGCAACAAAGGCAGTGATACAGTGCTATATATGCAACAAAGGCAGTGATACAGTGCTATATCGGCCCCAACTCTCCATCAGAGCATTTTTTTACCTACCTTGTACTTCTTCATTGGCCACAGCATCTATCTCTGCTTGTAGCCGCTTCTCTCTCACAGCATCGATAGTCTGCTCTGGATTCGCAGCATCAAGTGGAACAGGTTGTCTCTCATTGTTTACAGAGAGGTGAAGCTGGGTTGGACGGAATACAAAATTGCATAGGGAGTCAGACATAATGATAGCCCTGAAGACATGTTTTGTGTTAAAGTGGAGCCACATCGATTCAAGGTAAACAATATAGTCTGTCCAAATGATCAGACATACTTTCAAACGATATTTAATGTGAAGTGTTATTTAAGGTTTTACCTGTTTTAGCTCGCTCCAGAGTTGACTCCCCTCCTGCTTCAGCTGGTCAATGGCAACCTGCCTTACCTGGGCTCCAGGCTCGGAAGACATCTTCTTTTTCAACTCTATTCACAAAACTGAAAGACAGAGTCAGAATGGAAAAGTATTTGGAGAGGGAAGCGAGCGCATTGCCATTTTGGTGGCGTCTTTCAGTTCACGTCATGACGTCATCTAACTGTTGTTGAATCGTCGCAGAACCAGAAGTCCCATTGTGACCTTGTGTAAGTTAGTGCTGCTGTGTATACTACCCTCTGTATTGACTGCAACACAGCCTGTACCGTGTCAGTGCATCACACATTCACTGTGCTTGTGTTGGTTTTTTTACAACACTTAAGGTCATATTTTGCGGTTATCTGGGCATCAAACTTACAATAAGATGCACTGGAATGTAATACTGTTTATTCATAAACTTGTTGCATACATTTTTAGCACGTTATTCAACAAAAATTCTGAGTAAAAATCAACAGATAAGTAAAGATTGACACTTTCACATTTTCGCAATCAGCGCCATATGCAAAGTAAGCGCCACGGTTCGAAATGGGCGTGGTGATTGGATTTGCTCCCCTCCCCCCACTTATGTACGAAACAAAAACTTATAGTTTTGCTTTGCCATTACACATAACAAAACTAGAGAGTTACTTTATTGTCTAACACCTATTATTGAATAAAAAAGTACGTTAAAATGAACAGAAATGTTTTTACAATTAGTTTCAGTAACTTCAACCCCAATCTACAAGGGGTAACAACCTACAAATTCAACAGCCAAAACCAATTAGGCCTTTAAATTTACAGCCAATAGGAAGAAAGCAATTACAATTTCGACCAATCAGTCATCGCTACCTTTGACCCATTTCTTGCGAAAAATGGCGTCGGTTGTGGTAAGTTGTTTACAAGTCAAAAATTTTCGAAAAACACCCAAGTTTTCCAAGTTCCGAATTTGAAAAATCTTCCAAATTAAGCACAGTTATGGAAAATGTTCTTGTGCACCAGAAGGTAGTATCTGATTCATGTATGCAAGCACGATTTTGAAGTTTTCATTCAAGAAAAAATGGTTTACTATTGCTACGAGATCCACTACGATTTGTTTTGATGGCGGCCACTCATTCAAGTTCTGCAAGCTGGGTCATGTTTGTGATCTGATCAATAACCCTACGTGGTTTAGGAATGCTTATTGAATAGGCCTTTGACCTTTTCGTGGGCATAAGTATTGTACTGTTAGCTTCGATCGCATTTTCATTGAAGCATTAGCTGGTTGAAGTCTCCACAAGTTCAGTTCAGTTGAGCTGATGAATGAAGCCAGTGCTGAGTGCAGTGCATCAGTCTCAGTGGGGAAAGTGATTATTTGTTACAATCAGTCAAATCACACAGTAGTAAAATTCTGGTCATTTTCTCGAATTGACTGGTGATGAACGTGTTGTCGAGAGCCGCTGAAGAAGCCATAGGCATGTTGGAAAAGGATTATTATTCAAAATCAAAGGTTTGTTGCAGAGCTTTAGCAGGTGTGGGTGTGGGATACCGATAAAATCCCCAATTTTAATTGAGGGAGCAACGGAGCAGTTGTGTGCATATATTTTGTTAATGATGCCATTCGATAATGTCAGAGACAGTCATGTATGATGTATTGCCACTTCATCCCATAATCATTGACTTCTCCTTGGAAATAACTTCACAACCTAAATCATGATGAATGGCGATACCCTCTGTATTTCACTTCGGGAGGACCAATTTTTGTTCGAGCGTAAGTGACATCATAAAACTACGACACTTAAAGACTTGGCCCGGAAAGGGTGACGGAACGCTTTAGACAATGGGAGACTGCTAAAATGTGGAATCGGGAATGATTGCAACCTCACTTTGCCAGTTGGCAGATTCCACAATTTAGCAGTCTCCCATTGTCTAAAGCGTACCGTCGCCACTTATCGGCCAACTCTGTAAGTGTCGTATAGGTGCCAACATCAGTCTGTGACATCATCAATAATATCTTCGGAATTGACATTCAGAAATGAGGAGAAATTTGGCTCTGAGAGTCCGAGGGACTGGACAAGTCTCTTTGAAGTGAGAATCCCTGCTCTGGGCCTCTATTCTAGTATCCATGTACCTCCCAACAATAAATCTCCCATTGTCTTAATTGTTTTTCAGTTGTTATTAGGTCATGCATTTATCTAGACCTTGAACCGAGGTGATCAGCCCATCGTAATGTTTGTTGCTGGAAATTCAAATTGTGTCTGGAAAACAGCTCCAGGCCTACATATAATTACATGTAGGCCTTGGCCTTCGAGTCATGCCTGAGACTGTTGTTGTCAGATGATTTCTCATTATCACCCCCGGGCATGGGCCTATTTTAATCTGAAGTTCCAAATTCTTAGAATATATATGTCAGCGCCCAAACAAACTTGGTCAAAAATGTCTATGCCACTTCTTAGACGTCGATACGCAATGGTTAAAAGATATGTCGGTTTATCTTTTCAACGTGAAGACAAATTGGTGTTCTTTTAGGTGTCAGGATATACGTGCAAACATTTATTTTTCAACCAAATATATTTCTGACACCAGTTTTATGATTTGGCTGATTCTTCTTTCAAAGGATCAACCCCAAAAACGGCCTCATGTGAAGACGGAACGAATGCAAGAATTCCTCAAAACTCAAGCAGAGAATGGCAGCCCGGTCCGACTATTGAAATGTCCAGAGGAAGGATGCAACAAGGTGCTGACCAGCTCCCCCGGTCTACGCTATCACCTCAAGTCACATTATCAAGACAGGCCTTACTCGTGTCATAAATGCCACAAGACATTCAAGAGGTAAGAACCTGGGGGAAAAAGGACTGATTGATTATAAAGTGCAGGACTTGAGCTGAATTTCTCAATTGTGAATAAAAATCTTGGGAATCCTGTGTTACCTGCAGTCTTTATAGGAATAAAATTTTCTTTTCAGTGCAAATGGCCTCAAGTACCACTTAGAGAAGACAAAATGTGACGGGTCGTCCTTCGGCAGTCCAGTCCGATCTTACCCTGACAGCAGCACGTCCAGTCCCCAGCGAAACCAGATCCACGTCCAACCCACCTCCCATAACCCAGCAGCCTCAGTATTCTCCGGGACGAACACCTCTAAAGGTTTCATCAAAGTCATTCCGCTGAATAAATCTCAAAATTTACACGGGAGTCCTCAGAAGAGTCCGACAAGTACAACAATGTATTTGAAGTATCGTTCGTCTTTGCCAACATCCGTCAGCCAGTTGCGACAGAGAATCATCGCTCAGGGAGGAGGGGGCCCAATGGGTGCTAGACGCTGCCTGACACCGACGTTGGAATGTTTCGAAGGTGCTGAAAGTTTTCCATCAGGTATGTTGTCCAATGAGAAATGTGTTCTCAGGGTTCCACTGTTGCGGGGTGTCAATAATGGAGCTGGGAGGTTCCAGCTGTTCTTCCAGGTATTCTTGTCTTAGTTTAACCATTCTCCAAGCATGTCTAAGGTTATTCTTATTCTCTCTGCCAACACAGATTTCCATTTCGTTGTGTTGTCACAGGCGCGTGATGATATCAAACTCAACTCATCAATCTGTGATTGATCAGGCCCAATGAAACCTACCAAAACCTTGGGTTGAAGAGTGAACTGTGTTATTACGTGTACAAGGGTTGGTGGGGTCTGCAATTGGGTGGGGCGCTGATTGATCTGTGATTCTGGTATCTGGTACAAATGGCAGCCTGTATTGGCAGGCAGTCACAGAACAACATCATCCATAAATCTATTTCTTGAACTGCGCAGGAGTCTAGGCATGTTTAGATCAGATTTTCAATGAGTCTTTGAAGACGTTCAAGCTTACATTTGTATTCAGTCCCGGAGCATTGATGTGCCACATTTCCTTCCCTGATGTGTTACTACTCTTGTTAAATACTACCAGAGCATGACATCTATTCATAGCATACAAGTGGCTTTATAGGCCTTTTTACATGTAGGTCAGCCCGGTGATTGATTACACTTTGAGGTACTTGACATTGGTCTACTGTGGCTGGTCAATTAGGATCGGTCTCAACACAGGGTCCATACACTCCCTTGAATTACTGGAATATCTTGGATTTTGCTGTCTAATTACTAAAACACACATTAGTTTCTTGAATTTCTGGAAAGACAGGACGATTTTGACTACACATCTAGAGGCACAGACGGTGAGCTTCATACAAGAGCTGACACCTGTGTGACCTCATTACACTTGTCCTGTGGTGGGAACACTGACTGATATTCAATATGCCAACGACGAATGGCCCCCAAATCTCGTCCCCAGGTGACCTTCCGATGTTAGAATTGTCATAATTTTCCTTTGCAGATGATGAAGACAATATGGCCGTACCTCTGAGGCAGCATGGTTCTGCCCCTCCACCAGTCAGCTCTTCCTACGAGTACAGAAAGCCGTTTTTAAGTCATTCCATTCACAACATCCTTAGTTCATCGGGCGACCGAGGGCCGAGCGATCTCAACACAGGCAGCCGAACCGATCAGTGTTCGTCGACGCTCAGTAGTCCAGATACTCAATCACAGCACTATAGGTATAGCTGTGTACAGAATAGTCAGAACAGGTAGGTAATCATCAAAGTTGAATGAGACTTCACTTTTAATGCAAAAAACCATAAGAGTCATGGCAGAAAAGTTGCATTTACTAAAAAAAACTAAAATTATTTCATGTTATTGGCCTTGGCACCTGAACTCGATCAGTTATCTGATTGTTTTGGGAAGTAATTCGATCCAATTTTTTACACCAGCGATACAGAGCCTGTCTCACCCTTTGCCAACAGGGACGCGGGGTTGAATCGACTGACTGAACTTGCCATCATTGCCACGGGACCGCAGAGTCCGCTCATCAGGAGAACACCACCACCAACCAGGCTGAGACCAGAGGAACTCAGGTAAAAATAACAACGTTATCAATATTCTCACTGCTCATTCTAGTTTGTTGTGGTACGATTACGATATTGTCCACATGTGGTCAGTGGACCCATAGCGTTGTAAAATCTGAGGTCCGCCCGAGTGTAAGAGCAGCATAGTAAAACCCAATGTTCAAAATCAACTACTTCTCTGGTCACTACTGATTGTGAGTTAGATCCCGAGTGTTATGATGTGGTAGAGATGTCAAATCTCCCTGTCTTTATACCCTCTTGTTTAAGCTAACGTTTTGAACAATCCAGCCCTGGGTTTTCATTCTAGCAGCTTGTCAACTCTGACTGTGCACTATGTAAGATTGCACATTGGTGTGTCCAAGGCGATGTATAACAAAGTGTAACAAAATAAATTCACTACTCACCAATCATGTTTTATATTGCAGAGCTCCCGAGAATGCAGAAACTGAATCCACACCATACTCTCTTGCCTCACCTGTCAAAACTTCCACTGCCACTACACCTAAACATGAAAGTGTATCCTCCGACGAGTCGGACTATGATGATGGGTTTGAAACTCCCCCTGGATCCCCATATTACGACGATATGAAGTAAGTTTGGCCAGCTAGAAATCTCTCATTCCATAAGTTCAAAATGAATGGTCTAACAAAATACTGAGGGCATTATCAGCAAGCGGTCGGTAGCCTAGTCACCTTGCCCTTAAAACTTCAACTGGAGTCAGTATTATCAGTCAAAAGATGTCCCAATCATTGCAAGATACTGTCCACTCAGGTGGGTTCTTCAGCTTACCCTTGCATAGACATTTTGTGGCAAAGAATGCAAGATCTAACAAAACTTTTATTCGGTTTTAGATTTGATTTTGAGAGTGATCAACGAGTGACATCTTCCTCACCATTTCCTGCCGATCCTAAAGAGTGTAAAGCTTCAAGTGAAACTTGGTCGCATTCCTGGCCGACTGCCGTATGGCAGTGTTTTATCAAAGGTAAATTATGGACGATTATATTTGGAACTGAAAGCATTTGCTTTATGCCAAGTATGGATGATTACCCGTATAGGTTCGATGACTTGGTAAAAATTGTATGCACCTTTTGTGTGGAGGTCTGTCAGTTTGCCTGTAGTACTTTAACAAAGAAAAGATGCTTTGATTACATGTATTTCTAACTTTGTCTGTAATCTGAAGGGATGTTGCCATGAGCTTGTGGCTCATAACAATTCAAAATATCATTAAGTATTTGCTTCATTTTGCAGGCAGCAGGGTACGTTTTATGTCGGGGAGTAAAATGGATTGGCAGTTAGCGGAAGACTTGGCGAGCAGGGACCAACTTACTCAACAGGCTTGTCAGAGTCACAAGCAGTGGGAGAAAAAATGGTAGGTTCTTGAAATGCACGAATATGCCTTGAAGAGCCACTGAGAAAGATTGGTTGTTTAGTTTTAGAAAGTAGATTGCTTTGTCCTTGGAATGAGACGTAAAACCAAGGCTTCTCGTCCTCCCTTTCTTGGCCATGTCAGGCCAAGCAAAAGACCACACCAAGTGAGAAACAAGTAGCTTGCGATGGACTTGACCTCTGACCAAAGATGCAGTGGTTTGAAATTTGGTGTTTAGTGAGCAGAATAGAGAGATCTACTTGAAACATGTATCCTGTAAAGTCCATAAATGTAAGATCTATATTTTGACTTATCTAATTCTAAAAAATTGACTATGTCCTTTTCAGCTATGCACCAAATGGTTTACGCCTGCTGCATGTTGAACAGTGTCGATGTTTGGAGTCTCAGGAGATGGTGCTACGCCTTCGGTTCTCGCCTGATAAAATCGACCAGCCAGAGATTCTTGTCCAGTGTCCATTAGATCATCCTTTCTTTGTGAAAGATAAGGGTAAGTGTCATGTATTAGGAATGAGGGATTTCTAATCACTTCAACTTGATGTAGTAACCTGAGATATGGTATTGGGCTTTGAGATCTGGAGGACCATGGACAAGACCCTGCTGACCTAGCTCACGTTCTCAAGGAACAACTTTTTGTGCAGGTTTAAGCTCGGTTTCCTCTGCTGCGAGAACTGCTCAGAGAACATGGGAACATTTGTGATGTTCACAGGCATTTGACACTGGGACCAGCGCTTATAATCACAGCTACGAGTGACAAGAAGATGTCTTGTTTGTAGAATAACCAGATATCGCTGTGTTAGCTATTGATTGCAGGTCGCTGTGATCTAAATCATTAGTTTGCGGGACTTTATGCTGATTTTCTATTCCAGGTTGGTCATCATTCCATCCTAGTCTGACTGCTGAACATTACGGCATTCCGTGTTGCGAGTTAGAGGATCATGATGTCTGTCTTCCACCGACCCATCCTGACGCGACGTTCAATCTGGACGTGTTCGAAAGTTTCAAAAGGTGGGTTTAGAGATTTCTTTGTCCTCTTTGCATCTATACCGGGGATGCCAGAGTGAAAGTAGGAGCTCTGGTACCCACTATTTTCATTTGGTGCCAAAGTAGGAGCAAACTTGAATCTTTTGGTTTTATGGTGTTACTTAGAATTAAAACTTGTGTTTGCATTTCTAGTCATTGAATAGTTATGTGTATTTGTTCTGTTTTCAGTTTTGATTTTACACCTATGGACTCATCGGCTGTGTTCACATTGAGCAATATGGCAAAGGTGGGTGGATGATTTTTGATTTCTCAGGAAATAACTGAAGTCCATTCAAAAGGAGATACAAGTAATACGATTGACAATTTTATTCTTCAATCATGATATAGACCTACATGTATTATCTGTAACTCTCCAAAAAAAACTAGTTTTAGTGGAACAAAATTGTCTGATTTCAGCAAAAGCGAGATTTGGAGGTGACAAGTCCAAAAGCGTCTCCCACAAGGTGTCCACGCGCCAAGAGTGATAGCGGGAAAGCAAAACGACCAATGAACGCCTTCATGTTGTTCGCCAAGAAGTTCAGATTGGAATATACTCAGATGTTTCCAGGAAAGGATAACAGGTAAACAGACAGGTTGATGAATGAAAGTTTTGGTCCAGATGCTGGGTATCACTTGTAAATATTTCTGACTCTGATTCTGGTTGTCTTCTTCAGCATTTGTTTTTCACTTGGAGGAGTTTTTCTCCACATAGTTTTTTCCCTAAGGCGGATGAGTGTTTTTGCATGCCCTGCAGTTACGCACCATTTAAGATTGTTGGCCTATTGACCCTGGCTTTGACCTGAGGCCAAGGAAGAGTTCAATGCGAGCTTCTGTCGACTTGGCTGGAGCTGCCTGCTTGCCCTGGCACAGAGACCAGGTACGAGGAATCTCGGTTTCACGTCTCATTTGAAGGAAGGAAGTAGTAAAGAATTTGCTCAGGATTGCTTATTAGAACTTTACAGTGCAGGAAATCAAACCCACAACCCTTCAAACATAATGTGTCCTTGACCTTTACGCTGGACCACGCCACTTCTAGATGGAGTCACAAATATTATTGGCATCGGTCGTAAAATTATTTTCTAATTTTTTAGGGCAATCAGCGTGCTCTTGGGCGACAAGTGGAAGAAGATGAGGACCGACGAACGAAAGGTATTTTCTCAGGAAGCCAAACATTTGGCAGAGCAGCACCGGAAATTGAACCCTGATTGCTGGAAGAGGAAGCGATCCATGTCTGGGGTAAGTTGAGGATTAGGCCTTCCTGCCGTTTGCACACTTTTACATGTAATGACAGGATTAATTAGGGAATTCATACAACTGGATGTGCTGGTTGTTTCACCAGTTATTGCCCGATAGGAGATAAATTGTATTCCAACACATAAGGTGAGTCGCCATGGTTTGGGGAAATGAGAGCTGCACCCTGACGGCCTACGATAAGACGGCCAATACCAACAGTCCTACTCCTTGCAACACAACTCTAATGGTTGATAATTTTTATTCATTTCAGAGCACAGAATGAACAGTGCTGTCATCTATTGTCGAGTGATCACAATCAAGTTTACTGCCAGAGCATCAAGACAAGCAGGTCTTCTTTATCAGATGAGTATTATAACTGCCTGTGTCTTTGGGTTGACCCCAGACAGTTAGCCTGCCATTGCCACATGCTGCGTCTGTGCTGCTCATGAAGCAGAGCAGTGTTTTGCATCTGTGCCAACCAGGCAGCGGGGAGTTTTTGCACCTGTGCTGCCCAGGAGTGGGGAGTTTTTGCATCTGTGCTGCCCAGGAGTGGGAAGTTGTTGCATCTGTGCTGCCCAGGAGTGGGGAGTTGTTGCACCTGTGCTGCCCAGGAGTGGGAAGTTGTGCACCTGTGCTGCCCAGGAGTGGGAGTTTTTGCATCTGTGCTGCCCAGGAGTGGGAAGTTGTTGCATCTGTGCTGCCCAGGAGTGGGGAGTTTTTGCACATGCAGCCGATGTTTTGCATTTGCACTGAGACTGCACATGCATCAGTTTTTGAGTGCGTTGTGCACATGCAGTATATGAGATGATGTCAAAAGTTGATTCTTTCCACATTGCTGTGTTGGTTCCTGGTAAGAGAGGACTCTGATTGTGTTTACATTGTTAATGGCTTTGGATGTTGATATCGTAAAGTTTATTAGATTGCATGAATGTGTTATTCAAGTTTTGAACATTGGTAGAAGTGATACCAGACTAATGCAAGTATCAATTCGTTTCTTGTACCCCCCCTCCTCAAGGGTAGTTAAGCTATCACCACTAATCTTTGCCGATGCTTGAGTAGTATTTATTTTTCCTTTAGTGAAAATTTGGCGAAGCTGGAAAGAATAAGGATGCTAATGTGTCGATGTCTTGTCGAACATACAGCCTTACCCAGTAAAATTAGTTCGGTTACTTTATATGACGGTGATAACTGATATATTGTTGATGGTGATGTCTTGACGAAAGAAAAAGTAGCATTGGTGAAAAAAGGGTGATGCTTGAGCCTTAAGATGTCGTTATAGGGTGATAAGGTGTCGTACCCTTGAGGAGGGGGAGTACAAGACACGAATCGATACTTGCATAAAGGCAAGGCACATTTACTGACGTTGTAAACTGGTAGAAATGAAGGTTTCATTTGTATGAAATGATGTTGAGCCTGCTTTGAAAGTGCGTGTTTACATTATGCATAGAATTTTAAGAGATTACATGGTAAAGCTACATAATAATGTACATAGAGTGTTGAATTTGAAAATGGTTTGATGATGAAAGGTAACCAAGAACTGCATCATTGGTCTTTTGATCCAACCAAAGAAAGTATTGTGTCTGTCAGATACCATGCTGGCCTCGACTGATGATTGTAGACTTGGGTACATTTCATAAAGGGTTCATGCTACAGATTAGAGTTTGAGGGTGTGGATAAGTAATTAAATTATAAGTTGATTTGTTCATGGATGTAATGCACTATAAATTGTACGAGGATTGAAGATTTTGGTTACAAAATGAAGAAAAGTGAAATGTACTAGGATAACTTAATTTTAGTGAAATGTAGACTGTTGGGTGGTGGAGGACTCCCTTCAATTGGATGTGAACAGCATTTTGTACCCAAACTTTTTAATGGTTGTGTTTTTATCTATAATATATTTGTAAATGCTAATGATATTAGATGTTAATGGTATGAAGTTATGGAGTATAAATTATTGAGTGTCTGATGAGAAACTTGATGTTCAAGTTGAAAGTGTTTTGAATGTGCTGGGCAGATGATTGTAATGTCAAGAGACGTTATAACTACATGTATATTATTGCCATTTGCATCTTGACATTAATCTCAATGTAGATTTGACGATAATACGCACAAAGTCCTGACAGACGTGGCAATAATATGTCTCCTGATGTTAGAGTTGAAATTAAGAAACTAATCACCTATAGTGTGTCTTTTTGCTGTATTCTTATTGGGGCAAGTACTGGTATAATTTACAGTGGTTCCTCTGATGCATTTGAAATTGATGACAATAAGTTGTTACAAAGTTGACGATGTTGTTGATATTATGCAGGGAGTATTGTAAAAGTTTTAAAGCAGACGACGATTCCGGTGAAATGAGATTTGTGGTGATGTTTGATCAAAGTTGTTCCATTTTTACTGCCTGTTTTAAAAGAGTGACATGTCTCATTGTTTATATATGTAGTTATTATAGGTAATTCAAATTAACTCACTAATTTGATATCTTCCAATTGATAGCTCTGAACTGTGTGGTAAGAAAGTTCAACCACTGCAAAATTGTTCAATTGCAGAGTAGTTGTGTCTTGTAATCGCTTTGATCAAGCCTCACATTCACAATGCCGTCATTAGAATAGAACTTAATGTCATTATAATCTGTGGACTTTTTATATGCAATGTACAAGGTCTATGCACCTAATGAAGGCAGCAGCCAATTTACATGTGTTTACATTTATACGATGTTTATTGTACAGAGAATATCTCTATCGTTCACAGTAGGATAGAATTGTTTTCAGTGTAGATTTTCAAAGTCTACTGAAGAGGCGGCATCATTTTTGAACACTTTTGAATGTTTTATTCATGAGGCATCCATCGGCATTCTTGAAATCATGTTTTGTACTAAGCATCATCTATCTATATATTCTTTTCAAAAATAGGTATATATTATTGAAATAATAGGCTTATAGCACTTCTTAATTTACTGCAAATGAAGAAAGTCTCTCCCTTGTATGATATTTCCCCAGGTTACGTTATCATGGTTATGCATTTTTGTGAGCGCCGAACAAAATTGAAATCACAACTTTGAATTGGCTTTTAGCAAGTAGGTATAGGAATCAATATCATTCGTTAAATATTTCCGAACGACTTATAATCTCTTTCTCAACATGTAGCCCATAGATACATGCTTGGTAACACAGTTCCCAAATCACAAACTTCATAGATTTCACAACTTCATTTCTGGAGGACTTTATATATTGTACACATGTAGGTGGTTTAAAATCACAACTAGAAATACATGTACTAGAGATTTTTTATCAGATAGTTTTGATTACCATAGCAACCAACCAAAACAATAATTGTGCAATTTTCTCATCATACCAAACAGGTGAATATGTAAAGTATTTTGATTTTATAGTTTATCTTGTT
Source organism: Lineus longissimus (assembly GCF_910592395.1). Lineage (NCBI taxonomy): Eukaryota > Metazoa > Nemertea > Pilidiophora > Heteronemertea > Lineidae > Lineus > Lineus longissimus. Next base: position 19,141,069 of record NC_088314.1, on the reverse strand, counting down.
AGATTATAACCTTTCTGGATGATTATTAATGTATAATTTGTGTCTGTGTGTGTGTGTATTCTTGTTTTTATCTTATCATATTTACTAACTTCTGTCATGCATGATTCATCATATCCATTCACTTTTTGGGAGTAGCAGGTATAACAAATGGGTTGGCATGAAGGATTGACCATAGGCCCCACCATGTTGGCTAGTGAAATCCTAAAACAAACAGAACTCCTTCAAAACAAAGAACTTGAAATCCTAAAACAAACAGAACTCCTTCAAAACAAAGAACTTGAAATCCTAAAACAAACAGAACTCCTTCAAAACATAGGGAAAGCCAATTTCAAGGGTGGGAGTCTGTCCTGGGCTTCAAATGGGCATTCACTTCATCCTGAATGAGTTAGTATTTCAAGTTCTAGCCAAAATGGCGGTGCCTGTGGTCAACCCTTACATGTTTCAAGGTTAATGTACACAGTTCCTTTTCAGGATATCACTGTTCCACAAGCACTTGCATGAAGTTAGTTTCCCAAGCGAATCTTTTGGTCTCTTTCGAAAAGTTGTTGCTTGACAGCTGACAGGTTAATTAGTGGTGTCAGAACCTTTCTGTAGTGTTGTGTAAATTGTTAGCATCAAAAGACTTTGTTGAAGTATTTTAAAATTTGCAGGTCAGTTTAAGTTTTCTGTTTTCTTTATTCTATCGATTCAAAATTATCTTAGAGTATTATATTTTTGGAGTGTGAGGTCAAGAAACGTTCGTCTACTAGGTTTGTCCTAATGTACTGCTTCATGTTGACTATCAGAATGTGGTCATAGAAGTTGGGCCACTGGATGTGCATGGACTTTTGCTCCTTTTCTGGCAAACATACCTTGCATTACACAAAAACGAACCTGGAGGCGTTTGTAACTTTTCTTTGCACTCGTTCACTAATATGCATGTTTTGGTAAAAAAGCACTCAAGTACTAAAGTAATTCATGATCACAAGTTGCTGTTTATATCACGTTCCGCAAGGCAGAAACAAAAGTACCAAATTATGTTTCTGCATTACATAAGGCACAATGGTAATCTTAATTCGGTGACACCTGCCGGAACTGAGCCTAGTTACCCTGGGTATGTGACTACAGCAGAATTTGCCCTACAGTAGAATCCGGCCTTATAACCATGCATGCTTTTGGCATAGGCTACTTGTAGTGTGCACACACTGATGCTATGGGGCCAATTGTGACCTTTGAAAAAGACATTCGAAGGTAACAAATTAGTTCCGCCCAACACCAGCTTGTGATCAGATTCACCCGTTCATCTGTACATAATATATTCTATGTAATATCTGGACTGCTGTTTCTTTGTATAAGATTGCATATTTTATTTACGCACAGAGTATTTTAGCATTTGAATTAAGTATATGCAATACATGTATGTATTATTTTGAAAATTCTCCTATTAGAGATTTTGACCTGCTGAGTTAGTCTTTCCCAATGATATAGAGTTTCAGTTTTGAAGAACACAAGTTATCCTCGATATTTGGAGTAAAATCTGTAAAACGATTACTAGTCCTGGGATGGGCTTCTTTCTCTTGATGAGTGGATCTGCAGATAAGGTTATGCCCCTGAATAAAGTTGAATTGGCTTTCCCTAGACTTGCCAAACATGGTATGCACCCCTATATAACAAATCTATTACTTGGACTATAAACATTGAAGTAAGTTACCCGAGTGAAGACAACCCAAAGACTTTATTGTCTATTGTCATCTCCACTCATCACTGTCATTTAATCATGTCACCTTCAAGGTATCAGTCATGTCATGTTGGCATTTGGTTCATTAGAATAAACATCCTACGTAGGAATTTCATTCATAATCATCAGACATCAGAAACCTGATGTAAAATTGTGAATTTTTACTATCAACCCCCATCATGTAGTACTAGAAATTCATTGTTCAATCTTTTTGCATGTAATTTTACAAATCGTCAGGGATTTGTTGGTGGAGTTGTCTATTTTGAATGATTTCATATTTATACGGGAAATTTCCAGCGAAAGCAATAAAAGCTTATTGATGATATATATATATATATATATATATAATCTTTTGTTTCATTGTGTAAATGGTGTGGACCAAGGACATCACCATTAAAGGAAGGACTGACTGCAAACCGAGGACGTCCTCAGTTTAAAAGTCTCGTCCTAATTAGTGGATCTGTGAATCATCTTCAAACAACGACAGAGGAAGGACCCTGTACTTGGATATGTACATAACTGAGGCATTACAGGCGTACATGTATGTGTATCAAATCAAAATGAGTGTTTATAGTGCCAGTACTCACTAAAGTGATCAGTGACACTTTGCAAAGAGATAGATTTTTAAGTGATCCACGAAGACGGGGGCTGGTCAGTGTTGTAAGCTGATTGGCAGTCGGTTCCACAGCTTGGGAGTGACGCATGAAAAGGCTCTGTCTCCAAAGGTCACCAACCTAGCCCTTGGCTGGTCAAAAAGCAAACCATATGAAGATCTTAAAGTGTAGTTGGGTTGCTTAACCAGTGTATGACTTGCAATCTGAATATCACAGGTTTGAAACCGAACATGCCATTGTGCTAAACATCATCAGAAAGCTCTTGAGGACATTGTCACAACATGTCTCTTCTTCTTCGTACAGTCAATCCTGCTGTTGGATGTACTCAGTTGTTCTCCGCGCAATTCCACCCAGTCGCCTTACAGTTTATCCTGCATGTTGGCACCATTTGGCCAGATTTCTTGTCAGTGGGCTTTGTGCAGAGGGCAGTCCTTCAGCACACAGATCGCTGTCATCGGTCCGGTATTACAAGAACATTGGCCGGTGTCTCCTATTCTGTACTTGTGGGATAGGTAGTACCACATCCTGTTATGCCAGCTTCCAAGTCAGAAGATGGTGACTGCTACAAACACTCTCCCAGCTGGTTATCAGATCGCCAGTGTGACCAGAGAATAGCCACCGGCACTGGGAGGCCAGAATTTGCTCTTCAACTGATGGACTTGCTGTCACCTGTGGCATATCTAATCCAATACTCATAAGGAACAGGGTAGTACCACATACAGGCCTTACTTGGGTAGGGATGGGATACAACAGAAATGTCTCCAATGCCATATTTTTGTGCTGTTCTCTCAAGACATGCGACAGTCTGTAGCATTCCTGTCTAATACTTAGGAGACAGGGTTGTACCCCATACAACCCATACTTGGTTAGACATCGGGGACGTTTGAATGCCATGGGAATCTTTTTGTCTTTCTTTCAAGAATGTGTCTCTCTCAATCTGTGACAAGTCTATGCCAATACTAAAAGGGACAGCGTATTGCTGTCTTGTGTTTGCCAACTGGACCTAGGCCCTGCCAATAGTCCCCTTGCTTCTGGGTGGTTTATCCTGTCACATCCCAGGGTTGGCTCTGTGAATCTTTTCCTCCTACCACTTTTAAGCCAAGTGGCTGTCACTTTTAGCCATATTGAGTCGGCTCTGGCCATTGCCGATCGTTTGTCCATCTTGGGACCGACCCAGCCCACAGTAACATGTGCGAGAAGTGCGAGAATGGCAGCCCGCCAGTACTGAAACTAGCAAATCAACGAACGATTCGAGGAACATGTGACCGGAGACTCCATGGCAACGAAGCGAGCGGGAAACCAGCCGATAATGTATGCGTAAGGCGACCAGCAGCGCCAGCAAAATCACTGTAGTGGCAACGGGTAGAACTACAATGCAGACGATAGCAACCACGTGTGATAGCGCGGCCGCCCGCAAAATGATAAAGTTTGACTGACTAACGATCGTTCCTTGGTGCATTTGATGTGGAAGTGGATCTTTTTGATAGACTTTGACCAATTTTCGCACAACACTATTACTCTCTCGCCAAATCATGGCAATTCAAATTGAATTCGCAAAATTTTTAGCCAGACATTGTTTTACATTCGCCACTCATGTGCAGAAAATGTGAACGGGCGCGCCAACCCTGCATCCAATGATCCAATTGGTGTCTCAATGAGTGCTTTTGATGAGACAACTGAGGAACCCCAGCTCTTAAATTCCAAAACCTCAAACCATACTGATCTAAGAAGACAAATTTTCTCATCAATACATTTATTACAAAATAAAAGGCAGTTTAGAAAGGCTTCTATCTATACCAAAAATTATTCAGAGGACATCGATTGTAGCTGTTGATCTTCACATCAAGTGTTTTCCTATGCAAGCAAATACACAAACTTCACACATGATTATGCCTGTTTCTGCGCATCAGAATAGTCTCAATTTTGTCTCTTCATTAAATGCACGATTCCGATGTCTTCCTCACTTCAGTATTTCTTCTCCAGCACCCATAGTATATTGATTCCAGAAAGCCCCAAGTTGACTCGTCTAAAAAAGAATATCACAGAAAATTAGCAATGGAGGTAGAGTCCATTGGGACAGTCGTATTGCCAAGTTGTCCCAGCTCCACTGCTCCCTCAATGATGATTTGAACCTAACCTTTGCTTATCCCACCACATGTACCACACCAGACATGCTGAATGGTCATCAGATATCAGTGTTTCTCATGGAAAATACAATACAATAGTTTGAAGCCATTTAGAATAGAAATTAGAACCTTGCTGTCTATCCAAGACTGCTTGAGCAGGCCAAAAATTATGTCCAAAAACCTCGGCTGGCACCTTGGATTCTGGTCTGTATTTAGAGAAGAGTCTACCTGAGCAGTCTTGATAAGACAACCAAAGACCACCAACTTGGTCTTGACTCCATAACCTTGCATTACCGGGGTACATCAAGCTCTACATGCACATGGAATATCTAAATTTACTTTTAGCAGCCCTAATGAACTTGATGACAGACAATTATGATTTTACTACATACCCGAGCATGCCATGGTCCTTCTTGACATGATGTAAGAAAAGCAATATTGCTTGGAACATATTGTTTCTCCCCTGGAAAGATGAAAAGCAGTTGATTTATTTCTATTTATCAAGATCATTTGCTTCCCCTGCCCTGGCATTGGTATCAGGTACATGCATAAGGTATAGCCAGGAAAAGGGTTAGGTTGGTTTTATGTCCCAATGAAGGATTATCACCCTAATAATCTTTGGACAATCACTTTGCAAAACGATTTTTAAGATCTGGACCCAACTCTTCATTAACTGAAGACCCAGTTACACAGTACCTTTGTATAAGCAGTGACCCACTCATGGCGACACTAGAAGTTCACCTACCTTTTGTAGATCCCAGATGTCATCTGTTATGACACATTTATAATGTGGTGGGTTCACCTTGGATTGGAAAATCAACATGTTGTCCTTCTTCTTAATATCTGCAAATAAAACGAGTGAAAACATAAAATGAACAAAAAAACAACAACTAGGAAGCCAATACGTTTACCAGAAAATCATAAATGATACCTCTGCCTCTATTCAAGTAGCAATGAGCTGTGATCAGTACAACCCACGGACGTGGATTAATCCACCCAGTTCTCAGTGAGTGCTTCTGGTGATGGAATTGATATGACACTCACTAGGTTTATCAGGAGCTTTAAGGAAATGTTGACTGGTGAACGTCTTCCCATCAGGATACTTGGGATGAGGGGGCAACCGAGAATCGAGGTAGGTACAGAAGGCATGCATCACAATCTGCAAAGAGATAAATTTTTAATTGCGCACCCGAGAAATGTTCTCCAGTTGTTAGTTCACTGAGTGTGACATCATCTATCAATTCAAATACTGGGTCGTGAAGTAACAATAGAAAGTTCTGTCCTTTATCGTTAAAATAGCGGTACATCTACTAAAATAGCCTTGTCGAAGTAACTCATTGTTTCAGGTAGATTTATAACCATTGCATAACAAATCTGTATGAGTGAGGAATTGCAGGTGTTCAAAGATATATACATTATTGAATGCACACTTGTTTTACACTCAGGGCTGAACCAAAAACTACAGAATTACTCAAGGAACCTAGAAACTAGAGATCCTGTTTAAGACTACAGCTTACAGGGTTAGAGATGCACATCTTTAAAACTTACTGCAGCATCAGTGGGCAAATGTTCAGCCCACTGTTTGCCCTTATAGTCCATGCCACCATTCCAGTTGAAGTCACTCATACATCCTCCTTTACCAAGCTCTGTAATGAGAATAGAAAGAATAGACATGAGCTTTATTGCCTTGAAGAAGACTCCATGACTTGCTTGATGTTACAGTGCAACATTGTTACTCCAAGTGGAGCATAGGTCACAAGAAAATTTTCCATACCTTTGATTCTAGCAACAAGATATTCCTGATTCGATCCAAGGTCCAGATATGGGATGATGCTGTTCAATGTGGGAAGGTGCTGACTTTTGGTAACAGCTATCTGCTTCAACGTCGCGATGCTCACCTCTGAAAAAGAGCAAAGAGCAATTTTCTATGAGGAAAGAAAAGAATTTATTTGAATCACACCATTTCCCTCTTAAGAACTGAAGACTAACTGGAAATAGACAAGAGCATTTGAGGTGGTACACTTCGGTAATTGTCAATTTCCATGAAGAATATATTTTCGTACCACCTCCTTCAACAGACTGCCCTCTATGCCATTGCCCTCGGTGTCTAAACGTTTTTGCTAAGGTACCGCAAATAATGAAAGCAAGTGCTCAGATAGTGCTTTATAGTCAAACATTCAAGGATATAAGATCGATAGCTCACCCCCAATCTCCATGTCCTCACATCCCAGCTTCCTCAGGTGGGCATTGACGCGGATAATCTCCTTGGCTAGGCGATGGACAATCGTCTGACTCAACCACTGCAAGAGATCATCAGGATGAACCGGCGTGGCTTTCAAGGAAGTAAAATCCCTGGCTCTTCACAACACAAGATATGAATACAATGTAGGGAGACTACAAAGTCTGTCTGATTAGATGCAGAGTTGTGGTCCCTTGTACCCGAGTGTCTATGCCAGGGCAAGTAAAGATCTCACACAGGTTGACAGTAGTCTATAGTGGACTCCATACCTCTGGCAAAAATCCTATAAGGTCACAATGCCAGTAATGAGTTAACAAGATTGACTTTAACAAGCACTCACCTTCCTAAGATGTTCTATCCAGAGTTCCAAGTCGTCTGGGTGAACTCCAGCTTTCAGCCACACCTGAAGATAGAGTGGAAATGAGGTCTTACCACAACCACATGGCCTTATTTGAAGTAAAAGTTCCTAAATGAAGGGCCAAATGTTTGATTTTATGATATTCCATCACACCTTCCGTCGCAGCAAATTTCATATATGGTACAGCACTGTACTATACTTTTCACCAATTTAACCTTTTTTTGGAAACTGCAGGACTGCCTCAGGGAAAACTATAAAAGCTATTGAAAATCTTGACACTCTACAGGGTGCTCACTTCATCAGCATGGTATGTCGCCGGGTCATCAGGATCATCGTCATTCCTGGAGGAGATGGACTGAGGCGTTCGACACGCTATCTGATATTGGTAATTCCTCAACCCAGACGTGTAATCGGTGACAGAGCGATTGTAGGCCCAGAATGATGGGCTCCCCGATTGTGACATGTCGGCACTACCTGAAAACAACAATGTCATTGAAAATTATAGATAACGACTGTGATGAAATAGTGGGCCAGCATCATGCTTGACAAGACAGCAAATAGCCTTAATGATGTCATTGATGGCAGATTTGCACTTGTTAAGAGTCAATTTTTCTTGGCATGGATCCGAAGATGAGGATGGGGGATCAGTCAGTCAGCCCAGCTGCCAAAGTAAACATTAAAATTGCATCAATATATTGGCAGAATTTCCTACCGATCTGATTCTTGTATTCCTTCTCTTCTTGTTCTTTCAAGAACTGATTCAACGTCCCAAGGTCTGTCACACAGTCACTATTATCCACTGAAACAGAAAGAAAACTATCTTCAAAATGAAAATGCACATTGTTGGTATCGAAACTCAAGGAATTTAAATTGGGATCAACTGGCGTGGCTCAATGAACTAAAATTCTTGTCTCTTTAGAGTCCTTCGAATGAGACGTAAAACTGAGGTTCCTATTGCATCTGATGTCAATTTCAGGGCAAGAAAAGACCCCACCAAGGAAGAAACATGAGTAGGTGTGTGGGCTCTACCTCTACCCAAAGACTGAGTCACTAGACCCATTGCTGCATAACTGTAGTGACATGTTCAAACGCTCCACCAGCCTTGGAAGAGGAATACTCCCTGGAGAAAAACAACTCCCAAGTGGAGAGCAAACACTAAAGAAGAAGAAGAAGATGTTCAAACAGAACTCGACAAAATTTTGAGGCATTTTGGATGGAAATGAAAATGTTCAAACTTACATGGTGAGCTCTTCGGAGAAGGGACTCGGAGTCTTGATCTCAGACCACTGCCATCCATGGAATCTCTGAAGAGCGGTGAGGCATAGGGTGTGCCAGGGCTACTCACACCGGTCTGGAAAGGAATTTTTTCAGTGATGAGGTAATAAGTATTCAGAACTTTGAATCAACTATTATCAAGATTTTGTTTGCATCATCGACTGCGTTAAAGCGTGTTTCGCACAGCCAGCATTATTTTTTATTATTCTGACGATTTTATTCTTACCTGACTAAATGATGAGAAGGCCGGACTCTGAGTCTGATTCAAAAGAGACTGAGACCGACTGTGATATGACGGCGACTGGATGTACGATAGTGATGAGTTGGGCGAGTGCCCTTGACCCGGCGAGCACGAGAGACTGGAATGCATCGACTGGTTGGAATAGAGCGAGGAGGGGGAGTAGAGGGGGGTCTGTGGTGCGCTCTCGTTCAGTCTACTAGGGCTTGCAGATGTTAAAGTTTTGAAACCAATATCTGTAAACAGAATATTTCAAATAATATTTATAATACCACATTGGCAGGTTTTGTTGTGCAGGTTCCTCATTGCTCTGATCAACCACAACCCGGTGGGTTACCATTGAAACTGACACAAAATATAGTCACATTTGTTTTCCATTTGGAGGGGAGGCAGTAAATGGCACGAAGCAGAAACCACATCAGTATGCACCATAACCTACCTACATCCTTGATTCCAAGCAGTTTCTTCTGCTTTGCGCTGACCTCTATTGGCGATGATATTAAAACTGGAGCAAGATATCGCAAGAGATCCACAATGATGTTCAGGGTAAATATGGCAGCCAAAACACATGCTGAAATTGAGAGCATTCAAGATAATACATGTATCATGGTGATTTTTTTGTTGATTCATTTTGTTGATGAAGGACATATACAGTAGAACCTATCTATTAAGGACACCTTCAGGACTGACAAGTGCTGTCCTTGATAGAGGTAAAATTAAATGGAAACAACCAAATTGCATGGTACCAAAACTAGTGTCCTTAACAGAGAGGTGTCCGCTAAGAGAGGTTCTACTGTACTTACATATACATGAGTAGCCATTGAAGGGACAACTCACTCATCCGTGTGGGAAGTTGGAACATCAGGATGTCTTGGTTTCAACTCTGGAAAGGGTCACCACTGTTTCTGCTATGTGTCCTTGAGAAAGGCACTGAACCCGAAAGTGCTTTATCCTTCCAAATGAGACGTAAAACTGTGGTTCCTTTTGACTTGTTGGATCATGCCAGGGCAAGCATAAGATCACATGTGTTTTACGTCTCAAAGTGCAACGGGAACAGGAGAAGGTGAAGAAGATGGAAGAACTCACCTGTGTACCAGAAAACTGGATGACTGAGATGGAAGTGGGTGGTTGCTCTTTGGAAGAATCTGAAACACAAAAGAGGGGCGCACATTAGGAAATACAAACCAGAGCAATTAGCTGTTATCAGGAATTAATGATGCACATTTTTTGCCATTTAGATCAGCCAAGAAATTCGAAGAAGGTGTCTTAAAGTTTTTTCTACTTGCAGGCCTACTTGTAGAGAGTACTGGCATATTCTGGATATGAGTTGCGGATCAAGTACTAGAGATGGCCAAAATACTTTTTAAAAACAAAAACCAATCTAAACATGACATGATTCTCCATTTCGAATCAATTTCCACTCTGACATTAAAACGCAACACCTATGATAACCACAAACACAAAAATAGTGTGGGTAAAATCTCACAATTCCTTTAAAAAGACTAATGATTATTAAGACTTACACTTCAAGATAAGCTAGGATTGCCAACAAGATGTTGATGGCCGCCCACCAGAGTGCAGACCGTGATTGGGCATAAAGCGTCCTCCTCCTAAACGTTCGGTCCAACACAGGACTGGCCCTGGGACCCAGGTTACTCATCTTCTGCAGAAACAAACGTCAAAGAGATAATTTCTCATTAATAATTGGACACCTCTCTATGAAGCATTTGTCAGGGATTCTGCAATCAAGCCTGTAGCTCGTCCAACCTAACAGCACAAAACTGGCTAGGTTAGGTAGGTTTGGGAAATTGGGTAACATCCTTTTGAGACACCCTGTGGCCTGTGGCTGTGCTGTAAAACTGTAAGCATTTTCAATCGAACTTCAAACCACAAGTGAACCATTATTGCCGATAGGAATTTATCAAGCAATCGCTACATTTATTCTTCATTGTTTGATATAGTCTTATACAAACGATCAATCAAAACTGAATACAATTTTGCAAGTAAACAAGCTTTCATTCCATTTACATTCAGCCAGGCAGGAAATTTCAAAACCGGAAGTACTTGGCCACCTGATGGGAGAAGGATAAACTGCATATTGCGGTAGCCTTTTTAATGCATCGTGTTACCTTGGTTCCAATCTTGACACTAGAGGCGCTGATTTCGTTCCTTACAACGAGGGATGCTCTTGTACTGAGCCCGCTCCTGGCTCCCCTGCCGTTGGCCATTCACACTACATAGTACGCACATGAAACGTCCACACGGGCGTAATGCCGTGAGAATTTGCACTGCTTATAACGGTGTTGGTCATGTCAATAGGTTGGAATAAAGAAAAGCTGTGATCGGCAACGGTCGTCAGTACCATGTTTGGGGTTCATGGAATAACTCGTCCCCCATTGTAGGAAGGGGGGAAAATTTCCACCCAAGACGGGGTGATTTTTAATTTTGAGTAATTGCGTAGTTCAACTTCCTTAGGTCAGATGGCAGCACTTGACAGTGACAGACTTAAAGATTCGGCAAGTGTCATACGGATTGATATACCGTGGCCCTGTGTTTTAATTCTGCTGGGAGGACCACCAGAAATGACTATTGCTAATGAGACAGTACCGGCCTGGTCCCTTTTGTCACTGTAAATGAACAGCGTAGAGGATCGAAGCCTATTTTAATGAGCTAAAGAGACAGATGCACTGTATTCTGTCATCAGTCAAGGCAAATCAGGTCTCTTGTCTTCCTGGATGAGATAATACTGGGATTCCACTTGCGGGCAACCAGCTTTATAATGTTGCCTTGATGTTGATGGTGGGCCTATAGCTCCGAGTGTTGGTATGAGAAGTATTCTGTTTTGACAGACACACACAAACGCGAAGCAGACACTGACATGTACCGAGCACTGTCACAATCAACTGGGCTTTCAGCTGGGACAAGTACTTTCTTATTCATTTTCCTCAAACTTTTTTGGGCTCTGTGGTACTTACTGCTGGCCTGTTTCTTGTTGGCCAAGGGCAAGATTGGGACATTTCCTCAACTTGGGCTATCTGACGAGTGCTGTAGTTGAACCTGGTCGCAAACATCGATGTTATTTCAAGTGTAGATTGTGACTACCTCCAATGAATTTAGGTATACTATAAATAGTGGACACAATATAGCGTATCGCGACTATACTCTTATTTTATTCAATGGGCAACCCAATAGAGGACAGATCAGTACCAGATCAGGGTGATGGTTTCTTGGGGGAAAAATCTATCTTGGAGACAGATCAGTGCTTCCTCTGGGCGACTAATTTCTCACCTAAAGAGAAATTGATTTTCCTCCAAATGACATTCAAATAACAAAGTTAAAGCATCTATTTAATCAACTAAATGTTTATTCATAATAATTACATTGAGAATGCATACTTAAGTATTGGACAAAGTCTGAGGACAAAACTTTCATCTGTAATCTTGGGATTTGAGTGTACAGTAGAGTAAACAACAACATTTTTCTGCCTCTTTTAATTTTGGAGTTTTTAATGAAAAATAACTTATCTGGCAGATTATGAATTTTTTTCTTTGCTTCAATTTCTGTTCTCCATCATTCTGTATCATTTTAAAAACAATACAGACTAATTCAGAGCAATTTCAACTTTTTTTCTTTTTATGAATAAATGTATATATTTATTCATGAATTTGTATCAATAAATGAAAGTGTCATTAGCACTAATCTGTTACAGAGCCAACTAAATATATTCCATGCAAGGCCCCCCAGGCCCATGTCAATGGTCAGAATTAAATTTTTACATTTTTGTACAAAATGTGCTCATGATAGAGACATATACACATGTACAAATGTATCCATATTACAGTATATATGTATACTCTAGTTTCACCAATCTGAGATCTGTTCTGAGAATATTCAATTCAAGCTAGATATCATTTTATGGTCATACTTAGTCATAATAAATTTGAAACAGAGGGTCGGCGACCGCAGTTTGTCCGATGCACTTGACATAATTTTCTGGCTTGGCATTTATTTAGAGTTCCTAGGAAATAATCAACTGGTCTTAGATCGATGAAGTTAGAGTATGTATACGAAGTGTACAGGAGAAGCACGCAAGGACATAATTTGTATGAAGCATACACAGAACTGCAAACTTACACATTTCGTTAATTTTGAATTATATCTGCGAGTTATAAAAGTGATGTCACGTCAAAGCAACTACAACAGTGAGACCAGTAATTGTATCAGTTCACTAAACCATGGTTTAGCTACAAAATGAGAACCGGGGTAAACATTTGACAAATTGGACAATATCATTATCGGGCATAAGCAATATCAGGGATATGAAAATAGGAAACTTGTATCTTTATCCTAAAGGCCGCAGTACATTGGCAGGAATACATTTTGGCAATAAAAGATAATAATCTCAGATATTTGGCATAGCGTATGATCGATGTATACAGATATAGTCACTGAGTCTGGATAATAGCCCATGCAATGAACTGAGAATGGTATTTTCTAACTCATCCTCTTACATACATTTATCACTATACAACACACAGTATGTTTGTTTTTCATGAGTTATAGGAGTTGAAAACCGCAAGGGTTAAAAACCACCTCTCAGTTTGTTTGATGGTGATGATGATGAGGATATATGAGGCTACAAGAAACATCTATCAGTTTCGAGTTCGTTGCCCAGTGCAGTTCAATTCTATGGTAAACTCGAATCTCTACCAACTAGAGTAGAACCTCTCTATCAAGGACACCCTTGGGACTGAACAAGTGCTGTCCTTAATGTAGAGGTGTCTGGATTACAGAGGTCAAATAGTCCCTAACAGAGAGGGAGTCCTGCTTACAGAGGTGTCCACTAATGGAGGTTCTACTGTACTTCCTTCAACCTAAATATACAGCAATATAGGTTATGAAATATCATTCCGTGAAGAATGGAGCAAATTTCGAATTCCTGCTCACATGATACACACCAAAATGTTTCAGCAACACTCAAATTATTTCATACACTTTTTCCCTGAAGTCAACCAATCAATTATAGCAACAAATATACAGAATTTTCCATCAAATTAAGAAACCATACCACCACAAATACCAACTGGCAAACTTCAAAACTAGACAGTCATTCACCAATCACAAATTACAAAAGTTTTACAAGTACGAAACATCAAAATCATGAAAATGAAGTAATTGTAAGCACAGAATATGGATGATTCTTATAATAGAAGTAAAGCGCACAATAGCAAAAATATATCTCGAGTATTGTAAAGCCTGCTCACCTCTGAAGTTTAGTATTTATGATTCGAAAGTAAAGATTCAATCATTAACATTTAAAGCCTAACAGGGCAAGCTACATCATATGTCGCAGATCTGAATTAACTCCTGAGTGGCGCTGACTCTGAAAGTCACAAAGAGGGAAACTACACTTGCGCAGAGAAGTCAATTTTGACAGGCACAGACCACATTAGATTGATTCAAGTTGTAATATTTTGTTGCCATACGCAAAAGATGCGACAATATTAGGCACATGAAAATAAAGGGGCTTACAGTATCATGGAGATTGGAAGAATAAAACAATAAGGGTCCTGCCCTAAGATTTCAAGCACTGCTTGGTTAAAGATATCAAGGCTACCACCAAATTATCGATGCTTTTAGACCCATCACTAAAACTAAACCAGCAAAAAGCTGCAAAAGAACGGTAAATCGAGTGTTATCTCTGAAAGTGGTCCATTTAGATTCTTCATGTACGCTATAGAGCATTTCCACCAGTCTCATAACCTGTGCGGCTCGAAAGGAAACTATCACCTGACTTCACATACTCCTATCGACAAACGTGTATTCATCACACGACCACAACAGGACAAAAGCTGCGCTTACACCACGAAATATTGGTGGACCAATTGCACTTACACCACCACATTGCCGCAACAAATTGGTTCGGCAATCCATTGCCGATACAAATTGCCGAGCGAATTTGTCCCACCAAGCTTGATGGTCCAAATTCGCCCGGCTTGTTAAAAGCTCGGTTTGTCGTGGTGTACGCGCAAATGGATCGGCAATTAGCTAGTTAGATGGTTCGGCTCCAGGCGGCGCTTTCGAAATGGCGCTTTCTGCGCATGCAATTTATTGTTTGCGCGCCATCTGTAGCCGGATTTTATAACTAGCTGCAGCGCTGGTGTAAGCGCTTGGTGGATTTTCGATGGTGCGGCATTGGTTCCCGAACCAAGATTGGTGGTCCATTTTCAGGTGGTGTAAGTGCGGCTAATGTCAAATTAACTCTAACAGCAGCGTTCTATTTTTGTAAGTTTATTTGCTGCCAAGATACACAAAAAAACCTGAAAGTGTGGTCAATGTTAGAAAGCACATATTTCCAATAAGTTGAGACGATTTGTATGGTTTTATTCTCCAGTACTCTGATACCAAAATTTGGTCAAACCCAGACGAAACATATTTCTAATATCATCATAATCTAAGTTTATAAAATCAACACCTAAGGAGAAAATTCCTTCTCCCAAGTCAAAGTTTTTGAAAGCAACAAAATAAACCGAAAAATTAGTGCTAATAAGCATGAGATGATGAATGTTTTATTATGTTTTTTCCTCAGACAGAAAAAATACTTTGGTGAAATGAGTACTCGAGAACATAACCTCAAAAGAAATTCTCAGCAAATCTTGATAAACATAATATTTATATCTTTGCACTATTCTCGCTGAATGTACAAAGCACAACTTCTCACTTGAGTAAGAAATATGACAGGAGGAGAAATATCCGGTCAGCACTAATGCAGATTATTGATTCCCTGTGGAGAGGGCACTCTCTGGATGCATATGAAAATGTACACACACATTCCCAAAAATTCACAAATTTTTTGCCATTTTCGTTCTAGCGAGTCGATTTTTTTCTTAGAAATCCATGAAATACGTGTAACTCTTAGGAAAATTTGGCAGTTTAAATTAAGACAATGAAGAAATATCACGAGGTAGACCTTCGAGAAATATCTCAAAATACATCTTCTCATTTCAACAACACCTCTCTTCAGTACACCAGATTATGTGACTTCAGTCATTGTCGTAAATTTTTTAATCTTTTACCTGCTCGAGGAAATACGCCATTGCAATCGCCCCTCCAGATGTAATCTTTTCCCTCAGAATCCACACTATTCTGCCAAAGAACCAGCATCAAATTTTCTGACTCCAAATTTTGGACCGGTTGATCGTAAGACAAAGGTCAGCTTGAAAACGACTAGTTTCCACATATCAAATTGCCCAAAATACTGGTAAACAGAG
The DNA here is from genome assembly GCF_910592395.1 of Lineus longissimus. Taxonomy (NCBI): domain Eukaryota; kingdom Metazoa; phylum Nemertea; class Pilidiophora; order Heteronemertea; family Lineidae; genus Lineus; species Lineus longissimus. Next base: position 19,125,231 of record NC_088314.1, on the reverse strand, counting down.
CAACCAGTCCATGGCCCGACTATCAGTCTATCATTTCAGCCCATTCTTGCTATCATGTCATGAGTTGGCCTCCGTTGATTGAACCTTCGTCGATCGAATCCTCGCATGGATCTTGAAAAATTCAGGTTTTTTACTATCATCCTCCGCCTCATCGTGGTGTTCCTCCAACTGGAAGTTAAAAGAAAGCTATATAACTATATGGACATCGGGGGCTGTTTATTCAAACCCTGGTCAGTTCAGTTACCGCTACTTAACTCAGCGCAAGCCCATGATGGAGCCCTTGAAGTTCCGCTAACTTAGCAGTGACATAGCAGCAGCCAAGCCTAGCAGAGAACCTTTACTTTGAGCATTCATGCTATTGTTGCAGTATGAAGATGTGATGTTTTGACACATAATGCAGTGGCTTAACAATAGGACTTAGGGGTGGCTGTGAACAGATCGAGTTTAAAGGGTAACTCGTGTAAAATTTCACCATATAATGTTTTAGCTGTTTTTGACAAATGACTACGTCACTTTCTCATAAATCAGTAAGGTTTTCGAATCGAATGCACATTTTCTAGAAATTGATGGTTTAATCCCGCCCGCTCGCTTCGATGCTGTTTTCGTTGATGATGTCACAACATGAACATTTTTGCGGTCGCGGTGGTTTACATTCAGCGATTTTATAATAAATCTAATCAAAAATGGAAAATTTGAGCTTTACATTTGTGATCAACAATCAAAAACGGACGTATTTCCGCAAAGTTGTAAATCACATCATAGTATCACTTTAACAATAGGACTTAGGGGTGGCTGTGAACAGATCGAGGTTAAATCCAAACACCTCACCTCTTTAATTTTATTGGCTTGTTTCTGTAGCTGTAAATCAAGACTTGTTCGTTTACTACGAAGATATTCTTCCTTATCTCGAACATGCTGCTTTTCTCGACGTTTTTCCAACTCACGCTTGAATTCTGATTTCTGATTCAAAATATCGATACCCCTGAAATATGAAACGGTCCAAGCATTAATTACTACTGATCTTTAGAGAACAACAGATGAAGTAGGCTTGGCACAAGCTTTGGCTGGTTGAGCAACAAAAACATATAGGCTCATGACCGTGGCATACTGGGTCGCTGTGGTATGCTTGTAGCTCGCAGGGAGAGGTGCAACCTAGAGATCTCTTTCACAACATTTGCAGATAAGTTCAATCCTTTCAGATTTTATAGGCAACAGAGTCCACTGAAGAAAGCTTTCTCAGAGCCTGGGTAGATTAGCTGGGCTTGCATCACATGTGTTACACCAGCCTCCTGGTGTTCTATCAATTGTCATGTAACATGTTACATCGACCCTGGATAAACCATCAAAGCAAGTTGACAATCAAACCAACTTATTGCCGACAGAAAAAAAGTCGTATGACGCGAAGATTCTATTTTTCATCACGAGAACAAAAGCATCAGATCAATACCAGAAGACTAGACGACAACATTTCTTAGAAATGGAACTGACAGGAAATGCTGAGGTTGTGACGTCATTCTTAGATGCGACATCCTGAAGAAACTTGTTTAAACTTTGCCTTGCCCTGGCATAGATACTCAATACAAGGGACCACAGCTTTTGGTATCATCAGACACTAACTCACTGGTGACTGATAGACTAGTTCTCTCACTAGGTATGAAAAGCCAGGAATTTTAGTTCCCAGAAACTTTGCCAGTGCGTCTATACATACACTTTTGGTTTCTCATCAGAATTGAGCTAAGGCCCATTGGTGTAATAGTTGACAGGGTCAAAGCACTAAAGCTCTGCGTAAACGACCAATTTTATTCGATGCAATGACCTGGCTGTGACGGAACCATAACAAAACAACGAGTGATTGCAATTTGACCAATCAGCGGCCGCATTCCCACCACAATGTCATGTTGTCATGGCTACGTCATAAGTCGCAGCAACAAAAATCGCTCATTAGCACAGCTATTGGGCTAATGCTCCTTCAATCATGGCCGCCCAGGGTTCACTCACATTTTAGAATTGTACAGTAATTCTTTATGAAGGTCCAATTTCTCTCTCGATTCTAGGTTTGGATTGCGTAATTTTTTCGGTTCTATTAACCCCTGAGGTTTGGATGTCGTGGGGGACGTGCTATCTTGTTCACCATTTGTTCCCTCGTCATCCTTCTGGTAGTCTGGTTCTGGGATGTTAGGGAATGAGTGCTCTGTAAAATGAAAAGAAACCGCATTGAAAAATTTATAAATATGAGTAAAGTTGACATTATTGTTCAAAGTTCTGCTGGGTATGAAATGATGATTCACTTCAGTCACACCAGGTGGCACTGGGCACTAATACTTCAAGTGGACACTGAATGACAACTACGCACATGAGTCAATAGGTAATTAGTGCTACATTGATGAGTCAAGTAAGAAAGAACAAGCCCGGATCAACCCACATATATTAGGATACGACCATGGCTTTTTTAGCTGGGACAAGGGAAATCCGTCCTCCCTGATGTCAGTAAAAACATGTTTTTCCCCTCCTGAGTCTTTCTCCATCCTTGCTTCTAGGCTGATAGTGACTACATGCATTCTTAACATAATCTTGTTCTACTATATAAGTTGATTATGTAAAAATCCTTTCAATTTTTCAATATACTTAAGTCTATTCAGAATTACATCACCGCCTAAAAGTCTGTGTTACAAAGCATTCATTCACACCTATTGTACAACAAAATTACTAAGTTCTACTATTACAACTTGAAGTGGAACTACTGTGATAGATTTACATCACAAGTGGACTAAAAAGCAATATTTCCAACTTCTAGAAACTAGAGATATGATACTACAGTATGATACAACATGATGTATAAACAGTGTACGCTCACACACTCATCAATATGAAATGATGCGGCGAGTTAGAACTGAAAGATACGATGATTCGTGCAAGTTTCCAATATTCAAGAAACACAAATCATATTCAGATTTTTCATATTCACAGAAGACTGCAGCCTGTGACCTATTTACACTGATCTAAATCTTCATCAACATGTAGTATCGAGATTACAGTACATATTAAATTTGAAGAGTCTAGGACAACTACTGACTCTATAGAAGGAATGCAGTCTATTATCCATGTTTCATTAAAACTGAATAAGGAGAGTATGGAGCAGCTCCAAATATATCATAATTTTCATAATCTGGAACACCGCAGCAAGTGCATGGTCCATAATGCACACGACATTCTCTAGTTTTCATAACAGATTAGTGAACGTGCAGGCATCATCTACACAGGATCAAAACGTCATTAATAGGAGCTAAGCAGTGCTCCATATAATTATCGGGGCACAAATACCAAAACAGGAAAAAACTCTCATGGAAATGACCAAGAGCCTTGTATGCCAATTCAAATAATTGCAAACATTTATGATAATTATACCCAACTGTCATGAAAAAAGCGAACCTGCATCGTCATTTATCATCGAGGTTGATCGCGTAATCAAAAATTCATCTCCTTTGTGGATATTTGACTGGCGCATAAAAGAAAACCGATATCCTGACTGGGTGCCTGCAACTTGATTTACATCAACAAGTACTTTATGTCAATACCAAACTGTGTAGCGCGGTTTTTGATGAAAAATTTATGGTGGGTTGAAGTTTCAGAGCAATGCTGGCTCAAAGCCAAAAACTCCATCCAAGTGCACCGTACCTTGTGATGGACTCTCTCTCCCTGGTCCACGACCGGGGACCAAACTGGTGCCTCACTGCAGGGACAGGCAGCAACACATTCAAAACAAACAAACACAGAAGAAGAGGCCTGGTGTATAAATGAAGGACTTACGTCCTGATTTACCTTCAAATGTGTTCCACATCAAAACCAAAACTGAGGGACATTACGATTTTAGTCAGTTTTTGGTCAAATATCTCCCACGTTTTGGTAGAGGCCTTATTTCTAATTTGGTTGTGTTAACTTGCAGTTTGTATGTGCTTTTCTACTTGCAATAAATCTGTAATAGCAATTGGTTGTAATTCGTGGTGTGTTTACCTAATACGCCTGCAATCAATCTGAAATATCTACTTTGCCTGTGAAGTATCATCAATTTCAATCGTGGTGACTTTTCTACACTGGTTGCGTTAAATTTACAATTGCTTGCAAGGTGTTTTATTGGAAAACTATCAGCTTCAATATGTTCTAGATAGGACAGCAAACTGTTAGATTGGAATGAGTCACCATTTTTCCACTCAATATCATCATGACAGTTTCTACTTCGGTTGTGATTACTTGCAACTTCTGGTGGACCGTTCTACTCAAGTTGTAATCAGCTTGCGAGGTGTTCTATTGGAAACTACCAGCACCTGTTAGTTCTAGAACTGCTAACGCTACACTGGATAGAATCACCTTTGCGCCACGTATCGAAGTCTACGACTTGCGGGACTTGCTGGTAAGAGAAAGCCAGAGTTGTTGGTGATGTTGGGGGATCCTCACAGACAGGCTGAGTTGAGGATACACTGGTATTGGGTCCGAGAGCTTCTTTCTGCACCGGTGACAGTGGGGGTGGACTGTACAAGATGCCGTGCGTAGGTTGAGGAGATCTGGTACCATCTTCATGAGGTTGGTCTGAAACAGTCCTGCCCTTTTGCTTGCCATGTTTCTGCTTAGGGGATCCAGGGGGTTGTTCATCTTTTACATGCTTCAGAACAGATTTTCCATGTTTCTTGTCATGTTTTGATTTGGGTGATGCCAAGGGTTCTTGATGAACATGCTGAGGCATTGGATCACTCTTTCCACGTTGCAGTTTAGGTGACATGGGTGTTGGGCCGGAATGGATATTGTGTGATCCAGAGGAACTTTGTTGAGCAATGACAGGTGACCCAGGACGTGCTCCCTCACTGTGGATCTCACGCACCAACTTCGGTGAGCCAGGGTACCTATCATCTTCAAGGAACGGATTGGAATGGCTGCTACGGATTAGTAACGGTGATCCTGGTGGTTTTGGAGAAGTCCCATGTCGATCCCCACGAAGCAGCCTCGGTGACGCAGGGGGGCGATCGTTTGTAAAAGGATGAGGTGACGAAGTGTTCTGTCGGTCTACCTGGCGTTGCAAGTGGTGATCACCAACGATTGGCAGAGGCGAAGACATGCTGAGTCTGTCGACAGGTGGTAATGACCTCATTGGTTCTTCCTGGGAGATGCCTACAGGCGGCATGTCACCAGGACCAGGACACGGTAGAGAGGCACCGAGTTGATCTTTCAGGTTCCTGTTGTCCGATTGAGGGAGGGAAGCGCCTAGAAAATCTGGTACAGGAGCAGCATGTGGCTGTCCATCCGTTGTGGGACTCTGTAATGTCGTGTGAGGTGGACATTTTTGATTTGGCATGGGTGACAAGGGCATTGGTTTGGTTTCATGCGGCTGCCCCTTTCTATTTGGAGGAGGAGAAGAGAAAGGATTGTGACCATCATCTATTGGAGTTGCAGGAGGCTCTAAAGGAAGACCACCATCTGGAGAAAAAGCACAATAGTTGTGAAATGAAAAGAAGCTGAAGCTTTCGATGATGGTATCCTGTTTTTGCAGAAGTCAATCTGGTGCACGTTTAAAGATCTTTCCCCCAGGATTGCCGCTTGGCTGTCTCCATTGCTGTCAGTACCTCACTGCGATGGGGGGACCATTATCGCTTCTTCATGAACCACTTAGCAAACTGCGCACGTTGCCCGAAACCACCGAATGAAATGCGGCTGGAGGATCCATCTCAGAGAAGAGGAGTTTCAATTGGCCATGTTTTTTTGGTAAAATATGCATTTGCTGCACGATACCAACAACATTTTGAGAAAATTTGCCAAAACTGCCAAGATGCCAAGATGCTTGAGATGCTATCACATTCAAGTAAAACACTTCAAGTTAAAAAGCGCTTCAATAAAGCTGAAATTAATGATTAAAATAGATGGAAAGTTCTGATTAAAAAGAAATTTGAAAATTAAAGAAATTAAATGCTGTCAAAAGGGATACAAAAGAAAGACAGAAAAAACATTCACGGCAACTTTGTTTTACAGGGTTATACAGAAATCAAAACCTGTCTAAACTAACTATCTACCCAGTCAACAACTCTAAGGCTAACACCAGACATGCACAGTGAGGTGATCACCTTTTCTCCATTCATCGAAATTAATAACCATGGGGACTCGATTGTAAGGGACGGGCGATACTTCACGGGCTTCTTCCTCCGGCTGAACAGTCAAGGGAGAGGTTATACGCAAGTCCCTGAGTAGCACATCTGCAGAAAGAAGATACTAGTAACTCAAGGAATTTGATCGTAAGGGATGGGGGATGCTCTGTGGACTTCTTCCTCACGCTGAACAGTGGAAGGAGAGGTGACACGCAAGTCCCTGAGAAGCACATCTGCAGAAAGAAGATACTAGTAACTTAAGGAATTTGATTGTGAGGGACAGGGGATGCTGAGTGTCCTTCATTCTCACGCTGAACAGTGGAGGGAGAGTCTTGGTGTAACGCATCTGCAGCAAAGAGATACTAATACGTTTAACTTAAGGAATTCAATTGTTAAGGCTAGGGGATGCTGTGTTAAGGCTAGGGGATGATGTGTGGCCTTCATTCTTGGGCTGAAAGGAGAAGAAGAACCAAGGCTTTGGCATCGATGTTCCAACAAGGCCAATTTAGGATGTCTCAATGTTCCACGCTTATCCCATCCCATTATATAAAAGTACATGCAGGCATCTGATATCCTCCCCGAAAGCATAATTGTAAATTAACAACATTCTGCAGCAATTTGTGGGGAGTTTTAACTGGCATTATATGCATAGATTATGAAGGCAATTAGGCAGTTAGCAAATGTTTTTAAATCATGATTAGGAAATAGAATACGCTCGTTGTGAGAAACTCACAATAAATTGACAACGAATGGGTTCTGGAAACATAATGGTGATTAAATATTGACATCCTGAAGTGAAGTTGGAAATCATTACTAAGGCTGATAGAGTGGTATGGTACAATGGTATGGTATAATAGGTACAAGTTCTGAAGGGATAAACCAGCCAAGCCTTTTGTCAGTTATTGGCAGCGGCCTGGGGGCCCAATTTGTGACAACAAGCCGACCAATATGCAGTGGGTCTAGGTTGACTCACTGATGCAACTATTCCTCGTATAAGTATCACTCATGCAGTTGTACCGTGCAACAACAGAGAGAGACACTGGTTTATCCGTTGCTTTGAGCAACTTAATCTGAGCCATCTGGCTCCAGCCTTTGATAAAGTCCACGTTGCTCCTTCCTATAGTCTGCCATTAAACAAACTTTTTAACGAGGAACTGATCACAACTTGTTCTGATTCGCATTAGTGTGTGATTCACATGTCATGATTCACATAGCTCACCTGGGTGTGCATTATTCTGTTGTTTCTGTATTTCCTTCAACGTGTTCAGGTGCTGCTCCCGCTGAGCCTGCAACGAAACATACAAACAAAATATAAACAAGTTGTTAAAAAACAATTTACAAGCAACTGGAATGGAATGCTATCATCCGGAAAGTTTAGCATTCTCCATCCTCCCACAGCAGATTTTGATAGCGTTCCTAGAAAACACTCTAGTGTATATTGTACCTTGAGAGCACTCTAGTGTACACTGAATCAGGTTTTTATAGCATTCCTAGAAAACACTCTAGTGTATATTGTACCTTGGGTGCACTCTAGTGTACACTGAATCAGGTTTTATAGCGTTCCAGAAACACTAGTGTATATTGTACCTTGAGTGCACTCTAGTGTACACTGAATCAGGTTTTTATAGCATTCCTAGAAAACACTCTAGTGTATATTGTACATTGAGTGCACTCTAGTGTACACTGAATCAGGTTTTTATAGCGTTCCAGAAACACTCTAGTGTATATTGTACCTTGAGTGCACTCTAGTGTATATTGTACCTTGAGTGCACTCTAGTGTACACTGAATCAGGTTTTTATAACATTCCTAGAAAACACTCTAGTGTATATTGTACCTTGAGTGCACTCTAGTGTACACTAGAGAAACACTCTAGAAATACACCATTGTGTACACTCTGGTGTATTTCAGAACGAGAAAAGGCCTTCTCTGGGAGGATGTCATTCTATACAGGTAAAAGGGATATGAATATACTCGGAATCAGGTACAAAAGCCTGAGAACAATATTCAGCTCTGCATGATCTTTGAAAATGTCTGGCTCTAGTTCTTTGAGACATATTCAACCTGACTTTTACATGTCTAGGTACAGCTTCCAGGTAAAGTTTTCTTGTTCTCTAAGCCAGGTGAGTTGAAAGTTTCAATTCTAAAATATATTAATGCTTTTATTGTTTTCGTTGCAGCAGTCACAAGTTTATTTATTGACTTGCCAGAAAATGAGAAAGCAATTTGTTATTCTGAGCAGGCCTGATCTCATTACATTGTACTTTAAAACTTTTTAAAATATCAATTTTTTTAATCTCTCCCCAGGTTCCCCATCAGTGTCATTTCACAAAACCGGACATTGCCCCATTTCAATTCTGTCCATATCCTTGGTGTGTATTGGTAAGGATTTCCCCACTCCTGTTTGAAGTACAGCCGGAACAAGTCAAGTATCGGGGTAGCTTAGTACATAATGATTTTGAGAATAATGCACATATTGATTATTTCTCAAGCACCCCATTCCAATTTTCAATGCCAAATAACATTTTAACTGTACACATATTTATAGAGGCAACATAAACTCACTCATTTTGAACTTCAAATGTCTTGAGCTTTCGAAAACAACTTTATGTTTAGTTGCCCCTAGAGGGTTAATCCTCGCCTGTCCATGATATGACTCTTAATGATGTGTAATCGTAATCAATTCTATCTAACCCACTCACCAGCAGGATGACGGGAGTTTTTTTCACCACATTGATTGAGAACAGTGAGCCAACAGGAAGAGCCCAGGCAAACACTCCAGGATACACTTTCAGACGCATGGCGAAAAACTTTAAACAAATAAGTTACTTGTGCTTTCACTATTTCTGATATTGAAACATCAGAATCTTAGGCAAAATGATGTGTGATAAACGCGAACCAGTCTGAAAATGCATGTCGCAACAATGAGAAATTTTAGTTGCGGGTGCCTGTGATTAGCCAAACGGCCAGTGATTTCTGTTGCCAGCCTGCAGCACACTTTAATTCTTGGCTGAAATCTGGAGACCTTGTCCTGAGATCTTTTGGTGGCAACGGCAGTTATAAGCAGGAAGGTCAACCATTCACATCCTCATAATCCTGAAACTAACTGCGATTCACACTTTTGAAACATCCCGTCCCATTTGGAGAAGTTTCAGGCAGACTTCTTCACAGTGATTGAGGTCAGATCCGGTCACCAGCGAATTCAATGCTGGGCCTTGTCAGCCAAAGAAGAAGGTCATCGTGTTGGGACTTTCTCAATTCAACTCTGAACCTCTCTATTGTACAAGTCCCCACGGTAAAACTAGCGTTCGCACAAGATACCATGGATGAATCATCACACACTGTTGAACAAAACAAGCATAGTCACGCCATATTTGGACATGTAATGCCCCAGATAGAACTGACAATGCGTGTACTTTTAGTTAATAATGAGCTGTTGACCAATAGCATTGACTTTGAAATTACTTCATTATTTGTCAATTGTTGAATCACGTGGGTCAAACTTCCTCATTTTCGACAGACAACACATGCTCAGAATTTTGTATCAAAATGTTATAACACGAAATTACAAAGTTGTAATCTATCTGACAATGCTAATATGATGTACACAAAACAACATGAAACTAAACATCTGATTTTTCACTTAAAGGAGGACACTTAAAGGAGGAGTAGAGGGAAAAAAATGATGAGTCAGCGATATGAATGTCAACATTGTCCCTACGGGCTATCAACACTGTCAGCACCTGCAACAGAAATCTCTCATCACTGCGACTTGCAATAAATATCAAACTGGTCTAATATTTACTTTACTGCACATTCAATTTCGCTGTGCCAAGTCATTTCAACTGATTATCGCAGCAATACTTTGCACCTCGCTGTGATAAAATCACCACTCTGCATTATGAATTATCAGCATTATGGTTTTACTGGATGAGAGTAAAATGGTTCATATTTAATGAAAACAGCAATTTTATTGCCTGAAGCTCTGCTTTTTATTAGTGAAGTGCAGTAACGGTACATGATCCCAATCCACTCTCAATACCATTACCAACAGAGAGACACAATTATTATGAAAATATTACATGTGCATTGAAATTGATTTTCTGAAGGACTGTGGATGATCAGGCGTTGCTGATGTTATTGCGCTTTATTGATGGCACAGTCCAAGTCACAATTGACATCCTTTCTGCTTGGCGTCAGTTATGCATATCGTACACCCGAGTCGCATGTCACTGGCATTGACGCGCTCTGACACACTCATCGCACCATGTTTCGTGATAGATAGATGTGTGCAGATATTAGGTGCGACAATTTAAGGGAATGTCAATTGTGACTTAGACTGTACTTCCAAGTTTGTGTTGACAGATTGATGAGGAAGCAGGGCCAGTCTTGTGTGACAAAATGCTTTACCAAACTGTCTTCAAATCATCCATTGTCCTTCATTATTTGAACTTGAACAAAGAACACCACAACCTGTAAACATGTACCAAAACCACTACCATAACCATAGCAGAACATTCAATAATCTTAAAGGGAGTCTATAGGCAGGAGCTGGGTAGGTTAGATTAAGTTACACGAAGCCACCAATAGGGGTCTCTCCTGACTCACAGCATATCGAAACAATTTTTTAACTTTTTATTTATCACTGAATCAAACATGACAAAGTCCTCTAACTGTGCATATTATTCACTTGAACACCACCTGCCTATAGTCCCTTTCAAGGTGATCTGTGTTGAGTAAATTGATGTCTCCCTTTTGTAATATAATTCATTTTATTACTGCTACTTCAAGGGGCAATTATCCATTATGACGTCATTGATTACAACCAATCTATTTAGGTAATCCAGTCATCTGAGCATTGACATAAATTGACCATTCGTAGAAATCAAGTGTTTATTACATAACCATCTTACCAAGAGGGAAATCCCGAAGGTTATAAATAGACGAATGAAGAATTCCCCACAGAATTCTGATCGATCAACACATCATTAGACACAATGTTAGAATTCAACCCTTTGAACCCCATGACTGGATAGATTTCCAAACTGGTTTTGTTATCCCTGCAGGACCCTCTTCACTGGAACTCAGAAACTATACAGTAAATGTTACAGACAGCTAGCAGTCAGTCAAAAGCGCTTTTACACAAACATGTGATTTCTGTTGCTGTGACCTGCGATATAGCCACGACATGATTGTGATTTAACCAATCAGCAATCACATGGCTACATTGATTTGAGAGCAATAGAAAAGAGCTTAAACTCACAGCCCCCCCCCCCGAATATCACCACGTGTTCAATAGTAGCCTTAGGCCAGAAACACAAGGTTGGAATCCCTCAACACAATTCACCTTTAGAAGAAAATGACATAAACAAGAACAGAGAAAATATAGCAGTTAATATCATGATTCAAAATCATGCTTACCGCAATAACCTATGAGGAGGATACGGAAATAAAAACAAAATATACGTGAAAGAATAAGAGGTGGTAAATTAGAAAATGAAAAGGAGCATACAAGGTGTCCCAAAAAACTGCAGTAACATTTCTGTTAACATCTGCAGTGCTGGATGATGAAATGCATGTGTAGATTCTGAAGAAGGGTTTCAAATTAACAGAAGGTTGTGTGATACATCTGGCAAAGACACGTACAGTATGATGTGAGATGCAGTACGTCTTGGACCAGGATCATACATGCAGCTGGAGGGTCCACCCCAAGGATCATCAAAGGACATGTTGTAAGTGCATATCTTTTATTCATAATGAGGAACCGGCGTTAAGATAAATGCCAGTGGCGGCGCCACAATCGATCGTACCTTCTGACGCCATGACGTCATTTTCTGGTCTGTTGACGTCGCAGGAGGTCAATCACGGGAAACCATTGCGTACATTTTTGCACAGGATTTCAACAACAGAAAACGTGCCTAATAACTGGCATCGCGCATATTTTCCGCAAAATTATCATAAGAAACTGATAGCTCAATAGATTTAAAACAGGAAGATGCAAACGTCGCCGAAATCGGTCGAAAATAAGCGATCGTTTTCGGGCTCAGAAATAACATGATAATGCATTGGAAATGAAGAGTTTTGGTATGATCGATTGCAGCGCCACGTGGGGGATAAATCGCGCCGGTTCCTCATTGCCAAAAGAGGTGTTCTGCCACCCCTCCCCCTCCCTATGCCCAAAACGCCAGGTAAGAGTCAGAGTGCTTTCAGAATGGGCCAATACAGATCTTGAATGTGTCCTCTTTTAAGAAGATTTACTGTGCATAGAGAACAGATATACACCTTGGGGATTTTCATGCTGAAATGTCGTTTACGCCCAAACTTTTGTCTCAAAATTACATGTGGACACAGCTGATTGTAGCATTCATAACATCAGAATAAGGCTGCATTGTGCAATGTCAGCATTAATCAATAACGAAGGAAGAATGCGTTAAAAATACACAGCTCAAACTGAATTACAAAGAAAATTGTCAATAGAGTATTTCATATAACAGGTATAAGCTTATAACATGTACAATAAGAAAGATACACTGCAACTGTGCGCTTATTTTTGGGACACCCTGTATCAAAGCCCATAAACAAAGCAGCGAAAACTCGATGACAGATATCAGGTGGTCTCGATGGCAGATGACCAAACATGATGATCTCATCTCATCTAATATGAAAATAAAACCATCGAATAAAAATCATAGAACTGAAGCTAAAATATTGTCGAGTTTTCCCATGCTTACCACTGCGTCTTTTGTACGATTTGAATGAGCAGATCCTCCGTAATTGAAGGCGGGAGGAGGTGCCCCGCTTTGAAGTCTAATTCCCGAACCCTCCATTGCAATTCCTATATCCACACTGAACTCTACTGTACTAGTATCCCAGCGTGTGCAGACTTCCTCCTCGCTACTGAAGTCAGTTCAACCTAACCTGGACTCAGTTTGTGTAGAGGCTGCAGTGCATCCTGCGAAATGATATTGGTCTTAGTTTGATTTTTCTCTCATGCCAGATGACTCACTCACCCACCAAGTGCAGGCTGACTGAGACAGATTGTGCTGGCCCCGCTATTATGCAGCCAGCTTTATTTGAATTCTTTTGACAGTAGATCAATGAACGTAAGAGGACGGGGCCAGGGGGCTCATGGCTTGCGGAGGGTAGCTGGATGGGCCGAAATATCAGGATACTTTGTGGCGAAAATATTCAGAGCAGGGGAAGTTGAATTCAGTTGAACCTCCCTTATGCATACATCTGTCAGGATTTCACAAACCAGCGCTTAGCCTACATTTTACATTTTCAGGACCCGAGAAAATGAACCTTCTCATGTCCTGTCTAAAAGTCGAGCGCAGATCAATTAGCTAGATTAAGCCTGATGATCATAGCACAATAGGGCCCGCAATAGGTTTCCATTATGAAAACTTGCTATGATTTGATGCTGCATCAATGGCTTTGATACCAACTGAGTTTTGCAAGAAGTAAAGTTCTGACGCTGTCTTCCCATCAAGAACTCATCCTTATTTGATAGAATGGACTGGTTCAAACAAAACCTCTGAATCAGATGGCAACAAACAGTGCTGCCATCTGCTAAGGAGTTGTAGAACTAAAATCAGTGCCTGAGACCAATCAATGAGGATATCCACACACCAATCGGAACAAAATCAATACACTTAGCTTGTTCATAGCTTCCTCTCATGCATGAATAGGTGTCAAAATCAATTTAAGGTCAATAATGGCAGAGAAGTACAAAGTCACAGCCACATTTAAGTCTTCTTTGTCTTCTATTTACAGCTTGATTACAATGAAGGAGAGGTCAACATGAAGCTTACATTCCCCAGAACTTGTTGGATTGGGGCAATACAAGTGCCGAAAGGGAAAAGGCAATGTCACCACTGTTTTAGTAGGTTCACGTCGATACTGTTCTCAACTAAAAACGCCACGCAAATGAGCGATTTTAGTTGCCGCGACTTGTGACAAAGTCGTGACAACATGACAATTGTGGTTGGTTCGTCATATTGCAATCACTTATCATGGCTCTGTTGCAGGTCGGAGCGACTAAAATCGCTTGTGTGCGCAGTGCAAGGAACTTTACAGTTTTAAGAATCTGATACCGTCGTCTCTGTCATCTGCTACAGGCTAAAGCACCCCGCAAATGCAAGATTTCTGCTGCAGCAACCTGGGACCAGTATTCAGAAGACTGCCGGGCAACCAATGCCTCGATGCAATCAATGACTAATTGTTCGACTGGCAAATGAGCTAAAGTCCGAAAATAACCAAAGCTCATCTGCTGACCACTCCCTTTTTAATTGTAACAGATAGGCAAATGAACTCTAATGACTAGGTATTTGTGTCCATGTTCAGCAATACGATGAAATGATCTTTAAAGGAACATGTCGCAAATGCTTTTAAAATGGGGCGTTTTGAACAGCCCGTTAAAAACATAAGGTGGAAATATAAGTTTCCACTGATAAAATCTGAGCAGTTTCAATGTTCAAGGACCAGCTGGTGGCACAGCATTCAACTCCAACATAAATTTCAACAATGCCATTTTGGAGACAACGAACGGGGTACCCCTTTAATAAGCTGATCACCACTATCATGTCCAGCGTAGAAAATTCTGTAGTATTTGTCACATAACATTCCATTCAGAGTGCTGGTTAGACCATGTCTGGGTGGCTTTCATATCACGACCGTAAATCACGTTAGCCTCGTTGTCACAACACCAGGGTCGATTCAGGTAAGCTGTCATCCCCTGGATGTCCCTAGATACTGGGGATAATGACAGGTTATGATAGCCAACTTATAGGGATGCACCGCATGAACTGATCAATCAATAAATCAATAAAGTTATTGATATCTGGTTTATTTTCTACTCAAATAACGGCTCTTTTCAAAAAAGTAATGTATCGTATTCTGTATATTGTCATGTTCAGCTCGATATGAACTGACGTAATATATGCTTTGTGCGACAAAAGAATCTCTTGTCTGCACACAAAACCAGAAATTACTGGGTTTGACATTGACCATCTGTAACAAGCCATTTTAGAGTGTATAGTGAAAGTAGGGAGTAATCAGTGTGAAAACATGTTTTGGATAAATTATTTTGGCATGACAAGTGCAGCCCCAACATGTAATGTCAACCTGTGTCAATAACAAACATGTTCTCATATATTTTCAATCCATAGCTCAAACATGGGGAAGATACTCGTGGGAACCACACATTCATTCATGGACTATTTATTCACTCTCTTTGCCTACCTTGTAATTGTCTGGGAGCAGCTTTCCCACCTTCCGTTCTTCAAACTGAAAGGACACAAAATAGTAAACATTGTAGACATTGGGATTTGGCGTACTATCGCAAGTCTAAATTGGGATCATAAGCTGGAGGTAGATGGTCAACTTGGTAGTCAGTGGACTAGTGTGGTATGCACAGTTTGGGGGGAATCTTGACCACCAAGGTTTTTGAAGAAAACTAAGAATTGTATGTAAACCTGGAAAACTAAGAATTGTATGTAAACCTGGAAAACTAAGAATTGTATGTAAACCCTGGAAAACTAAGAATTGTATGTAAACCCGGTCCTCACTTGACCCTGGCAGGCCAAAATTACTGGTATACACCGGGTCACTAGTTTTGTGCCTTCTCTACAGTCTTTGTAAGACTTTTCAGGTGTAGTTTGACTGGTTTAGCTTAATGAATCATCTAAATATGCCAAGAATTTGATAATACACTTCAGGCCTGTCAAATATGTAGGATAATGTCAACTGAAGGAACTGATAATAGGATTAGGCACATTGTCCTGTAAACAAATAACAGTTGGCATCAGGATCTGAATGCCAAACATTCAGAGCTCAGGGTTTCTGCCAGCAGTAGCCAAAGGAGCCATTTGCTATTTTTTAAATAATTTGGCTACCGGATAAATGAAATGGCTCCAAAATTTACAATGGAATTCTCATCTAAATGGCAACATACAAGGAAATACCATCTTCTTGGCAAATTTGGCTAAAAGAAAAAACCACCCAGCAGAACCCCTGAGAGCTTATTTCTCAAAAGAGCTGCTAAACATGCAATTTCAATTCAATTTTATGTGTGTGCGAACCAACATTTCCATTAAGTCCCAGTGCCTCTATAAAAGATTTTACAGCTATCAATCATTTGGATAGAATCTTTGAATAATTATAACAATTGTACAGTTTACTGGCATGCAAGGCGCAAGTCACATCACTGTCACTGTCACAAATAAGCTTGCTTTATATATTTTGCTTCTGCTAATACGCAGCCTTCGGCTTTTAAAATTCATTCCATTTGACAAATCTCCACGGAATGCGGAATGCGCTGTTAATGTCATCAAAGCTTTGTCATGGCAGATAGTGACTGACCAATCCCCTCGGTCACCTATAACGGCTTGGTCATATCTGACAGTGACCTGAACTGGAATTCAATAATTCATTCACAAGGCTAGATAAATCCTAGATTGGTCATGTAAATATCATTGTCATAAATGACATCTACAATGATACATGACTCTTTGAGAAAATATTTATTTTGAATAATCTCCCTCTAGTCTATTACGAGGTCAAAGGAGTCATATTTTCCTGGTCACTTTTCGCATCAGGAAGAGAGGTGGCAAAGTGGAATAGCGTCCGCTTTGTAATCAGAAGGCCATGGGTTCAAACCTGGTACATTCAGTTGGAGACGTATCTGTATTTTGTCATATGGACATCAAAAGAATTACCTGATCTGACATTGGGTGATATGAATAAAGACTAGCAAATGCTTTTATCTAAAACTCCATGTACATTTACACTTGGCCTTTCTGTACAAAATTGAAGTAAAAGCATTTGCTAGTCTTTATTCATATCACCAAATATCTGTAATGTCAGCAGTGTATCAGTCATACACTGCTGGAAATATTTATCCTGTCTGTCATTTTAATCATTTAGAAGATAGTATCTTTGACCTGAAAATATCTTGGGTTACAATTAAATCCCATCATCATACATATTAGGAAACCAATGCACCAAACACGCCTTTTGACAGGTCCATACTCACTGGACAATGACCAAGGACTGAGCAACAAATACAACAGGTCATGCATGCATTTTATATTCATGAACCAATTTGTGAAGATATGTATTTGTTATTAATCCAATTATTACCTCTACAATGAGGAGGCCTACATTTGTACATGAAAGCCTTTGCATACACTTTGTAGACCATATGTACTCTAACCGATACCATACCCCCATGAGTCTTGAGAGTTTAAGACACGAGTACATTTTGTAGGCCTTATTTGTCTGCGGCCTCAGTCAAATATTTAAAAAAAAACACAGACCTAGCTGCATTAGGTAAAGTTCTGCACAACTGGTATGCTATCTACAACATGGTAATGGAAGGTGGGATACTCTGAGCAACCCAAACACTACTAACAACTTAATAACCCAAATATTACTAACAACTTTTTACACTACCACAACTAGTTGTAATAAATATACCCCAAAAGAACTTGGCATACAATACGAAATGTCTCAGTACTGGTAGAAGACAAATTCCAAATTCCATCCCATTATTTCTAAATTGGTTTATAACGACTTAATTTTCAAACGGATTGACCATGATGACATATTGCATTGAAATAGGACAAGGACAGACACAGTGCTGGGCTTTTCAACAGAGTAGCTCAAAGAACTGGGCCAGAACACCAGGTAATAGTAATACTTGGCATGGTGAACAAATGACGAGGCCTGTGATGTTGAACTCTTTCAACACTTGAGTGATGTAGTGCTGGGGGTTCTATTGTCAATATTAAGGAAGAGCATGACAGCCCGATGCATGACATGTATTTCTCATTTACATACCAATGTATACACTGTTGACATAGGCCTCAATATCTAGAGGTTCATAACAGCTATGATGATTATCTTGAAGAACTCTTACTATGCTATTTACTCAAATATGTATGACTTGGCAGCTTTTCCTTGGTTAGGCCTGGGAAAATAGACTTTAAAACTTGTTGGTTGCTATGAAAATGTCCAGACTCAGACTTTGAGACAGATATGACAAGAGAATATTATCATAGGCCTACTGTCATTTCATCCATTGCTGGCCTTTAGAATTAAAGCTGTTCCATAAACTTACCACTTGAAGAAACGCTTTCTGGTCTAGACTTTCAATGACAATGTCAATTTCATGGCTTCTGCCAGACTCATACAAAATTCGATTTTGAAGGGTCCCACATAATATTTGGAGGGTCCCTAAGCATAAGTGCAATTCTGAAAGTAATATCTAACTATCTGATTAAAAAGGGTCTTTTGTAGACTTTGAAGGGAAGATATGATTCGGGGGAAGCCCTGAATTTGGCTAAAAGTCTTAACTGAAAGGTAATAAGATGATGAGAAGGCCTGTTGATGGTTGAAGGTGTCAGCAGACGGTTGCCTGTCAGACAACTTGAGTCAGTCAAGGCATCACAGCCCAATTAGGCCAATACAAAATTCTGGTCCATGAATGTGGGCGTTGGTTCAGATCCAACTTCCGATACCATACAGAAGACAGGACTCAACACAGAGTTAGGAATGAAGAGCGACATTACTTTGTTTACAACAATGACAATGCGTCCCCCATGAGACAGTCGCCTCAATAATGGGTTACACATGAAAGATGAACTAGAATCACACATGACAATGTAAATGAGCACTGGGCTTGTTTCATAGATGAGGAAAAAATATAAAGACAAAAGCACAATCATGACGAAAATGCAGAGACAAAAGCACAATCAGGGACAATGAATTGTTCATTAAGGAAAAAAGACAAAAGCAGAGTCATAACAAGAATACAAACCTTGAGGTAATTAGCCGGCACATAGCCAACACTATTGGTCCTGAGACATCTGGCAGCCCACCATATCTTACTCTTGTCTTCGCCCTCGAGAAGCTCAAACTTGTCAGCTTTCTCAAATGACAGCACGTTCCTAATTCCCGCCTTCGCAGGAGCTCTAAAACTCGTAGTCGCTCGAAAAATCTCCATTATATAGAATCTATACGCACATGATGACCGTTTTGGGCTAGTGAAATGTATTTGCTCTGTTTCAAATTGTAGAAATTCGGGAAAGTTTGGAGAGAAGTGCAACAAATTTCTGCAAGGTTTTGATGTTGTTGATGTCGCTCGAGGTAAAATAAGGAAATACACTGTTTCACTTAGTTCAATATTTCACCACTAGCAGCCGCCACTTGACGGTAGGCCAGGTCAATGTTTACCTGATTGACACCCTGGTTGCAGATTTTCTTGTGAACAAAAGTACCGTTTGTTCCTTCTTGCTGTCTTATCAGAGAGGAGGGAACAGCTGAGCGTGTAGTTTATCAGTGTAGGTATCACTAGCAATCTTAGTTTATGATACAAAATCGTTTAAAAGCCTGTGTGCATTAAAAGTTTGGGAACCTTTTCAGTGAGTTTTCTGCCGAGTCACTGCCACTGTCAGTAGGCCGCACACATTCATGCAAACTGTACGCTGCAAATGATAGGGAAGACCTAACCTGACCTGTCAAGCAAGGAGTTGTAGCCTGATGCAGTTGTTGCCAACCAAATCGACTAAGCTGTCTCTACCATAATTATCTACATTGCCTTGTCTACTCACGCAACTCGGGTAGGCCTATGATGACGCATGGACGGAGGCCCTGCACACAGACTGTCACAGTGGCACATCATGTATCCATGTTTATCATTGTATGTACCTCGTGAAATAAACATTATCGAAAACGACTTCTAGCAGCATCTTTAGTATTTTTATATACGTACTGATACTCATAACTAACATATCTCATCCCTCCCAATATTGTCCCTTTAACATTTTGAATAAGAAACATCGCATGCAACCATTCAGTCACTGCAACAGATGTGTAACCGATTGATAATTCTCCGTTTTCTCTCCTCCCGCAGGTGTGCTGTAACAAGTAGTGGCTTTTCTAACCAGCTGTAGCGATCCGACGAGGTTGATAGAGTAGTTACAATCTCTCTAGCTTAACAATAATACAATCTGCACGAGTGACTAGCTTAGAGATTTCTCGAATTCAAAATTAATAACATTTAGTGACTTAAAGCTTCGTGTTTTTGGCAACAGCCAAACTAGTCATAAATTTGTGTTCTCAGTCGATGTATAAATCTTGGTTAGGGATGCAGCGTGAAGGAAGTGCTGGGGAGGAGATGGCCAAACAGCTGGCGCGCGCTGACGCAATCGACACCTCCGATTTGAGGTTGCAGCATGCAGCGACGATCGCGTTGATCAAGAAGTCGATAAGTTATGAGGATTCGGAGCGACACGTCTTCGTGGTTTTTGGAGCTTCCGTGAGTAAACATAGTTTCAATTCCCCCTCATTGTCATCGTAAAGTAATTTGAATGGCATTCTTACGACATGATGTTAGGTCAAGAAACCAACAAAGCTCGAGATTACTGATATTGATAGCCATGTGAAGCATCATGAATATGATTCAGAAAACAATTTCATTTTTGTTATGATGTTTAGTACAACTACCTAATATGTTTACCATATTGATTCCATAGAAGATAAACAGGCACAGACCTGCTTGATTGTTTTGTGTACCAGCATAAGTAAGGTGTTGGATGTTTCAAATAAGCATACTGGTGAGAGTAGGCCTATAATTCATAGTTTAGCATCCACTTGACAATAATCGAAAACTTGGCAATTAATTTTTGGATATATCATAATTTCAGGGAGACTTGGCAAAGAAGAAGATCTATCCTACTCTATGGTAAGAAGTCATTTTGAACTTGGAAGCAAATAGTCCGAAAGATATCTTTATCTACAAGGGCAAGTTTTATTCGAATAAAAACTGCTCCACCCAATCGTTAGAATAAGTGGATCCCTACTGTGTTGATTGCAGCCTGCTAAGCTTGGACGAATCTATTTCATATGTCACATCTGCCTCTCATGAACAAATCTTTATCACAGTGAACTCTATAAATATCGACATATGCTGAAATTGCCAACACTGCTTGGGAGGATTTATACATGTAGTGTCGGTTCCGTGTTATGAAAAGTACCCTGGGGTATCTCATCTCCGGGAAAAAGTGATAAATTGCATCTGGACTGATCCAGATTGGTGTAGTTCGATTCGGTCCCGTGTAAATGGAAGTAATATGGTACATTGAATTTACCATACAGGTACATGTATGTGGTTTGTATGGTGCGACCTAGCCACGCCCTGGTGGATGGTGCCTCCCCGTTGTTTTATAAGAGAACTTAATGAGGAATACAATATATTTCTAGCTAGCTATGTATGTAGTGCAACGAACCTTTGGATCGATGACCGGCGCGAACAATACATCTGGCAAACCTTCCCACGTGATGCGAGCTCTGGATTTGTAGTTCGGTACTGAGACGCATGAAGCGCTAAGTAGGATCGAGGACGATCCATCTCTGTCCGAAGGGGGGAATGATGTATAGTTCCCCCAGGTATATGGCATGGCTTAACCCGCCGGCCATGAGGGAATTCCTTTATGGCCCAGTGGTTGGCGCGTTGGCCCAAGAGTGGAAGTTAAGCAACGTTGAGCGCGGTCAACCTTTGGATCGGTGACCGGCGCGTACAATACATCTGGCAGACCTTCCCACGCGATGCGAGCTCTGGATTTGTAGTTCGGTACTGAGACGCCAACCTTTGGATCGGTGACCGGCGCGTACAATACATTCACTTGCCTTTTTAGGGAGATTTTCAAAGATGAACTCATCCCAGAGAACACCATCTTCATTGGTTACGCCCGATCCAAAATCACGGTGGAGGAAATCAGGAAGAGATCTTCACCATTTATCAAGGTGAGTTCCGACATTGAAGGGATAACAAATCTCAAACCCATGTACCTTTAAGATGTATCGCAATGCGTAGTCCTTAAGGTCTGTATACCGAGGGTAAGTAGACTGAGGTAGTCATGTCGATGTGCAGTCCAAAAATTCTCAGGTTGAAATAGAGCATTGTTCTGATATGTTTATTGTAAAATCGGAAGTAAGATCCAAAGTGGTTTACTATGCTCAGTAATTCTGTACTGCGCTTGACAATATCCAGCACAGTCTCTTGTTCATTTGATCTATTGTAGGTCAAGGTTTCTCCACCTTCTCAATGTGCAGTCGAAGTGTTTTGTAGTCTTTAGGGAAGCGCATTGTCAGGCAAAGTCTTTTCATGTGACGACTCATTCCAGGTAACTGATGAACAAAAGGGACTCTTTAACAGTTTCTGGACCAGGAATCTTTACGTCCAAGGAGCCTACGACACGTCTGAGGGATTCATCAAGTTGAATAAGGAAATCGAGGGCATTGGGAAGTGTAATCGGCTGTTCTATCTTGCCCTGCCACCCAGTGTTTTCATTCAGGTGTCAAAGAACATCAAGGATCACTGCATGTCTGCACCGTGAGTATCTAGCATCGGGGAAATAGTCATCCTTGTATAACCAGTGGCTTTCAATACTGAAAACCGCCTAACTTTCATGGGCGTTTTCGCAGATTTGGCAAAGAACCTAGATTTGTCTCCTATAGCCTACCCTCAGGTAATTTTTTCAATGTCAAGGCACCAAAAAGCAGTATTGCCCCAGATAAAAAAAGATTGCTGATTGAACAGAGTGGTAATTTGAGGCGTATTTCATCAACTTTATTAAGAAGGGAATTTTCTATTGCAGCCCCCACTGGAGCAGGTTGATTGTGGAGAAGCCATTTGGACGCGACTCACAGAGTTCTGCCGAGCTTTCCAACCACCTGTCGTCGTTATTCAAAGAGGAACAGCTGTATCGTATAGACCATTACCTCGGCAAGGAGATGACTCAGAATATACTCACTCTCAGGTACTCATGCTCATGCTCATGCTCATGCTCATGCTCATGCTCATACTTGTTCTGCAGTGAGAATCACTACAAGCTGAATTCACTGATCCCAAGAACTGTTTAAAGGGAGTGACATATGCTTTCCACAATCAAGCGGTGTCCTTAAAAAGCGGTCAGTTTCATTGTGGAAATGAAAAAATTTGGACCAGATGCAGCCTTTGATGGAGAGAGTGTCCTTGACTGAGAGATTTCCACTAAGGGAGAATCTACTATATATAAAACCTTTCTTCTAGATTTGCCAACCGTCTGTTTGGACCAGTTTGGAACAGGGACAACATCTCGTCCGTCATGATATCATTCAAGGAACCCTTTGGGACGCAGGGCCGAGGGGGATACTTCGATGAGTTTGGTATCATTCGTGACGTCATGCAGAATCACCTCCTCCAGCTGCTCTGTCTGACCGCCATGGAGAAACCGTGCAGTCTCCAGGCTGAGGATATTCGCGATGAAAAGGTGAGACGATTTCCCGAATCATTTACGTATCCCTGCTTTGGAAACGGCCCTATTGATACATTTTACTGTCAACCGTCCACCGATTGACCAAGCTCAGCGTTGCTTATCTTCGAGGATGCGGCAAAGTACATTACCCACAATCCCAGGACGGAAATTACCACACAGAGTGGAGTAGACGGAAAAATAGCAAAAGTACAAAGTTCTTCCCAGGCCCCCTATTTCAGCCCTTACAATAGGCACCATGTTTCCCAATTGGTTTCATTTATGTTCCATATTTCAGGTTAAAGTTCTCAAATGCATGCCCGAGTTGAAGATGGAAAATCTTGTGATTGGTCAGTACACAGGGAATCCAGCAGGTCCGTCCGAGGACTCTAGACTTGGCTACCTCGATGATCCAACCGTCCCTAAGGGCTCGACGACCGGCACGTACGCCTGCGGTGCTCTGTATGTCAACAACGAGCGATGGGATGGCGTGCCGTTCATTCTCAGGTGTGGGAAAGGTAAGTTAAGTGTGTTTCTAATTTTCATTTATCGTGTTAGGGTATCCCTTTCCCATTTCTGGCTTGATCTACGGGGGCTACCGGTGACTGCAGGAGCCCTTGCTAACGACTGTTGGCACTGACGAGATGTACTAGCTTGTAGGCCTTGTGTGTGTTATGCTATAGAGTTGCCATTTGAAATATTTTAGCCAAGTTGTAAGAAATATTAGCGACTTGTTTGAAGATTTTGTCTTGGCTAAAATAAACTAACAGCAGCCCTGGTTGTGTAACCGTAGATAAAGTATTGAAAGTTTTGTCACAACAATAATTCCGTTTCCAGCTCTGAATGAAAGAAAGGCTGAGGTGCGCATCCAGTTCCGCGATGTGCCTGGCGACATCTTTGCTAACGGAGAATGCCAGCGGAATGAGCTCGTGATGCGGGTCCAGCCTGGCGAGGCAGTCTACGTCAAGATGATGATCAAACGTCCGGGAATGTCTTTCAATGCAGAGGAGACTGAACTTGATTTGACATATGGCAGCAGATATCAGGTGAGGTTCTTTGCAGGGGTGTCGGTTTTCTTCTACATTACATTACATTACAGTCTAATAGGCTTTACTAAAGGAGAAAACACCCAGTAAATGTCAACACCAGGTATGGTGTGTGACCAGTCTTGTTTTAAACAACCCCTGGAGACTGATTCAGTGGAGGAACAGTCGCAGTCCCTCCCTTCCTCTCACATTGCAATTTGAAAAAGGACCTGATTATCTTCTAGAATGTGCGAATGCCTGAAGCCTATGAGCGTCTCATCCTTGATGTGTTCTGCGGAAGCCAGGCATCGTTCGTACGCAGTGACGAGCTCCGTGAAGCGTGGAGAATATTCACACCGATCCTCCACAAGATCGAGAATGAGAAAGTCAAACCGTCGACATATGTTTATGGCAGGTGCGTAATGCAGGTTTTTAGCCATCACGTGATAAATATTGTCATATCTTGTCAAGTTATTTTCAATATTAACTTTGTTAGAAGTTGTATTTTGGAATGATAGATGTTGTAAAAAAAAAAATTCAAGTCATTTTGTCGCAATTTGTAAGTAAAGGTATCAGAGCATGCGATTTTGTTCAATAGTAACATCAGTAGCATGACGACTGAATAAAGACTGGTCTTATATACTCTTATTAGTAATGTCTTATGAGATGTTAGTCAGCATTTGGTGACGGGCCTGCACGAAATGTTTTGTGCCTCCCTTCCCTAATTTTGATTGCTGTCCATTCTTGCATGTGTCCAGAGAGAGTAGACCCTCTTTTGAAGTAGTTATTCTCTGTTTTTGCATGTGAATTAACCGTATTGTTCACTTCAGTACATCTGTTGTAATCAACCTAGATGAGTGTATAGTACCCCCAGGTTTATGGTACGGCTTAACCCGCCGGCCATGAGGGAATTCCTTCATGGCCCAGTGGTTGGCGCGTTGGCCCCAGAGTGGAAGTTAAGCAACGTTGAGCGCGGTCAACCTTTGGATCGGTGACCGGCGCGTACAATACAATGAGGCCATTCATAAAGTGCATTCGCACAATTTTCAGATTTTCAGTACAGCCTCCCTCTTGTACGCATGTGTACACTAGATACTAGGCCACGACCTGCGCACATGGCTGAGTCAGTGGCTTCATACAATGATTGGAGTGGTATCAAAATATAGCTTATGACATAAGCCATATGAACATGACGATAACTCCATACACCATTTTGACTTCCTGCGCATTTTAGTGCGATGGTGCACATCTTGTAAGCAGGAAACAGATTCTCACAAACTTTCATTTGGAGAAAAGCCCTGAGTTGCTTTGATTGAATAGCTAAGCTGTAGTGCTAAATTGGGGGGGGGGGGGGCAGTGACCAGAAATCATATCATTATCATTTTGCCATTGTTTGTAGATAGCTGTAATCCTTAATCAGCTTGTTGTATTTACCGTAATCTGTAATCAGCTTGTTGTGTATGCATGCTCTACGTTTTTCTCCCTACAGTCGCGGCCCGGCAGAGGCTGATCAGCTCACCCAGCGCGTGGGATTCAAGTATTCCGGAACTTACAAATGGCTCAAGAATATTAAATGATGTCCCCTTTCCCAGGTAGTGGTTTAGAAGAAGATTTCCTATGAGGTGTTGAAAATGACAAATATATGATACCCTTTTCATTTCCATGTATGTTAGAGGTGGATACAGGGCAGAGGTACTGGAACACAAAAGTATATTGAAAATCAAAATCTGATGAAAAAATCTTCCCAAAACATCATGAAAATGAAAAGGGTAGAAACGTTTCACTGAGTGTATAGGCCTATGATTTGTACTAGGTTATGCCCCCTTAGCAGTTTTGATTGGTGTAACACATGCCTGTCTCTTTAACTCCAGTCGTGGACCTGCACAGGCTGATCACCTGACTGAGCGTGTCGGCTTCAAGTATTCCGGGACCTATAAATGGAAGCAGAAGCTTTAAATGCCCTCTGCGTAACCTTGTCAGGTAGAGGTTTAAATGTCGTAGATGTGATAATCACCCTGCTTAATGTATATCTCTTCAGTTAACACATATCACTGTAGTTTCTTCCCGCCTTCGTGAAGGAGGGATTCCTTACTTTAGTTATCTTAATGTAAACTAGCGTAGCATTGCTGGTCTCGTCTGTCTATCATCTATCTACCCTAACAGTAATCCCATTGATTTTAGCATGTCCTCTTCATAAACCATCATGCAATCTTTAATGATTTTAACCCCACGTGCCAACATTCTTTAAAAGATTTCTGTATATCCCAACCAATTATGCTTCGATACCTTCCAGTTGTATAGAAATTCTAAATTTGATATTTTTCTTTCTTGATGCTCCCTTAAGGTGCCGCGTGATTACAGAAGTTGGAACAAAATTTACAGATTTTGTATCCACTTATGCATGTGCATAAATAAGTACTCTGAAGGATTCATTCATGCTTCTACACACTGGTCACCTCAAAATCTGGAAATTTTCTTCAAACTTTTGGAAATCATGGCGCCAATTCAAAGTCCTCGAAAAAATATCGTAGCTTTCGTCAAAAGATTTGGTGACGTATCCCAGTAGCTGCCAAATGCCTATGGAATATTTTACTGATGAGGAATCTCGCAGGCAGTCTTGCACAT
This sequence comes from Lineus longissimus, assembly GCF_910592395.1. Classification (NCBI taxonomy): domain Eukaryota; kingdom Metazoa; phylum Nemertea; class Pilidiophora; order Heteronemertea; family Lineidae; genus Lineus; species Lineus longissimus. Next base: position 19,098,161 of record NC_088314.1, on the reverse strand, counting down.
TTCATCCATCTCATTAAACTTTTTACGATTGACCTAGTTAATTTGCTTTAACACTGCAAGTGCAAGCAATATTATAACGATACGCCTTTGTTTAAATTTACCTCAAAACATCCTTTTATTGATACAGTCTTAAAGGGACAACTTGGGCATTCAATCTGTTGTTTTTTCATACGAAAATGGCTTCCATCAGGACCGTCACTTCTCCAAATAGAATCATTGATAATCATTAATCTACAATAAACAGGCACCAGGACCATTGGCCAACTTAAAATTCGCAAGCCATGTCCAAAGTTGCCTCACAACACTTGTGAAAATCATCATTTGAGATCTGCATTTTTTTGACAGGACGTGTGGCAGGGCATGGTGGTGAGATGGGGTACCATCCTCTTGGCCACCCAAATCCAAATGCTAGACTAAGTTGTCCCTTTAAAGTAAATATGAACAAAGATGCTGACAATTAAGTGGATGTGTATTAACTGAGTTTGTTTTCTAAAGTAACTAGTTGTATCTTATTTTTTTCGCAGCCGAGGACCGCAAGAGGCAGACGACCTCATGGCAAAGAACGGATTCAAATACACCGGGACTTACACATGGCATAAAGATGAGAGACGCAAGGTGGCACTGGATGAGACGGAACCTGTGGCCAATGTCAACAAATTGTGATAGACACTGACTAGAATAAAAAATAAATGGTATTTTAATCACCTTAATTGGCATGACCCTAGTTTGTTGCAGAAACATCAGTTTCAGATGAGAATTACTGTAGCTGAATATATGCTTATTCCAGCGTCCCCTTTAAATTTAATTTAGGGCTTACTATGTTTTTTTAATCGGTTTTAAAGTCAGAGACATGCCAGTTCATGAGTTGTCAGGATGCCGACCTCAGAAAGTCAGTCAGATAGGTGAGTGCCGAGGATAGTTGAATCAGGTCTTTTACATTTGAATGTCGGATATATATTGGTTAGGGAAACTATATGAGTGTTTTGTATCCGCATCTATCTTATAACTATAGTTGCATATTTATGTATGGGATCATGAAATAGTTCCCCCTCAACATAGCGATGTACATTACTGGAAATTTTCAAGAATTTGCTTATATCTCTTACCAAGGAAACGACACCATATTGAAAAATAGCAGCGTGTCTGCATGCACGGGCGGGTGGTATACACTTTAGCAATGTGTAACAAGTGCAACGCGAGCTTTGTACTCTGACAGTGGCTCCTCCGTCTACCCAAATCTGATAATGGGGGGGGGGCACTATTTGAAGAGTACATGTAGTTATAGTTCTCCCGCCAAGAAATTTGGCAACATAAGAAAGAAGAAGGCTGTACTTCAACTTGGTGGTCACAAATCTTTCTGAAATGAAACTGTTTTATGATGTATGTGCTAATTAAACTATTCCTGCTTGAGGCTGCACTGAGAACCTATATGACTTCTGTTGTGAATTAAATCTGCCAAATACTGACTATGCATAACCCTACAGTATTCTTCCTAGAGATCATCCTATTGTTTCACTCCTGCGGCATATTTTATATCATTGCGTACTTATTCATTTATCAACTTTCTACGGAAACGATTGCTCAGACATCAAATTTGTGACAAGTTTGGCAAGTATTACAATAAAGAAGCACTGTGAGTATTTGAAGTTAAACTCAAGTGTTCTAGTTTTATGCGAGTTATGGACTTTAGTGAGAGGTCGACTTCATCATGTTTGTTCTTTAGACTTTCTTGGCCAAACTTATTATAAAATGGAATTTTATCTTTGTTTGTTATAAGCGATTTGTTCTTGAACTGTTTTTTGTATAAGATTACAATCGTCTCTGTAAGATATTTCACATCTAGATGAAACGCAAGACTTTTTATGAGTTGGTGCTCTGTGCTTACAAAGCTTATGCCCCGAATGGACCTATTAGCTTCCAACTGTTCTCTTGTGTTACAGCAGCCACACCATCAGGGATAAATACAGTGGAACCTCCCTTAGCGGACACCTCTCTATTAAGGACAACCTCTCAATTAAGGACACAAGGTTTGGTCCCAAATTGGCTGTTTCCATTCCATTTGACCTCTCTAATCAGGACACCTCTGCTTAAGGACAGCACTTGTCAGTCCCGAGGGTGTCCTTAATAGAGGGGTTCTACTGTATGTACAAACTTTCTCTAAAAACCTTCCTTATATGGTCAAGAGAATGGATGTGGCAGGGTAAAAGAGGCCTGTCCACCAAATCGGGTAGTAAGTCACCTGTCCCAGTATTTTGCAATTGCTGGCAGGATGAATTATGTAAATTTTGGTCCACATTCAGATTAAGGTGTTGGGTTGTTTGGGTATTCTGTCAGAAAAATGCTAAAAAAAACTTATTTACTCCTAAGCCCTAGCTTACAGGAGACCTGCTATTACTGCTTGGATATGGCATGTCATTTTCAAAAAAAGCCGGGCCGCCAACAGAATGTATTGGGAAAAAAACCGGTCCTAAGAGGGTTAAGCTTTTGAACATGTGGATATTACTGGATATACTGTGATTTACTACCCACTTTGGTGTGATGGTCACTTATGGGTTCATTATTATGATATGGAAATATGTACATTATTTCAATTCACTTGTCTAGAGATTTTAGAGCATCTTCATATCTACATGTATGTTGCTTTTTGAGAAAAGCTAAATTGTTATTATGGTAAATAAAAGGCACTGATAATATAAGAGTTTTGATCTTTCTTTGATTTGCAAAGGAATTTTTACCACTGGTGACATTCCTTAAGCTTCATTTGTGATTTTGTCATCAAATTCTTCCATCTAGGCATTGGTCCACACTTTCTGACCAAACTGACTTTGAATGACATCAACCTGATGTCAGTTGATTTTCCAAATGACACACCATTGAGAATGACATCAACCTGATGTCAGTTGATTTTCCAAATGACACACCATTGAGAATGACATAAAATCTCATGGCACCCATTGAGAATAACACCAACCTGATGTCAGCGGATTTTCCATATGAAAGCCCATTGAGGATGACATCGAACTGATATCATATTTCGAGGTTACTGCAGATAGCTTACTCATGTCATCATTCATCTATAAAGCATGCAACCTTATGGCAAATAATACGAGTTGTGCATACGACAATAAAGAAAACCACGAGCCATGAATTTCAGCTGAGGGCCAGGCTCTTGAGCCTCTTGTTAAATATCAAGAGCTCCAGATAATGTTCCGTTAAATATCCCAATCATAGGTAATAATTGGTTGTAATAGCAAATGACTGCATCCAAGGGAAAAGTTAATCAGCATATTTTGAGATGCATCCGTTGTGATAGCTTAAAAACCCCTCTACCGCCTGTTATGTTGGTTATCTAGTTTTCAAACATCGTTTTGGGCTTTTTTGATTTTGAACAATACAACTAACATAATTCAGGTGGATTCCTTCTCTAGATACTCTCTCACTGGCAGTAGGCCTAAACGCGGCCACGTATTGTCTGTGTCAAATCTGACATGTCTCATGAAAACGCTATAAATCGGATCATTGGAAGTTTAAATTTTCAAATTCACTGATGTAGGACGACAATTCTGCAAAGTTCGATGACCCTATAGCAGATTTAATTGTGTAGGCCTACTGAACCCGTCCTTAATTCATCATTTGAAATGAATTGATATGCCATATCATATGGGTCAATCATTCAACCTCGGCCTAGGCAAGTGGGATCATCATCGGTGAATATGTTGAGCACTAGTGCATCATGTTCTGTCTGGTAAACACTTGTTATGCCAGCATAATTCTGAATTCTTTCTCTGGGAGGTAAGTGCTAGGGGTATATGCATGTATATATCTTGATAGGGATGAAAAAACCTTGGTGGTCAAGGTAGCGGACTATCGCATAGTCCCATTTGATATCGGAAACTCCCTAGTAACCACCAGGTTCAAAATCCCACTACTCTCCATCTTGAACCTCAATGTATTGACATTGCTCAGCTTCCGGACAACGCGCCGTATGGGCGGAGGCAATACCGCTGGAAGTTCAGTATGACGCCTCTCCTGGTGCCAGAGAGCGATGTCCACTGAGGTGACTCGGTCCGCTGGGGGTGACTCGAGGTACAGTCCGGACGTCGCGGATATGTCCAGGATGACCGTGGATGACGATGGACTGCCTCGGGAGCCTAGGGTTGAGTAGGCAACTGATCAGTTCTTTACCCTGCTAACAGGCTACAGTTGACCCGTTTTGAGGAGGCCTACACTCCCAAGACAGTGGGTTGTGGTCCATCGAAGCCAGAACACGATGTTCAGACGACTAATGGAGATGGGTATCTTTTCCCGCATCAAAATTTTACCGGTCTTGAATGATCGATACCATTATAAGTCATTGTATAGACCCAATACCATGTTTTGCCCGTAAAGTATTCCCACGACATATTGGAAAGCGACGATTATCATGTTTACCCTTTAAGAAATGCATCGCATGAATCCTCTTTCTTTTTGCAGATTCTTAAAGAGAAGGCGCCTAATCAGTTATATGTAAGGATGACAACTGGACTGCTTCGTGAGTCTAGTCAGTAATCCTTGTTTAGCTGATGTCACAGTCGGTTTGCATCCTCATCGTCAACTAGATGACATCTCGGAAAGAACAACATATTCGGAATACGGACACCGTATCGAACGCAACAAAGTTTGTGAGCTTTTCATGAACCCCTTTTGCAAATAATGCCAAAGGGGCCAGCAGAATCTGAGTTCTCAAAGCCGTTTTCCAATCCAAACGAACAAATTGTGTGGAACCAAATGTCGTCTGCTCTTCTTCTCAAACGTGCCATTTCAGGATCCAGCTCCACGTTGCCCCGTGAGAACGACCAAGCGCACATAACGCGGTCGAGATACGCGTTGTTTTACTATCTTCCACTTCTTCTCCTGTTCTTCCTTCAGTGTTGCTTCGTTATCCTCACCATAATCTTTCGAATTCTCCTGTGAGTTTTGCGAAGCTTGGAAGAGGTTTCCTGGGCGAGGTCCTTGGAAGACCATACTCCAGAGACTCTATGTGGATGCGTGGAACTTTAGAAGCCAATGACATTTCTTAAATCTTTTCTGTGAGTTTGGCGACACTTGGAATCTTCAGAGCTTTATTCCTATGAATACTGGGACCTTAGGAAGACATTCATCTTTCCATTTAGGGGACAATAATTTCCGTAGTGTTCATGAAAGAGTGTTGAACTCGGCAATAAAAATACTCTGGAAGCTGTACTATATTCGAAGATCTTGGAAGGCAGTAAACTTTGGAGTGTTCCTGTAAAAGACAGGGTAACCATTTTTCTTGCTGGTGTGCAAATCGCGTGTTTTCCGTTTCGTGTGACCTGCTACTCACATCATATGGACCAAAGTTAAAGTCTGATCCAAATGGCTTCTCAACGGAAAGATCGAACCAGGTTTTTTTTCTCTTAACTTCACTCCAATGAAGAAAATGGCGACGAATAAGCACTCCTTGTTAGAAAGGGTCATATTTAATTGTGACATGGGTGAGAGCTTTGGGTTGTATAAAATGGGAGACGATGACTCGATGTTTGAAGTGATAGATATTGCAAATGTTGCATGTGGGTTTCATGCCAGTGACTTCTCGGTCATGGCAGAGACAGTGAAGAAGGCGAAGGTTCATGGTATTCCTGTTGGTGCCCATCCGTCGTTTCCAGACCTTCAGGGGTTTGGTCGACGACAGATGGCTCTATCACCTGAGGAAGTGAAGCACTCGGTCATGTACCAAGTTGGCGCATTGAAGGCTTTCTTAGAGGCTGAAAACATGGAACTCAGCCACATAAAACCACACGGTAGTCTCTATGGTGTTGCTGCAAGAGACGACAAGGTCTGTGCTGCCATCCTTGATGTTTGCAAACTGTACAATGTTCCTTTTGTGGGAATGCCAGGCACTTTGCACGAGTCCGTTGCAAAGGAACACAGAATTCCCTTCATTGCTGAGTTCTTTGTAGATTTATACTATGATGACGATGGGAGGGTGATCGTGACAAAGACCCACCAAGCTGTTGACCCTGAGGAAGCGGCAGAGAGGGTTCGGAAAGCGTTGCAAGGGAAATATTACTCTGTCAATGGGAAAGAGTTTGAAATTCATCCCCAGAGTATCTGCGTCCACTCAGACACTCCTGGTGCCGTTGAGGTTGCTCGGGCAGTTCGTCGTGTAGTTGACAACTTCAACACGCTTGGAACTGGCAGAAATGGAATCACGAAGGTACTAATAGCCAACAGGGGTGAAATTGCTTGTCGCATCATCCGCACATGCAAGAAGATGGGCATCAAAACTGTGGCTATCTATGAGTCCTCAGAAGAGAATGCAATGCACGCACTTGAGGCAGATGAGAGCCTGGAGTTGCCAAAAGGAGAAACATATGTATCGATTGATGCTATCACCAGACTTTGCCAACAAGCAAAAGTTGATGCTGTCCATCCAGGTTATGGTTTCTTGAGTGAAAATGCCTCATTCTGTGAAGCAGTTGAAAAAACTGGAATTTCCTTTCTTGGTCCAACTTCTGAGACGATCAGTGAGTTTGGCTTGAAGCACAAAGCTCGTGATCTTGCTGTCCTTGCTGGGGTTCCAGTTGTTCCTGGGACGCATCTTCTTACTGGGATCAAGGATGCTGTAAAAGCTGCATCCCAACTTACTTACCCTGCCCTGTTGAAAGCCACAGGTGGTGGTGGAGGAATTGGGATGCAAATTTGCTCGGATGAGCAACAGTTGCGGAAAGTCTTCACAGACTGCCAAAGGTCCGCAGAAAAGTACTTTGGTAACTCTGGTGTTTACCTTGAGAAGTACTACCCTAACAGTCGCCATATTGAGGTCCAGGTGTTTGGTGATGGGTTAGGCCGGGTGATCCATCTGGGGGAACGGGAGTGCTCTGTACAGAGGAGAAACCAGAAGGTCATTGAGGAAACCCCTTCGCCATTCTTGCTTGACAAGCCAGAGTTGCGTCAAGAGATATGCGATGCTGCTGTGAAACTTGCCAAGTCAGTTAATTACAGATCAGCGGGTACTGTTGAGTTCATTGTGGTTGATGAGGGAAAAGGATACCCAGAAACTGGCAAGTTTTACTTCCTTGAGATGAACACCAGACTGCAAGTTGAGCATGGCATTACAGAGCTTACAAATGGTGTTGACTTGGTGGAATGGATGCTTCGTCTAGGCGGTCGACAGACCCAAGGGGCAATCAATTTAGATCAGTTTCGATGGAACCCCAATGGGCATGCAATCGAAGTGAGAATTTATGCCGAGAACCCCAGCCTCAACTTTCAGCCCTCTCCAGGACTGCTGACTGAGGTGACCTGGCCCACTTCCCAGAATGTCCGAGTTGACACTTGGGTTAAGTCAGGTTCTAAGGTTAGCAATACCTACGACCCTCTCCTGGCCAAAATGATGGTTCACGGCACAGATAGAGCAGCCGCAATTGACCAAATGCTGAATGCCTTATCCATGACGACTGTCGCGGGTCCTTTCACAAACCTGGACTTCCTTTCAACCGTCATCCAGCATGAAGATTTCATGTCTGGACGCACGACCACTCAGCTCTTGAAACATGTGAAGTATACACCGCATGCAATAAGGGTTCTGCAAGGAGGACCAGATACTAGTGTCCAAGACTGGCCTGGTCGTATTGGCCTTCGGGTTTATGGGATACAACCAAATGGCCCAATGGACGACCTAGCTTTCCGAGTGGCCAACATCTTAGTGGGAAACAAACCTGGAGTTGCTGGTTTGGAAATGACGACGTGGGGCTCTAAGTTGTACTTTCACGTTGCCAGTCTAGTTGCTGTCACAGGGGCAGATATGAAGGTGACTCTTTCTGCACCGGATGGGATGACGGATACGAAATTGACATGGACAAGGTTCTACGTACCAGCTGGGAGTACGTTATCCATTGGGAAGATCTGTAAAGGTTCCTCTGGGTGTAGGTCCTATTTGGCTGTGTTAGGAGGGATACAGGTTCCAGATTATCTTGGAAGTAAATCAACCTATGCTGCCTTTGGGTATGGTGGATTCCAGGGCAGAATCCTTCAGGCAAATGACATGCTCCCACTGGCTATATCTGAAGAAATGCCAAGCGACATTGAAATGGACCTGCCCCTGCACTCAGAGCTGAAGCCAGCTTACTGCAAGAACTGGGAAATACAGTGCATGCCTGGTCCTCATGCTGATCCTGATTACGTGACTCCTGCTGGGATGGACGAATTTTTTTCTGTCTTATGGGAAGTGCATTACAATAGTGCCAAGATGGGTGTGCGACTGAAGGGGCCGACTCCACAGTGGGCGAGGAAAGATGGTGGGGATGGAGGGTCACATCCTAGTAACATCCACGATGCTGGCTATGGCTTAGGTGCCATCAACTTCACCGGAAACTCACCAGTGGTCTTGACGTGCGATGGACCAACTCAAGGTGGGTTCACATGTCCCTGGACGATAGTCTCAAGTGAAATGTGGAAAATTGGTCAGGTCAGTCCTGGTGACACGGTACACTTCTGCCCCATATCAATTGAAGATGCTTTAGGCATCAGATCTTCACAAGAAGATTACCTTGCGACTGTGAAACAAATTGCAACATTTCCTCACATGCCGGTTCCAGGACCCACTTTCCCTTTCTTGACCAAGATATCCAGTTCTGATTTTGCTACAGTTGATAAGTCACATCATGGCAAAGCCATTTTGGGACAGCTTCCCGCTGACCAGGACTGCACCAGACCTAGTGTCCAGTATCGACAGAGCGGTGACTGTTACATCCTGATAGAATATGGAGATCCCAAAGGTTCCGTTGATTTGAACATCTTTGCCCGTGTCAGACTCTTGCAGCAGACTCTCCGCCTGCAGACTGACACCAAAACTCAAATGGTTGAGACTCCCTTGATCCCTGGGACACTAGATAGTGCTCCGAGCATACGATCATTGCTCATCCGATACGATGCTAAGATCATCCCACAAATCACCCTTCTCGCTTTCCTCAAGAAGATAGAAATCAACCTACCTGATGTGAGACAGGTCGTGTTTCCCTCAAGGGATATTCGGATGCCCTTTGTCTTCGATGACCACTGGTCACAGGAAGCCACTGACCAATACAAGCAGATGATCCGCCCAGAGGCCAGCTACCTTCCCAGCAACGTTGACTTCATTGCGGAAAACAATGACCTTAAGGGAGGGAAGCAGGAGCTCGTAAAACATCTTGTTGATACCCCGTTCCTTACTCTTGGAGTTGGCTTCTTCCTCGGCTGCCCCTTCATTTGCCAAATCAATCCTCTCGATCGTCTAAAGGTTCCAAAGTATAATCCATCACGTGTGTACACCCCTGCGGGGACCGTAGGCCTCGGTGGCTCTCTCAGTGCCATCTACCCTCTGGAATCCCCTGGAGGGTACCAAATGTATGGCCGTACGATACCAACTTGGGATACCTTCGGGTCAGTTTCGCCATTTACCCCACATCAGCCCTGGCTTCTTAACCTCTTTGACAAGGTGACCTTTTACAAGGTCACTGAACCTGAGTTGTTGCACTTCCGCCGGCTCGCCTTGGCTGGGAAGTACAGGTATGAAATCCACGAGGCAACATTTGACATGGTCGAGTACAACAAACTGGAACAAAGCGTGGCGAAAGAATGCAAACGAAGAGAAAAAGCGCGTAGGTTAGCTTGTGAAAGATTGAAAGAGATTGAAGAGGAACTGCTTCTGAAGCAGGCAAAAGTCCCCGAGGTCGTTCCAAAGGTAATAGAAGGGGTTCCTGAGGGGCAACAGGCTTGTCAAGCGCTTCTTGCGGGAGTTGTCAAGGAGGTCAGAGTAAATGTCGGTGATCGGGTAACTGCTGGGGAGACTGTTTTGTGTGTCTTGGAAGCCATGAAGACCGAGATGGAGGTGACATCTGATGTAGGTGGGTTGGTTGTGAAGGTGGTGGCAGTGAAAGGCCAACAGGTCTCTGCCCTTGATGTGGTATGCATTCTTGGAAGTGAAGAAAAACTTTAACTTCGTTTGGTGTATAGTGCACCGTGTTACATAAATGTATACCCAGAGACTGTAGTCGAAATCTCGAATACTCAAGAGGTCCATGTACATCCTTGATAAAGAACTCGTCTGAGGTGAAATGAAAGACTCCAAAAGGTTTTTGAGCCTGTGAAAAACCATAAGGGGGTTTGTCAATTCCCTGAAAAGCTGAAGGGGTGCATATTTGTGTTGGTTGAAAGGCCCTGAAAGCTTTTTCAAAAGCTCGAACCCCTTATTTCTAAGACAGTGTATAGTTTGACTTATTTCAGTCGTGTAAGCTCGTCTGGTAATTTCCTATACGTACTATGTACCCATGCTGTCAGTAACCTTAAAGTAGGATTCGCTGTCCGTCGTGTAATGATTGATTATAAAAAGGATATTGCAAAGAATTTCGCTAAAAACTTGTTTTTCACGTGATGTTGTAGAAGAGATTTTTTGGAAATTAATGATCAGTGACTCTGACCTTTATTGTTTTCTTCATCTTTAAGTACCATTTACCTAGCTAATGGGCATTTCAGCGCTTCAAACGTGGTCGAATGCCATCCTAAAATGTAACATGTCAAACATCAGCTTGATCAAAACATCCGTATTTTGCAAGTTCTTGCAAGTGCGATCCACTGATATGATATACCGGTATAGATGCTATCGCTGCAACGGGGTTTATCAACTTTCGACTGACGACACCAAGGTGTGACAACACCTATTCTAGAGCCAGAAAATACAACTAACACGACGCCAATCTGGTGTCAGAGATATCCAAGACTTCGCATAAGGCCTCCAGAACTTCGGTGCACCCGACACTAATGATCGAACGTGTGCGAGAAGGGAGGGGCATGCGACTGTCTGGTATTCGAGGGTGCGCATAATTTGAGAAAAGACCAACTCCCTTGCATTTTGGAGATCCGGGCGTTGATTGAAGGGGCTACAAGAAATGGTACAGCGGAGGTTCAATTCGCCTCACAGGAATACTGAATAGCCTGGTAGGTATTGTATTTACTGACTTTTTTTACTTTTTGCCACAGCCTGGATTCGTGACATCCCGGAGGCACCAAACTAAAAGATAATGTCGTCGAACTCTAGTTTTCAAGCAGGACCGCAACTTCTCCAAAAAGGATCTTTGAAAACGATTTGAACTGCAATAAACAATGCACTGAAAAGGGGTGTAGCTAGGCCTGTCTGAAATTCGCAAGCCATGTCCAAATCTGCCTCGCAATACTGGCGAAAATCAGAGATCAGCATAAGTGTGGCGGCGCGCATGGTGTCAATCAGGGGTATTGTCCTCCTGGCCAGGTTAATGATCGGCGTCCAAGTTGTCCCTTTAAGAAAACCGCTGTAACATCCCAGATTTCCTAACATCATGAACTGACATGTCGATGCCAGTAACATGTACGGTGAGCTCATGTCACGGGCCGATGATGTCCAATTACCAGAGACATTATCTCATGGTGAGCACGTTGACTCCGGCATCAATGATAATGATTTCATGTAATGGGAGGAAGACATCATCTATGAATCGTGGTGGTACACAATTAGAGGAAGGACCATTCTGAACTTCTAGAGAGGTATTTTCTCAGTCGTTACCTGACTCCGCCAAATGGTACACTCCAGACGCAGTGGATCAGCCTCGTCCCTTCCCATGTTGATGTAGAGGATGGCGAAATGGACTGCACTGAGAGTCTATCAAAAAGTAGAGTCCGTTGGCGTTGAGATGTCAAAGCCTTGAGGGCCAATTATTGAAAGTGAAGACAAATGCAACTAATTTGTGTGAAAAGCTATTTTTCTTATGCCGATTTACCAGAAGAATGGATATACGCACCCAACGCCGGTATAAATCGGCATGATTTTTCTTTGTGATGGTCATATTTTGTTTTCTGGGTGTCAAAAGGTAGAAGTCGAAAAGCAGGCAGTAAGGACCACCAAAGATATAATCAGGATTCTATGATGATTTTGTAGTGGAAAACTCTGTATCATTCTGTAGAGAAGTTGACCGTCATGGCATCTTTTTCACCTAGGACTTACGGATGTATGAATTTACGGAGGTAATCCTTGCAAAGAGTTTTCTTTTACTTCACTGTTTATACCTTTATTTATCTAGAGTCACCATGGGACATATAAGCTATCACCATGCACCAGGCACTTGCACCTATCAGTTATATTAACACCTCGCAAATTGTCTTTATGTGTTGTCTTGCCTTTAGTAACGGGGGGGGGGGGTCCTTTTTAATATGAGGAGAGGAACGGGTTTCTGACACAAACAAGGATCATAAACGAATGGGAGCAAACGAGATGACTGTCGTCTGGACGAAACTTGTTCTCCAATGATATTTCAACAACTATCTGTAATCTTTTCACCCTCATGCTTGCATCATCTGGCAATATCATAAGCGTTGGTGAAGGTATTGACAAAACTCCTCGTCGCGATCGAGATTGTGGAAGGTGTGATCGAGCTGCAAGTGCTGTATTGGATTCCACGAAACGGAATCTCACCTAAAGAGACTTTCAGAATAGGGAATATTTCTTTTTGCTAAAGTTTAGTTTAGATTTGAAACTGTTAGGTCGGGAACTGTTGGGTCTCTGTACTAGTTTTTATTCATCCATCTGCCACCACGATGATCGATTTAATTATCACCTGATTTGTATTGATGTGACGTTTGCAGTTTCCACAGTAACGAGGTAGTACTCTAAGTGAATTTGTGCTTGTTTTAGGGTGTTTTTTTTACTTTATAGGTCTATCATTTGCTTCGGATCGTTCCCTGAGGATCCGTTACAGAAACTGGATTGGACGCGTTCTTCCTCAATTGATCAGGGGACCGCGACTGTCTTCGTAGATTGGCCGATGTCTTTCACGTGTGGAAGTCAGATGAAAAGAGTGCGGTTTTCATGCAAGGATTTTTTAACACTTTAAATCATTGTATTCGCCAATCACAAGCACTTAATCCTGCTCTGCCGGTGCTGCAATTCGAAATGATCCAATCGCACGGGGTTATTTTCATTGGTAGAGATTCGGATTTTTCCTTCATTAAAAGCGAAGGCTAAGATTCGAACTTTTCCTTCACTTAAAGCCAAGGCTAAGATGTTGTTAAAATAATTGTCTTGGTATCCCTTTTGCTGGTCGCCTCCTTCCAAACTTAGAGAGGAGATATTTTTCTTTGAAAAATGCCGATTAGGATGGCCACAAAAGTTCACGCAATGAGGCAGAAAGGCAGCGGACTCAGCACGAATACCTTGGCACCAGACCACATCCTGACGCCCAACACAAGTACAATCAGCTTTGACCGAACATTGGAACAAAGATACAATTTCAACTTGTCGACAAGAAAAGGAAGGACATGGCTGACGGTAAAGATAGTGATATTGTGCCTCTTGTCCACGTGTGGCTTGATTGCGTTGGTGGGTTTACATCTTAAAGAAATCGTGACGGACTACTCAAAATTGTCTTATCTGAAGGAACGGTTTCTTGGAGAACAGGCACGAGTGCGGTTACTGAATGACGTCAGACTGGAAGGGAATGAATGCTTTGGGAGTATCATGAATGTTTTGACCAACACTTCTTCGACAGATACTGTTCCTGGTGGTGCAACATGTTGTAACAGAACGCTGTATCATATTGGAAAAGACTGCCATATACCAACTTGGTACAAAATGAACTTCTTCGAATTTGTTGAGGAGACTGCAAGCCTCTGTAACAATGGGAAGTCAGTTTTCAGCAGACAACAGATCGTTTGGTGCTTCCTTGAAATCTATGCCATATTTGCGGAAAATCTTGCAAACGAACTTGTACACAGTTTGCCGTCTGACGCTGGAGAGAACTTCGCCTTAGAATACATGTTGCTCAATCTTCTGATGAAAGAAGTTCTACAGGATGCTTACGCGTTCCGTAAAGATATATCTCTCTGCAGAGGCAGTTTTGCAGTCGAGAGTTGTGCAAAGGCCGCAGCGGATTTTCATGGTTTGCAGACTCTTGTCGAAATGTGTTTGAGGACTAACATGTTGGCGGCACATCTTACTACTGATCTCGAGAATAAGACGAAAATTCTTTCAACAGTTCAATTAGAACCGTCTGCCAATATGTCTTTTGTAGACTTGACGACTTCCTGGTCAGAAGTGGAAGGTTTCATTTTGACCTGTCACAATATCATCGGCGAAAACTACGACGACCTCCTTGAGCTTATTACGACACAGACTGGCGCAGTCTATCAGCGGATTAGTTTCGAAGTCATCATCGCGCTCCTGACAGTGATCCTCTTCCCAATCGTGGTCTACTCCGTCCGCCAGATGAACTTATGGATACATGAGTTCTCTACCATGCTCAAGCAGAGGACCAAGCAACTGGACAAGGAGCAGAAGGTGACCGAGGAGCTGCTTTACCGAATGCTGCCCAGGTCCGTGGCGAACAACCTCCGAGCGGGCAAGTCCATCCAGGCCGAGTCATTCGATTCCGTCACCATCTACTTCTCCGACGTGGTGGGGTTCACCAGGATATCTTCCCTCAGTACGCCTATGCAAGTAAGTCATTTTGAAATGTATGAAAAGACCTATTTAATTGATAAAATCAACACGAAACTTCATTGTTTTCTATTCTTATGACAATTTCATTCTGTAACGGCGTTACTTTTTTCAATCCGGATAGCACTTTTTGAAAATTCCTCGCCGAAAGGCACGGGGACTGGTGAAATAGTGATACCTTTATTGTTATTCCTTTAATTAAAGTCAGTTTGTTTTCCCGACCCTAGGTGGTACATGCGTATCTGGCAAAGGGCCTATGCCACTTCCTTCTCGTATGAAAAATTGGAACCTTATACAATGTACTTCTATTCTCATCACCCACAGAACCTTGTGACGAATCTTAGTTGCTCTCCGGACGCAATGGATCGGCCTCTCGTTCCTGATGAGGAGGTATGAACAGGATGACGGGCTCGGCTACCTGGGGAGTGTAATCCTTGAAAAGATTCAAAACAACTTATTTTTTTGAGATGCATGGCTTACGGTAGACTCCCGGGGCAGTTTATTTCGTCATCCTGTATTCTTGATGAGGGACGAGGCCGGTCCATTGCGTCCGGAGAGGTTTATGCGGTGGCATGGATTGATGAGCTTCTACCTTTTTAGGTAGTTGATCTGCTGAACAACCTCTACACGACCTTTGACGACAGGATAGAGCTTTGTGGCGTCTACAAGGTTGAAACGATCGGGGATGCCTATATGGTCGTCAGTGGACTACCCGAAAGAAATGGAGACAAGGTATTATAAGGGTTGACCATATAGGCACCACCATTTTGGCTGGTACTTGAAATCCTAAAGCAATCAGAACTCCTTTAAAATGAATTGAGTGAACGCCAATTCCAAGGGTGGAAGTCTGTTCTCTGTAAAACAAAGAACTGACTCCCACCCTTGAAATTGGCAGTCACTTAGTTTTGAAAGAATTCTAATTGCTATTGGTGGTGATGCCCGTGGCCGACCCTTTAAAAGTTCGGTACTTCCAACTGAAAGCCTTCCCGACTAAGCGTACTCTATACTAAGCCTTCGAATTCAAGGTATTCTAACGTGGATTGGACGATGTGGGTATGGGGACGCGACGGATTCGAATCTCCAACCTCTCAATCAGACGTCTGGTGTGCTTGGTCGGAGAATCTGTCCAAGGATGGAGTACAGACAAGGGGAAAAGGATGATGTTTAACGGCTCGCGCTTTGTTTTAATCCATGAGGTATAGAAGTACTTGGGTCTAAAAAAGATTGGTCTGTCACAGTTACGCGAGGGATAGACAGTTTCTCCAGGGGATACGTTTAAGACTGCTGCTTCTGCTCTCAAACAGCGCGCTAGGTCAGACCCACTCTTGAATTGCTTCGACCATCGGAAATTGGATAACAATCGATCATAATGACCATCAATTTTATTGCTCGCCAAGTCACCAACATCACTCACCCGAACCCGCTTAGTGCGCAAACGCATCCATGCATGCGTATCTACACTCCGGACGCAGTGGACCGACCTCGCCTTGTCGCAAGAGAGGAAGACGATCAGCATGACGAAATGGACTGCATGGGAGTCTAGCTTAATACGCTTTCGCATAGAATGATAAATTAGGTTTCGATTTGCAAGCCGGCATGGCGAGAATCTTGTGGACCACCTGCTGATGAAAAATCATAGCCTTGGTAATCTTTTAACCACTCTACGCTTATCGATTGACCAGGGATCTAAAATGAGAGACTGTCTACAATGCGGATTAGATACCCCAGGACAAGTCCAGACCTCACAACGGTATCTGTACATTCCCAGGGGCGTGTCGAGGCCGGGTCTGGACCCCGTTCGTAAAACATTTGGGGTCAATAATGAGGGGGGGGGCCGGGGGCTTACCACTTGTCTCAACAGCTAAGCTAACTTAATACCAATTCATCTTTTGTTGAAACTTTCTGTCTTTCTTTCCAGCACATCGACGAAATCGCGACCATGTCGCTTGACCTGCTCTCGGCAGTGAACGAGGTGATCATACCCCACAAGCCAACTGAGAAACTAAAGCTGAGGATAGGCATCCATTCAGGTGAGACCCGAGGCAGTCCATTGTGTCAACCTATTTGGATCTCATTCTGGTGAGGGACGAGGCCGGTCCACTGCGTCTGGAGTGTAGTGAGAGTGCCAGGTCGGTGTGACAGAAATGAAAGTCCTTCTGGAATGCAAGTCCCTGTACAATAGACCTAGTCACATTGTTGCTTGGTTGCTATCAGTGATATAATCCTTTGCTTGCTTAGGGTTCATAAGGATAGGGGTCAGGGGGTGTGAACAAGAACCCTTTGAAATTGATAATGAAATCGCCTATGGGTCCAGTTGAGGTCTCTGAAAGCCTTGCATTAAGGCCAATATAGGTTTTCATCACAATTAGTTTCTCCTCCAGGGTCCTGCGTTGCTGGGGTGGTTGGAACCAAGATGCCCAGGTATTGTCTGTTTGGTGACACAGTCAATACTGCCTCAAGAATGGAATCTTTTGGCGCACGTAAGTATCATGTTTTTGAGTTGCTTCTCTCCACCCAGGCGTATAAATGGGTACCGGTTGGAATGATCAGCTAGTGCGCTGAATTGACGGGAGCCTTTCTGAGTTCTACTGAAAGGTTTCAGGAGAGACCGGGGTAATAATGTAAAGCGCTTTAAGCGGGCAAACGGCCTGGATACTGCGCTATATAAGACGCGTCATTATTATTATTATTGAGATGCATGTGGGAAGGCGGAACAGCCCAAATATAGTGACAGGGAGAAATAACAGGAACTCGTCTGTTGGTTAACGGGGCTCTTTCGTCAAGGGGGGGGGGCAAAATGACACTTTTAGAAATGATAATTTGATTGATTCATTAATTCATTCATTTTGCCTTTCTTTTCTTTTCCTTTGATTAGCCTTGAAGATCCACATGAGCCAAGAATCCAAGCTGCTGCTCCACAAGTGCTGCCCAGATAAATATGAGATAAGAAGGAGGGGTATGGTCGACATCAAGGTTAGTACGGAGACGAACAGCTGGCATGGAAACTGTGCCACCAGAGCAATTCAAGGTCACTTTTGAAAATGTATTTCAGCTCCAAGGTTCCCTTCCCAATGAGAGGATTTTACATCTCCCAAACACCCCCCCCCCCCCCCAATGCAGCAATCATCTTTGCGTTGACTGATGCAGTGGCAACGCGCCCTGCAGAGGCAAGGAACAACATGACGTCATGACATTATTGAGTTGCTCTCGATTATTCAGATACAAAGACACTGGCAATGATGACAGCAACATCCTATCATGATCAAGTCTCGGGCGGGTGGCACAAATCTCTTCCCTTGCCAACCCATTCTAATTTAGAAAACTTAATAATCCATTCTTTCATATCATTTCACAGCAAAGGTAAAAGTACTTATTTCTTGAACACTTTTTCAGGGAAAAGGGAAACTTGAAACATTCTGGTTATTGGGACTAACAGGCTCAGTCCCCACAGAAGAACCCGAGAATGTCTGCCTCTTCAAGCCTAAAAAATCGGAGAGCATGCACCTTTCCCCATCAACTACCATTAATAGCTTAGCTTCAGAATATTCCCCTAATTTTAGCGATTGTTCAGGCAGTTTTATACTGGAGTCAAGTTGTGGAAGTGACAAATCTTTCAACATGTTCCACTGCAACTCAAGGACTTCTAGCAGCAGCGATACTGGTAGTGAATTTCAGAATAAAAGGCAATCGGCCAGCAGGGGAAATATCTTTAAATTCAGAAAGAAGAAAGATCGAAAGAACTCATTAGCTAAACGGCGGTCAAATCTACGCAGATCAAAATCATTGCCATTTGTGAGCCAACCATTGTCATTTCATTTGTCTGAAGACAGCAAGAAAGCATTTCAAAACAAGAACAAATTCCGGTCAAATTCGTTGCCGGTTGTTGGCCAAGATGTAGAACAACCGGTGTCAACGGCGAAAGAATCGAATAACATTGGGAGAAATCATCAAGCGCTGGCTTCGAAGGATTCCTTTATCAGAGGGGCATCCATTAAAACAATAAGAGAGGAATCTCCCGAAATTCCCTGCACGAGAATAGATTTACCCTAATCGAGTTTGGGGCCTTCCATGAGGTGCTAGTGCGTACAAACTTTAAAAGGGCATGCAGAGGGTCTGGAAATGTTGGCAAAAATATGCCTACAACTGTACAGTGGCCTACAGTGGTCATCACACTGTGAATGATGATTGCGCAATGCCAAAGATGATTTATTGAACACATTTCAGCATTGTTTTGATGTGTATAGCACCTGAGAGTTCTCGCTTCTCTTTATTCCAGTGCTATACAAATTTAAATGTATTTATTTGATTGATTGATTGATTGATTGATTTGATAAACCTGAACTGCCTGACAAATGGTAAACAAACAAATATGAAATCAAAGCGCATCTTATTCGTTACGAACTTGATAACAATTTATTATTATCACATCACAGTATTACTGACCAGCAGTTATTCATATATACAGAAATAGATACAGAACGAACTAAGAAATTTAAAGGGGTACACCGTCCGTAATTACCTGTAGTCCAGGAAAATAGAAATGCAGGTATACACAATGCTCGTAGTGCACTGATTATGCATACGAATTAGCTAGATTAGAGAAACAAGTTCAAAAGAAAACGTTTTTGCAGCAATGACATCACCAATCAATGCCAATGGCGAAACTGGACTAAAATTTGAGTCGATTCTCTTGGAATTGTTTCGAATTTTCAAATGTAAGGTAAATTGATACTTTCATCCCCCATGAATATGACGGCTACAGAATTATTTACATTAAGTACCAATAGTATTAAAAAATATTTTCTGAAAAGCTGAATAGAAATAGAAACATTCATATCAAATATATTTTGTAACATTGCAAATATTGCACTTTTTTTCAACGTAGCATGTTTGTTATATGTATACCTCACTTGATGTCCCAAAAGATTCTCACTCACCAATCCACTGAAGTGAGAATTTGGTCTTGTGCCAAATTTCATCATTTCTAATGACACAGTTAAAAGCTAATTGCTCAGTGTATCAACTGCACAGAGTGATAAACTGAGACAGTCACATACTTCATTAAATTTGTCCAAGGCCCAAATTTCATGTTTATTTTTTTCAGCAGATTGATAGAGTGATTTTTTTTGGGACACCCTCCTCCTTTATTTATATAGCAAAACAAATAATTGTTGTATAAATCATTATCAAAATTTTCTATGAAAATATAATATGATAATATACCTGTTTATCTCATTAATAAAAGAGTGCAAAGCAAAATTATTTTATCAAATTATTACAGACTTTAAACCGGCTAATTCTTGCTGGCATTTTATTTGGGGATTTCTGGAATTAACCTTGATTTGCAAAAATGAAAACCACAAAAAATATTTTCTGTTTTGAAAACCAAAAGGAATTTCAAAATCCACCAAAAAATTTGAAAACTTTTTAAAGAAAATCTTTGCAAATTGCAAAAATATGTGGAGGCGTGAATATCTGATGGTTGACAGGAATTCATTGTTTCGTACACAATAAGTGCAAAAAGAAGAGCACCTTTTCGATGTCTTCAAACTGAGACGAACAGCCCTTTTAACTCTTTCACTGCCAAACTAGCCCCAAAACTTGTATGCAGACATTCTATGCACATCACTTGTGTGCCTCTGGGTAGTGTTGTGCAAGGACAATGCAAGAGAGAAATATTTGCAGACATCTTTACAAATTGTGTCATAAAACCCCCAAAATAGACAATTAAATCCGCCCTGCAGTTGATCGCTTCATATTTCTTATCCCCCCTACCAATTGTCCCCACTTATCCGGATGACGTCTGAAATAGACAACTGAGCCAACGACAATGACTAAGATAGCAATACAGGCTAAGGTCACGCCGACAATCATTCCAACCGGATGACTGTAAACGGCGACATAGACACCACCCATATCGGTAGCAAAGTTTGCCTCCTTCCCAGAAACCTGAGCGTCGACGCGCGTCCATGTCGAGAAGACATCGTTGTCTGATCGGTAGATGCTGACGTCTGTTGATGCCGGTGGATTTATCGCCATTTTAACCTGGAACTTCTTGTCCCCTGCTGTGAGTTTTGTCTGCGGGTGAATGACGAATGCATCACTAGCTAAGCCATCACCGACCTGAAAGAAACCCATTAGGATATCAAATAAACAGGCAAAATAGTTTTGCGGGGAAGATGTCGACATAACTTACACTTGAAGGGGTTCAATACCTGACAAGGACGCATCACACTGCTTGTGACCCTGGGCAAGTCATTTCCGTATGAGAAAAAAAGATTTCTCGAACAAGGGCCTAACACCCGGTGCCAATGGTGGCATAGTCAAAAACTGCCTGACTTGTGATCAGAATGTCATGGGTTCGACACTAGGCAAGTGCTAATCGGTACTTTCAAATGGCCCGAAATGGCAAAGTTTAGCATAGTCTGTGAGCTCCAGAAAAGTTTCTAGATTAGGCTTGGCAATAACAGTAAAGTGCTTTGAGAAAAAAAACACTACTGGTATACAAGAACTGACATGTCAGATAGGCCAAGCAAATCACCCAACCAAACGGCCCAGTCAAACGGACAAGAGCCGATGTTTGACTCTACATCTCTGACCACAGACAGTGTCATTCGACAAATATTTGCCAGAGACGAAATCTTTGACCCCGAGCTAGAAACTACAAGGGTATGTATGACTGCCAGTAATGCAGAAGAAGAGGAAGTCTTTAAGTCCTTACCGGCATGGTCCGTTTGTAGGTGTCGATCCTTCTCATGACCTCACCCTCCGGTAGTTTCTCAATCTTCATCTTTTTCAACGTATCAAATGTCCCTCGAGCAACCTCCAAGTGCATACCACTAAAGAGAGAGAGAATGGAAGGAAAGTCAGTAAGTTAGTGATAGTAATAACTAGCCATTGCCAAAAGTAAGGTATGTAATAAAGAACCAATTTTGGCAGTTACAGTATTGGAAACTAATGACAGAACTGATGTACAGTGGGACCGCAATCACTGAACACCTCTCAAGAACACAACTTTTGTCCCAAATAGGTTGTTGCCATTCAATCTGACCTCTCTAATAGGGACACCTCTCTATTACGGACAGCACCTGTCAGTCCCGAGGGTGTCCCCAATAGAGAGGTACTACTGTACTTACTCAGTTTTCACAGATCCTCCATTCCATCCAATGCTCTCATAAAGTGTCTCAAAACCTTGGCAGAAGACCTTGCCTTTCTGACTCCGATTGGAGAAGTTGTTGTTTCTTGTACACATGTAGTGGTACGTCCCCTTTCCTGTGATCTTCCTCGGGCCGAGGTCAAAGTAGGTGCCGGCATCGTCCAATTCTGACATCTCTCCTCTGAACTGGTCTGAAAGATGAATAGGGTTGTTACCTATGTGAACATATCAACAAGGGCCTGTTTATTCAAAAGCCGATTATACTACAGCCTTGTCTGGGATCCTGACCGCATTCTCTCTGCAACCCGCGTCATTTCTAAAAATTGGTTAACGCAAAAAGCTCACATCTGTGCATGTCCTTGTTGATTTCAGCGATGAAATTCTTCGCGAAACCATAGACAATCAAACATCTTTTGATCAAATTCAACCTTTGCACGTTTGTGTTTTTGGTGATACTCACTCGGTTCAAGAATGGCCAGTTTTTGCAGCTCGTCAGACGACATGCCCATGAACTTCACATCTTTCAAATGTGCTGGGTACGAGCGCCCCCAATGGCCAAACTTATTACTATGGTTGAACGTTCCTTCGGCATATGTCTGTCGTGCTTGGAGGACAACATTCGAACGGTCAGTCCCAGCTTTTCCTTGACCATCATTGTTATTAGGGTTGGTGTTGGATCCAGTCCATCTGCAATCATGAAGATGATGCGCCCATTGATTAAATGGTCACTCTATAATCAGACAGCTTAACGCACCCCTTAAACAAGCAATTTAACTTACTGCGACATGTGATGTAAATCGCATGCAGCAATATTTGCTTGTTTACGGTGGTCAAGAGCCAATATCGAACTCAGCAATTCTTAATGAAAATTAACTCACTGGAGGTTATAAGACCAATAAATTAGCTGCCAGACACACAACCATGACAGCCCTAACTAAATGCTAAAAGGAATAATAATGGAGATCACATCTTCCTTCGGGATTCCAGGAACTTAATCGGGTCAGCTAACCATGGTTTTATTGGGATACATAGAGATATACTTTCTCCTCACGTTGACTCAACTTACTGGAAATGTACATAGTCTCCTTCAGCGATTTCTAGGGTGTTCGGAACAAAGTCATACTCCACAGCCGGGTAAACCTGGACGATGTTTCCTCTTTTGCCTCGCACATTCAGATTCTTGATGTTTGCAGTGGCCAGGCTTGCTGGGCGAGGACGCACAGCAAAATGATGGGTCCTGGAAGTGGAGAGTACGCGAACTTGAAATGTTAATTCAGGCCTGGTTTGCATATCTAATTCAAGCAGCATGGCAACTGAATAAGGTAAATGTGTCCTGTAAGAATTGAGCCCATGACTTTTAGAGTTATCAGCCAAATCCCCACTGCTAGGCCACACACCCGCAGCATCATACTGGCCATGGCCTGATGAAAACTAAAGGCTAAACATCACTTCTTGAAACCCGTCTTCCATGGGCCACAACTTCCCGACGGCAATGCCCCCTATTGACCAGCTTACCTATCCTGGAATGTCCGACCATACTGGGCAGTATTAATGGCAAGCTGTAGGTCGAATCCTAAATCCTTGAACACTTCCACTTGGGGGTTATTCGCAAAGATATAGCCCCTGGCGTCTGCTTCCTGAGTTGAAGTAAACTTGTATTTCTCGGTCATGTCAACGAAGGTTCCTTCGTTATTTTTTATCTGGCTGTGTGAGGCATTGGTCTTTCCATCCCATGGGTTGTAATCAGCCGTGGAAATATTATATCTGAAAGGCAATTACAAGAGCAATCAAGCATTTTCTCATTAACCATTTACGGATTTTGACCCTCTTAGTTTCATGGGACATGGGATGGACTCACGCTGCAAGGGACAGGGACACATCCTGCAAGGGACAGGGTCTCTTTAACAGAGAAGTGTCTGCTCGGGGAAGTTCCACTGTGCATGCTTAGTTTCATGGGACATGGGACGGGCTCACACTGCAAGGGACAGGGACACATCCTGCAAGGGACAAACGCATCTCGCAAGGGACAGGGACTCTTAACCAGAGAAGTGTCTGCTCAGGGAAGTTCCACTGCGCCAACTTGTTGTAGTGTAAAGAAGGAGCAGGAGGGGTCCAAAATTATTGCAAACAAAAGTGTCATTGATTGATTCTTGTCTTTACGACACTTGTAAATATCATAACCTTCACGACCTTCATTGAGTTTTGACAAGTCATCAACTTTCAATCGTCATACATGTACATCAATACTAGGCCTAAGGGCGTTTCTTTGTCATCATTCTCAGGTTCCACATTTTACAAAGCTTTTTCTTAAACTAGCAAACACGATAAAGCATTATCCACTAATAAGGGCACAATAACCACATAAGATGTTATCTAGTTGAAATCACGCCCGCCTGATCATGATAGCTAAGGCAATTACGCATATCCTAAATTAAGACGTCAATGTATTGAATAGATAAGTCACCGCCCTTGGAATATGGCCAAAGGCGAGTGTGAATTAGGTTAGACATGACCTAAACAAATACGTCGGCCAGACGGGAAGAATTACATGTTCAAGTTGATGGTACAATACAAGTACTTCATCTTAACAAGTCATCAACTTATCAAGTCCACTCATCTTGGCCTTAAAGTGGATCAATGACTCAAATTGATAAAATAATGTTCTAGCATTCTACTTCCTTTCTTATTAAGATGAAATATCTGTTAAAAAGTTTTCTAACAGTACAAAAATTCTAATTATCAAAATGAAGGGAGGATGTGTCGATGAAAATTTTTATCAATATTCCGATATCATGAAATAAGGAATCATGAGCTTAAAAAGTGACAACATGATTTGATAGAATGAACACAAGATAAGGACTTGATCCATTTGTCCTGTCACTTAATAGTAGACTAAATATACCAAACAAATTGACAATAAGTTACTGAGCCAAGTAAGGTAGACCTAGATACACTGTGCATGTCCTCAAGTAGATTTTCCTGAAAAGTCCAGTCAATAGTTGCTGGTGATTGGTTCAATCGCAACCAATCATCATGCTGTCGTGGCAATGTGGTATGTTGCAGCAAAAGAAATCGATTGTTTCCAAAGGGCTCAAGACAACTAACATCAACAATAAAACATTAAAACTGACCTGATTCTTAAAGCACATCTCTCACCCAGCATTGTTTCAGGTACTGTCCAGTTGTACAAGATCGGGTAACCACCAATGCCGTTTCCTAGGTGATTATCTCGTGTGTATTCCGTCTCGCGACAATCCGGGGCGGGTAAACCATGCGATGGTGCCTCCTTCCATGTTCCGTTCACACCATTGGCGCTTTTAGCAGGCCAGCTAAATTTCTGAAACAGATTGAAGGCATTCTGAAGATTTTTTGACCAAATGCTCTCTTTCAGTAACTTCTAATTTTTTATGACATCTTACAATAAATTTCGTAGAGCTGCTAATTAGCTAAATGATCGTCTTTCTAAATAGGGTGGTGCCAAAAAGGGCACAACGTAAGTTTAAACTGCTTACCTCACAGTCCTCCTTGTTGTTTGGGATCAAGAGACCCTTCTTTTGGTTGAGATGGATCGTTTCTTGTGGAATGTCGCAAAACCACTTCCCCTTGACGTTTTGGCTCTCCTGCTCATAGTAAGGACATCTGGTGGCATCATTGGTCAAAACAGCTATGTCCTGGAATAAGCGGGGCAATGAAATTGTTGAGAAAATCAGTGAAGTATCGGACCATTGCACCCAGGATCGATCCTAGGGAGAACCCAGGCCTTGTATTCTGGATCAACAGGCGTGGACTAAAAATCCTGTTCTTCGCAGTCCTTCGAATTACTCATTAAACCAAGGTTCCCTGTACCTGTGTCTATGCCAGGGCAAGTGAGGAACATGAGTAGCTTGCGTGACCCCCCTTGGTCCAAAAGGCCTTGGGCATAATGGTCAGGATGATGACCACGTCCCATTATAAACTGGAACAAGAAGAACCAGAATAGCTAGTTCATCAACAGAACCTTACCTTCCATGGCGTTGGATGCCAGTAAGGGTAGTAATCTCGCTCCTCCGGACACTCATAACCTCGCCGAGTACCCTGAGGATTCTGCCGAGTATTGATCGCTCGATCTCTATTACGCTGATTCTGGTTGATCTGGAAATACCAAGAAACAAGAGACAGTGAGTCACATAGCTTAGGACTACGCCAATGACCTCCCCAAAGAATCATAAAGGTATTAAAAAGTACAGTGGAACTTCCTTTGGTGAACATTTCTCTATTTAAAGACATCCTCTCTATCAAGGACACTAGTTTTGGACCCAAATTGGTTGTATCCATTCAGTTTGACCTCTCTAATCAGGACACCTCTCCATTAAGGACAGCACTAGTCAGTCCCAAAGGTGTCCTTAATAGAGAGGATCTACTGCAACAAGCAAAGAGTTCCCTACCTGGTCAGCAGTGAACAGTCCCTTGTTGCGCTGCCTTAACCTACAGTTCAGGTAATAGTCATAGTTTTCATGCATCCCATATCGTCTGTCGGTGTCACAGTCATAGTCCTTACACTGCGCGGGATTGCTTGGAATGGCTCTGCAATGCAAAGGAAACATCAATGCATTTTCATGACCATTCCAGACTGTGTCTCAAAAGAGTAACGAAGCACACAAAAATGAAAGATAAAAAACAAATCAGGCATTAAAAAAATTCACAAGATAGACTTCCTCTTTGGTGTTCAACCTGCCAAGTAATGTCTTCAGTCCTGTGATGGAGGTCGAGCAGTTCGTCTTCTCGATATCATGCTATGTTCCCCCAGTTTTTCATCCAAATTGGTGGCTGCAGGCGAGACCAAATTAGCTCATTTTAAAAGCTCATCACATTCAAATGTAGCCATAGGCCATAGGTGTAAATACTCACGTAGTAGTGACGCCATCTCTGAGTTGGTCGCTGCACATATACTGCAGGATAAATTCACAGTGGGCATTGGGTGACTGGCAGGAATGTTGGTTTGTCCTGAAAGGAAATAATTATATTTGTTTACTTCAATACTGATAACAGTCCTATTCTCTCCAGCAAAAAGACTCAAGATTTCTAACATGTTAGTTACTGGCAGCTGATTTGCAAAAATGAGAATGCTTTTAAGATTACATTCGGTCTGGTACTTACCACTCAATTGGTAATTTTGATCCCTGATAATAATAAAGACTGCCTACGTTGTAACCACCTCGGTTGTTGTTCTGTGAATCAAATAATCTGAAAGAAATTAAGGGACTAGTTTATCAAAATGTGAATGAAGAGCTGTCATGAATTTGAAAAAGCAGTTTCTGCTGACCTGTTTTGCGTATTTTAGCCAACAGGCAGCCTCACTTCACCAGCATTTCTATTTGGTTGTTTCAAATCATTCAATCAGTTTGTCAGGGTCGGACTTACCGGTTACCATTATTTCTCTCCCGACCGGCTTCATCAAGACGGTTATTGCTGCCTCTGAAAATCAAGGAGAGAATCTAATTACAAACTGTACAAGGGTTATCCCACCTCTAGTCACTTTGGGCCATGGCCTACATGTAGTCTCAGTCACAAACTTCTCAGGACTTTCTCAACTGCCCCTCGAGCTCCCCTGCCTGGCCAAGTGAACCAACCTACATGACCTAGCTGAATTATCGGCCTTTGACCTCACTTGTCGCTGGATTTCCCTGCACTGTGTGCCAAACTGATCAAGTTGTCAAAAGGGCTGAATCGTTGTGAAGGGGACAAAGTGTCGAGTTCTTATTCGACGATATTGCTGCTTGTGTCGACCTCTCCCTGGTCGGTTATTTACGATATCTAAACAGTGCATATTATCAATATCGGTCATCAAGAGAGCCGCCCCACAACTACCTAGCTCCTGCCTTAGCGCGCCTTTAAACATAGAACCCATCGGTCCCTTTATGTACAGGCCCTGTACTTGTGAAACATGACAAGTGCAACATTGTATACCACTAGACTGACTAGTGTTTTTTACACAAGCATAGCATAACAAGGGAAATGTTGACAAGAAATCAAAGTGTGAAAACAAAGTGTGACAAACCTTGGATTATGTAGATATATATCACAATATGCTAAGGAGATCAAAGAAAGATGTACTAAATGAAGGAATTTGATCATTTTGCTCCTAAATCTATGTTTTGAACCCGTAAAAGTGACAGGACGTGCAGATCCAAATCTCAAGTTCCTCTGAAGGGAATCCCGACGGAGTACTACTCAAAATAATACCAACTCCACTCGCTGATAATATAGTTCTAAACTAAATATGGTAAGTCGAAACTAAAAAGCCACTAATTGTCAGAAAATTATAAGTAGGTGTTAATTTCATTTTAGAATTGAGTTTGTTAAAACAAATATAGTCATAAATATTTGATAGTTCTAATTTTAGTGATTTGAAAGTAGGGCGCGGAGGAAGACGTGACGTCATTAAGTTGGAAATCCCGGAAGTAAATTTAAAGCCTGCAGGAAAGTTGATTGGTAAGTTCTTCTAACTTTATACCCCGTTATTACATAATTTCATAATTTTGATTTTAGTTTGATCGGTTGCATCAACTTCTTTATTAACATCTCAGTCTTTGTTGTCAGACATTTATTCGATTTTGACTGTTTTAGCTTCCACAGCTTAGATTTTGTTGTCATGAGTAGGAGTAGGCGTATGTCTTGTGTAGAAATTACGTACACACGTTCAGACGTTATGTACTGTGTTGGCAATCGTCTTGTTAAATGACGTCAGTGTGTTGTTGACCTGGATTTAGAAACTTATGACTGAAAAGACCTTGGGGACTTATATCCTTATTTGGCTGTCCAATCTTGGCAGTCTTGAATTAATACATTCTCCGACGTAACACTCACCCCTCTCAGTCAATCAGTCTCATTCAGTCATTGTGTTGTGTGGGTCATGTGAATGATTATTGATGTCCCCAAATTTGCAACGCTATATAAAGTTCAAGTAAAATCCTATTAATATCTAAGAAATTCATGTTTAACCTTGTTGACTTTGTTGAGTAAATGATGTCATTTTCTAAAAGAAAACCACCCATATTTGCAACATGGTACTCTATGAATGAGACATACTATGTCATTATATGTCATTGAATGATACTAAAGTCATAGGTTTTTTAAAACTTGTTGCTCACACACTTCTGCAGACTAGCCACATTATCAGCTGTGAGTGTGAGTCTCTAAACCATTGAGCCATAATGATCTCTAGTGATTTTTAAAAGGGGTTTATTGTAGTTTGGAATATTCTGATAAAACCTTTTGGTTTCTCTTGGAGGCTTAAAACTTACTTCTGAGCCATTACGCCAATATCAAGTTTTCTTGTAATTTTAATCTGTCAATCTATGCCTTCTGGGCCTACATCTATCACATATCAGCAGTTGTCTAGGCCCATGCTTGATAATCAAACAAAGATAAGTAAAGTTAATTTCTTCTTCTTTTATTGGTCACTCATATTTGCTTCTATCTTTCCAGGGCACCACTGCCACAATGAAGATCACACAACTTCAGATTTCCGCTCTCCTCATATCCCTGACTGTGATAAACCATGTAACTTGTGATGTCTACCTACACAACCCTAGGGGCAGCAATGACAGACTCGATGAATCGTCCGCCAACAGAAACAATGCCAACAGACTTTTTGACTCACAGGTTAGTACCAATGAAGTGAAATGTTTTGTCACTTCTTATGTTGCGCTTTATACTGTACAACTGTACTGTCACAAAGCACTTTAAATGCTTTACATTGATTCCCAAATCTGATCCAGAAACTTTTTTTTAAATCAAGGAGTGCATCTATGTAACAACATTCATGCCAGTGAATTTTGTATTTTGTGAAAGAAGGGATGCAGCTATAAAGAAATTTGATAACTCAGGCTCAAGATATACAGTGGAACCTCCCTTAGCAGACACCTCTCTAATAAAGACAGCTTCTCTATTAAGGACACTAGTTTTGGTCCTAATTTTGTTGTTTCCATTCAATTTGACCTCTCTAATCAGGATACTTCTCTATTGAGAGGACATCACATGTCAGTCCCAAGGGTGTCCTTAATAGAGCGGTTTTACTGTATCATAGTCTCGATAGTGGCATCATGATTGTCTCCTCTCCTCTAGCCCACTGTACCATGAGCATTCTGTCAGTTCAGTTATATTTCCAATTTATTCTCAGAACAACAACCGTGGTGGCTACAATGTTGGAGATGCTACTGACAAGGCAGCGGGTAATGACAAAACCAAGCAGTATAATATGGTAAGTGTCAATATTTCAAACTTTTAATGACAACTGTTAGCGCCTCCAAAGAATGACAATGTCACAGTTCCCTGTTGATGGGTGAAACAGAACAATTTTCTTTTCTCACACATGGGATGTTGTTTTAGTATCAAGTGTCCCCCCCCCCCCCCCCCTCAGACAAATGCACAATTGATATTTTCTCAAAACTGCTTTAACACTTGAAAAACTGATTTTTCTTCAGAAATATTTCCAAAGTGATGGTTCAGGTGGCGAGTCTCTCCTCTCGGTTGAATGGACCAACCAGCATGGATGCGGCGGCAATGAAGACACCGATCCACACAAGATGAATTGTAATCTCGTCCTGCAGTATATGTGTCAGGACAGTAGTTTGCCAGGTACGTTTCATCCTCATCATTAACCACTGGCCTGTCAAGCACAAGAAATACTAAAGTTAAAGTTTAAATTGGTGTTTAGTCTGGTATTGCGGTTTTCCAACTTCAATACTCCATTTTAATTTTCAGTCTCCAAGGACACGACCCGTGACGGTACATCAACAGAAACTCAGAAATTCAATCAAGCAAAGAAGTTAAATGAAAATGAGGGGCAGGCAACAACAAGGAAAAATAATGCTGTGGTGGACAACAGGGGCTTGCAGGAGACGTGGGAATGGTATGATGCTTGCTACATGAGGGAGAGAAATAAAGGTATGGACAGATACAGAATTGTCAAATCAAGACATGGTCCGTGCACATCTGGCTTTAATTATGCTTACAATCTGGAGGTCATGGGTTCAACTCTAGGAATGATCATCTCAGTGTCCTTGAGCAAGACACTTCACTATTCATGTACATTGCTTCATCCTTTGAATAAGAGGTAACATAGGGTTACTTGCTGGTGCAAGCAAAAAACTCCATCTATGGAGAGTAGCTACATGTAGTCATAACTCTTACTAAAACTTTCTGGCTGAAGATGGTGTCTCTCGGCCAATTAGTCTCTTGCGTGCACACTCATGTGTAGTAGAACCTCTATCAAGGACGTGACATCCTTGTGACTGACAAATGCTATCCTTCATAGAGATGTGTCCTGATTACAATTGCAGAGGTCACAATGTATAGATATTACGTATTTGGGACCGTTGCCATTGGCATAGAGCCAGAGCAGAAGGAGAAGTCTGTTGTATCTTATCGTTTATTACACCTCAGGCAAATCATTATAAAAAGACGTTTAAAGAGAAATGTGTTGCTTCCAGCACCGGGGCCAGCTA
Source organism: Lineus longissimus (assembly GCF_910592395.1). Lineage (NCBI taxonomy): Eukaryota > Metazoa > Nemertea > Pilidiophora > Heteronemertea > Lineidae > Lineus > Lineus longissimus. The sequence goes on along the minus strand of NC_088314.1, from coordinate 19,067,014 downwards.
GGGTTAGGATAGACACCACAAATAAACTTGCTCTTATAAAGCTAAACTTTGGATTCCAGGTCTGTTCACTGCTGACCAGAAACTGCAAAGCGACAATGGACTTGGTGTAAGCAGTGCCATCTATACGAGGCAGAATCCTAACGGCAATCGCTATGGTTACGAATGTCCCGAAGAGCGAGATCATTACCCATACTGGCATCCAACACCTTGGAAAGATATTGCTGTCTTGGCAGAGAACGCTTCCATGTGCTCGTGAGTAAATTTTTCTTGAAGTTTAAAAAACATGGTCATTCATGGATGTTTTCTCACTGTTTTTGGGGAAATATCTACGGCTGCTATACCTAGGCAAATGTAAGGTATTCTTAAGTTGACTTTTCCTTGAATTCTGGTTTTGACTATTGTTAAAGTAACAGGAGGTAGGTCTGTACATTTTCATGGCTCATGAAATGCACTTTTGTGCATAATTTTAATGGAGGGTTAAAAATTCTTTGATTCTTTTCCAGATCTTACCAGAAGAAGAGTTACAACATCCAGCCATATCACCAATGTGTCGAATACTACACACCAGGCGGCAAGAGGAAGCATTGGTCCAAGTATAACAATGAGAAAGAGTGCACAGACAATGGTGGGAAGTGGGTTCTGCTCCATAACTACTTAGAGAAAGGTAGGTTTTTGGTGTGACAGTCTTAAACCGACCCTGGCTGTTTCAAATTGTAAGTCCAGGCCAGTTGGTTTATTGCATGAGAATCATAAATCAACCCAGAATCTTTCGAACTGTAGGTTTGAATGAACGAGTTCATACTGTAAGTGACTGTTATAAATCAAAGAGATAACTACTCAGGCAAAAGTCATGCCATTAATTGCCAGACATTCCCGCTTTTGGCGAAAGCTCGGACTCTGGACTTCACGATGGTGATACAACTTAATATCTAAAGCGTCATTGTTTTTTTCAGTATCGAAAGGCAAAGCTGCTTGCGAGAAAACTGCTGGTCTGTTCTGGGGTGTGCCTTATGATGCGGAGGATGTCACTAAAGCACAGTGCCTTGTTGCCTTGCCGACTCCTGAGTGTAAAGAAGCACCTTGGTCAAGGTAAGTGAGCAGATGTGGGAGAGGTGCACTCCACGCTGGCCACAATTTCTTGATAAAAATAATAACAATGATAGTATTTCTACAATGCTTGTCCGATTCATATACATGGACTTGCTGTGCTTATTTTGGGATTGTGTTTATCTAATTCTCTACTGAGGTTCTCTGAAGTGTGTAGACCAAGTGCAAGCTAAACAAGACCTTGCCGAGTCAGAAAACTAACTTGTGACCTGGCTGAGAATCATGCTATCCCTTACCCAACCAATTGCCTTCCATTGCCATGATTGTTCCAACACATCAGACAGGAAGGCCAGCACTCTTAAGTGCTATGCTTACAACCATTTATGTACGAGTACACAAATGAATTGAATTGTTAATGGACTCTTAAAAAGTTTCAATTTAGACAAATAGATAAAGGATGTTATCTGATGTGAACCTTACCCAAAGTTCATAAGGTGTGATTTATTAATAGGTCAAATCATCTTGGGAATGGCAGAGATGGTGCAGCCAACACTTATTCCTGGAAACTTCCATATTTTCCGTCCAATAAGGAATACAACTGCGTCTTCAGAATGAGGTATGTAGAATGGATAGGGTTAATATCAAGGCCACAGAAATGTCTTTTCAATTGGAAAAGTCCTTTACATAAAAAAGTGATAGACATGACCGATCGTATTATTTATTTACTGTGCTGCCATTTTGTGAGACACTGGTGTACCCACCGAGAACAACATTGAGGCTTCCATCACCTTAGCTAACTACAGTAGAACCTCACTATTAAGGACACACTCAGGACTGACAAGTGCTGTCCTGAGTAGAGAGTTGTCCTGATTAGAGAGGTCAAATTGAATAGAAACTACAAGTTTGGGACCGAAACTAGTGTCCTCAATAGAAAGGTTGTCCTTAATAGAGAGGTGTCCGCTAATGGAGGTTCCACTGTATTTTCTTATGGCACATGATAGACAACTGGAAGTATTAAACTTCGAGTTCAGTATTGTGAATAGTGCGGTATTCTTAAGGTTTATGAACTTTTTCAGATATAACATATCTACCGATGACTACGATCCTTACAACACTGATAGCAAACACAATGAAGATGTGTAAGTTCTTATGATGTTTCATTGAAACAAAAGCGATACTTCGGTCAAGTCAGACAGAACATGTAATTTTTATCTCCCCCAACAACTTGAGTGGTTGATCGACTTGCTGATGTTCCGATATGATGTATTTATTTTACAAGTGTCTTTCTCACTTGCATTCTCATGCATTTGGCAATTAGAATCCATGGTTAAATTACTAACGATATCTATATCACTAAACGAGAGGCAAGATTTTCCTGTCGGTTATCGTCTATGACGTCATCGTATCAACGGATCAAGATTGGCTACGACGTAAATGACGTCACGACATCACTGCATTGCTGCCTCCAGGACTTCAAGCCCTGACGACACCAGTGCAAACATCTGGCTGATCAACAAAACAAAGTTACCACCTTCCATCCTGGACCCAAATGCAAAGACCACAAATGAACATGTGGCAGTTTTTTCGATTTTGTGTTTTACAAGTTTTATCTCAATATCCTGCGTCACAACAATTTGGCAATTGTCTTTCTTCTGTTTTTTTTTAATTTATTTATTTCTGATCGTACAGTGTACAGTTGGTGCAACTATTTACAAAGGTGCTTGAAAAGAAAAAAAAAAAAAAAAAAAAAATTAAGTTCACTATTAGTGAACACACAGGTATGTTTACAAGTCATTTATCTCTATTCTGTTAAGGAAATGGTAATCTTCACTATCTCTTTTTATTAATAAATCACGTATCATTTCCATTTAGTGTCAAGATGGTACAATCGCCAGTCGAACAAAATCCCTACGTGGAGATCGGCGCAGGTCATACACCACTCCGTCTAGCCATCAACACCGCACAATTTGGGCGCACATTCCAAGATCGCAGCCATCTTTTCAAACTCCGACCAAGGCCAGCAAACCTGAAAGGAAAGAGGATTCTCAACTTGAATGTGCGAGGAAAGCGAGGGAACATTGTCCAAGTTTATCCAGCCGTGGAGTATGACTTTGTACCGAATGAGCTGACGATGACAGAAAATGATGCTGTACATATTCAGTGGACTGGTAAGAAAAATGGCAGTGGGGTTTCTATGTCGGTTCAAGGGGTCATTTCTGTATTCCTGTTGTGACAAATCAAAAGGTGGTACAGTTAGTACATAGTTAGATTGTTGAACTCTTAATCTCAACATAGTGTGTGGGTTCTGTCTCCAGTACAGATACATTACTTGTGACCTTTGGCAAGTCACTCCGGCGTTATGCAGTCTCATTGAACAAGATAGTTATCAATGGTCCCAAACACAAAAACGATGTTTGTTTCATTATGTTCCAGGATCCAATACACACAACAATGGCAACCCGGCTGGGGATGGACAAGCAGGGGATGCAGGGGAGGGCACCGGAGGCACCGACAGAAGCAACATCGTTCAGATTCCGACACAAAACGATAACTTCCCGATCCCGTTTGAACACACGGACATGTGGACAAATGCGGAGGTTTTATGGACGTCGACTGATGTGAAACTGCCAATGGCGGCGAAGGATTTGGCCCTTCAGATGGTATCAGCTGGATATTACAAGTAAGTTAGTCCTTAGAGTAGAGTTGGGCATGGTCGAGTGGTTGTTAAAAGGTCTCGTCCTATATGATGGCCTCTTCCTCTGGTCACAGGCTGAAGCCTAAGTTGGAGTTACTAGGGAACAATGTGAGGATTTAGTTTTACCCCCTTCCCCATTCTCCCAATCCTAGCATAGAACATTGACAAAAGTGATGCAAGTTTCAGCTGAGAAAACAATCGTAACAAGCCCTTTACCATCCTCCCTCTTCCTACTTACCTTTATCTATGTGTTGTTTTCTTCAGGTGTGAGAAGAAGAGTTCAAAATGTCCGACCGACTCCGTCGATTCCAAAAAAACGATGCAGAACCAACTTAACAACGCCCCAGCATCTTTCGAAGGCGCAGTACTTAAATTCAAGAAGGGAACTTACTATTACATGTGCAGTAGAAACAATAACTTCACAAATCGCAGCCAGAAAGGAAAAATTGTTGTTCAGTGATGAAAATGTAATGCTTTTTATGTATCTTGACTCATCTTGATAGCGATGAACTTACTTCTGGTTGTTCAAATGCTGGTTGGTTTAGCGGCCGCTAAGTTTTACTGATCGCTAAACTTAGCGGAATCCTTGGGGTTCTCCTTAAACTTTGCAGACCTTTGAGGTTTTGATATGCTACTTATAATGGTAATGTTATCATTGGTAATGTTGTCAATCAACTATTTTTGAGATTATATGTTAAATTAACTTTTTAAGGATAAAATGATGCAATAATCATGGTCTCAATTTAGCAGTACCTTCTGTTGATTTTGAGAGGCATGTGTCAATTGTGTCAAGTGATTCAATTAAGATTCTTGATACTGAGATGTGCTTTGTCATTTTATTTTGAATGATGAAAATATAGGCTACTTACGGGGTACAGATTAATGTACAGTAGAACCTCTCTATTAAGGACACCCATGGGACTGACAAGAGCTGTCCTTTTTAGAGAGGTGTCCGCTAAGGGAGGTTCCATTGTACTTGGTGCAATTTTTTGTGTTCATGTTAATAAAATAATCTTTAAAAAACTCTAAGCATAGTGTGCATGTTTGCTACCAACCTCATCATTTATTTGAGCGGAATATTTTGCAATCTTTAAGTAACATTGGTGTTATCAAAAATTTCAAAACGGTGATTCAAAATTGGAAAAAGCCACCAGTTGCAGAAAGTAATGGAAGGAAATCTGGAAAGAATGATTTTTCCAAAAAATTTGGAACTTTTTATAATTCTATTGTACTTTTTCAAAATTTCTCATGTTTTCTAAAATCCTGTATAATTTGTAGGCAGGCCTATCCGTGTTTTTCAGGATGAGTCAGGCCGTGGACCATGTTTTGTTGCTACATTACAGGAATTTGGGTTGCCAATTTCAGCATGTGTTTTCATCTGTCGGATGTCATGGAATCTAAGCTCAGGCCAAACCTGGCACAACTGTTAGTGACATGACGTCTTTTCTGACACCGTTCCGCCAACGCTCATACCTAGAATAGTTGAGTCGCCCTGAAAATCATGTGATAATAACATGTTATATTACTACAATCATTCTGTATAATCCCTTTGCAATATATATTAGGGTCAGATATCCAGTTTGCTACGTGATTTCGAAATATGGGCAGCATGTAGGTGATTCTCATGTTGCAAATCGATCAAAAGTTTGCACTGTATTTTCTAAACAATGTACAATTTACTGCTGGTCAGTATTAACTCTGTGATGTAATAAATGCAAAAATATACTTGATGCTATGTTTATTTTTGATATAAACCAACCAATCCAAGGTCAATTTTGTTGCTGCTTGATAGAGATGGTTGCTGGTGTCACAACCAGAGAAGCTGGTGTTACAATCACACGATGTTTTGGATGGTATCGGGGAGATCTTCTTTCATCCTGAAAAATATCTGAATCTGGCGTCGTTATTGGACATCACAACCATGCAATCTGGTGTATATTTGACTTCCACAACCAATCTGGTTTGTATTGGACTGTCACAACCAATCTAGCATTTATTCATTATTGGGCTGTGGCAACCAGCAGGCATAGGCTATGGACTGTCGCAAGCAACCAATCTGGTGTTTACTGGGCTGTCAGTGTCACAACCAATCTGGTGTTTATTGGATTGTCAGTGTCACAACCAATCTGGTGTTCATGGACTGTTATAACCAACAACCAATCTGATATTTATTGGACTCTATTGGACAGAGTCACAACCAGGCTGGTGATGTCAGTCACAGCAGACGGCTCGAACATGTCGAACAAGAGCAGACGACATATCTTATCGATGCTCTTTTGTTTACACGGACTTTACCGATTGTTTCCGAACTTGACACGAAATCGAGTAACTCCAATCTTGACACTAGAGGCGCTGATTTCGTTCCCTTGATTCACTTCAGCGCCACCCGTGGGGTCGAATAGTATTAGGTTAGACAAGTAGTGAAAATAAACAAGGCCATGCTTTTACTTCCTGGTTTGAGAGTCTGTTTGAGAAACTTCAATAAATAGGTATTAAAAGTGTCATGAATGTCACGATCGGTACAAAATGTCTCTGAAAGCTTTGCTACAGAAGTTTCTTGATCAAGAGCAGCTATTTTCATCTGAAGATAATCCATTTCACGCTGAGTTCTTGGTAAGCTGTCGTCTGGATTTCCGGGTTTTTATATACTTCACTATGCGTACGTGTATACAGTGTATAGTTATCTACAGGGCGTGTCATAAAAAATCATTCTTATACTTCAAGTTCCAGATTGAGCCATCAAGAAGTAAGCAAAGTGATTTATTCCAAGGGAATTCCTAATGAGTTAGGCCCTATGTGTATTTTGATTCTATGATTTCAGGAGTTGCGTGATTTTAGCCGGCAGCTGAACTTGGTTGAGGGTTATGAAGCTTTGGCCGGAGCAACTGAAGAAAACATTAAAAAGAACAGATACAAAGACATACGACCATGTAAGAAACTCTTTCATTCAGCTCGTAAGGGCATTGTACTATTGCTCTTATGAAATTGGCTTTAACAATGTCAGCTTTCTTGATAATGAGAGACAGAACCAGGAAGTTTTCCTGGATGAAACTTGTGCTGCACCAGTTTACTTTTTACAGTCGGTGTATTGTGCGTGCCAGTCACCGATCCAATAGTTAACCGCGTGCAACGTTGCTTAACTTCCACTCTGGGGCCAACGCGCCAACCACTGGGCTGTAAAGGAATTCCCTCATGGCCGGCGGGTTAAGCCGTGCCATATACCTGGGGGGTACTATTCATCCTCAACTTGTTCTGATGACATCTGATATATTAGATATACAGTAGAACCTCCCTAAGCTGACATATATCCTGAAAAAGACCATTACCCTTGTGAAAATCTGGTAAAAAAGAATGTTTTTATTTACAGTTGATACGACTAGAGTGTGTCTGCCGATAATCCCAGGATTACCAGGGTCTGATTACATCAATGCGAATTTCATTCGGGTGAGAAAGGATCATTATTCTGGTGTTTTTGGATGGATAAATAGAGTGGCTGAAGGAATTAAAATTCCTGGCTCTTCACATTCCTTCAAATGAAACATAAAACTGAGATTCCTTCAATCTGGCTTCTAAGCCTGGGCAAGCACAAGACCCTCCCAATGAGAAACATGAGTAGCTTATGCTTATATGTCTCCACCTCTGGCTAAAGTCGGAGTCGTTAGGTCAACAAACCGCACTTGCACCTACACCATAGTGGCTCGTTAAAACGCTCATCCTGCCTTGGAGGAGGAATACTCCCGGGAGAATCACACCAACAAGTGCAGGACGGACGCTGAAGATGAAGAAGAGGGACAGACAATCAGGATTCTCCACAAGGCCATTCATCAGGGTAGCCCACCCTATCTTGGAAGAGCCACCCAACATACCTTCTTCTAGAATTTTGTAAAGGGTTTCTATAGAGCCACCCAAGCTTGACTTGCTGGCCACCCTACCTTGTATTGTACACTGGCAGCACTTCTTGATTATCAGTGATACTATCCTACCTTGAGGCAGCCCTGTGGCGAACACTGGACTATTGACCTTAGAACATGTCCAAGTTGATCCTATTTGAATGTATTATTTTCAGGGTCATCATGGTGGGGTAGCTTACATTGCCTCACAGGGACCCATGCCCCACACCGTCGATGACTTCTGGGCGATGCTGTGGAAGTATGAGATCAAAGTGGTCATCATGGCTTGTAATGAACGGGAGGGAGGGAAGGTATGTGTCAGTACTTGACCATTTTGAAATGGTTACACTTGGTGCACTCCCCTGAAATGAGTTTGAAGTAGCTCAATGTAGGCATCGAATTAACAAGTTATTGTAGCATCCATTTTAGAGCCATTTTGGCCTTGGGTACTGGAAAGTGTGAAAGAAGATTTGAGAGGGTACGAAGGCCATTTTGAAGGGACTGACTGCCATGGCAGTGGTGGCCTTGGTTAAATTCGAGCCCTGCCAATGCCCTGTTTGGTAGGACACCCTTGGGACTGACAAGTGCTGTCCTTAATGAAAAGGTGTCCTGATTAGAGATGTCAAATTGAATGGAAATAACCAATTCGGGACCATAACTAGTGTCCTTAACAGACAGGTTGTCCTTAATAGAGAGGTGTCCGCTAAGGGAGGTTCCACTGTATGTGTATCAGAAAACAGAGATTTGTTTACAAAAATTTGCATTTCAGGCAAAGTGCGAGAGATACTGGGCCTATAGTGGTGAGGAGAAGTCCTTCAGAGGAATCACTGTCAAACTGGTGAGTACGGCTTAAAAAACCTTTGTAATTATATGACACTGCATCATGATATTCTCTCAAATGAAGGCTCTGGACTGCCTTGTTGGGCCTCCTGACTTTCTCCAAGAAGAAGCCAAGTTGATAATGATATGGTTGTATTTTCTGCTTTTCGCTGACCCAGACCTGTTTTAAAGCACTTTACAACAACTGTCTCTGCCAGTCGTCGTTATGGGAAGCCCTCTGTGGCACTGTGGAAGAGCGTATAACCTGTGATGAAAAGGTCATGGGTTTGAGACTCGTCCAGTACCACTTGGTACATTCAAAATGCCTGAAATGCCCAGCATTCCGCGAAGATGACGTCACTGCAGCTGCTGCCCTCTATTTCCCCATCGCTGAATTACAGGCAATGTCGGACAAACATGCGGTTTCGTAATGGATTCAGGCTTTCTAACTAGGGCAGTTAGATTCAATCTGGCACATGTCTGAGTGTTGGAAATACCACATAATTGTTCTGAATATTTCTCTCTCTGACTCTATGGTATCATTCATGCTAAAAACAATGCAGGGTCAAAGATAATTGACTTTGAAATAAGCTCAAATGCGTAGAAATAAGTGTCGATGTCCGACTGTCACGTGACTAAAACGTCATCAATATCTTATGCAAATGACCTTGTGAGCTATAAATAGTAACGTCGCGGAGTGCTATTGTAGTGCAGTATGGGCACACCTTGGTTTCCACAGAAAGGCTTCTGGATTGGTGCGGGGAATGCATGCAAGCGCTCCGAGACACTGCATCTGTCTATCTTTGTCATTTAGAAAAAGGAGGAAAATATATGCGAAGACTTTTGCAAACGACACCTAGTGGCAAGGAAAGGAACTGAAGAACGCTGTCTACAGCAGTTTCACTACATTAATTGGCCTGACCATGGAGCCCCCGAGTCCTGCTCGTCATTACTAGAGATGGTGGCGAAAATGCGTGTGGATCAGCCTGGTGATTCGCCACCTATTGTGATCCACTGCAGGTATGTTAAACATGATGGTGTAGTCTGGTTTAAAGGGGATTTCGCACATCAACAATTCGGCCTACTTTTTCTATTTTCTCGAGCGGTGAAAATCTTTGTGCAGATTGTCGCATTGGCAAAGCCCTGCTTGGAGGCAAGGGACGACATTATGGCCTTATTGGGTTGTCCTGGATTACCCCCAAATCACCAACACGAGGACGACACTTGTAATAAAGCTTGCATCACGCTCAGTGTCCTGTAGTAGATAGACATGTGTCTATGTCTTTAAGCTTTGGTCATTTCAGTGCTGGTTGTGGCCGGACCGGAACAATTTGTGCTGTTGATTATGCTTGGAATGTCCTCAAGAGTGGGGTAAGTTATATTCATCTGGTAATGTAGGTTGTGGGCTGACTTAGAAAAAACACTTTTTAACCCTTGGCTTACATCAATTAATGACTAAAAATGCCATTTTTGGGGAGGGGCAGGGCACATAATATTGGGGATAAAGGGGCACAGTGGCGTTCCCTTCTAAATATGCCTTGACTACTCCAGTCTCATGTGGTGTATGTTTGTTTTCAGGCTCTCACCGAAGACTTCAACATCAAAAACATCATTTTGGAGATGAGAAAACAACGTCCGTCCATTGTACAGTCTAAGGTACAGTAAGGTTTTAGCGCTTAATGCATAAAGCAGGGGTTAAACAATGCCATAAAAGACCAACTTTTTTGCAAAAGACCATCTTTTTACACAAAAGACTGACTTTTCACTCAAAAGACCGACTTTTCACACAAAAGACTGACTTTTCACACAAAAGATCGACTTTTCACACAAAAGATCAACTTTTTACACAAAAGACTGACTTTTTGCACAAAAGACTGATGATTGGCAGGAAATCACAGCAAAACAGTAAAATAAGCCCAAATAAATGAAAGCAGGCTGTGTCCAAAATAATATAATTGGTGGCCTTGGTTCTGGATGCATTTTCTCATAAGGCATAAAATTGTGAAATTCTCTCGAAGAAGTCCCAGTATTACTGTTATGAAAACTTTATTTTCCTTTCAAGGATCAATACATTCTTGTTCACCAAGCAATCGCCGAGTTATTTGAGCGCCACCTTTCAATGATTAAAGATCACTTATACGAGAATGTAATGCTAGAAGGATCGGGAAGGCCAATTGTCGAGGTAGGTCAAGGTCATTAGGTTTGCATACCAAATTGCCCACTCTCACTAAAACTGAGGTCAAGGTCAATAGGCTTGCATACCAAATTGCCCACTCTCACTAAAACTGAGGTCAAGGTCAATAGGCTTGCATACCAAATTGCCCACTCTCACTAAAACTGAGGTCAAGGTCAATAGGCTTGCATACCAAATTGCCCACTCTCACTAAAACTGAGGTCAAGGTCAATAGGCTTGCATACCAAATTGCCCACTCTCACTAAAACTGAGGTCAAGGTCAATAGGCTTGCATACCAAATTGCCCACTCTCACTAAAACTGAGGTCAAGGTCAATAGGCTTGCATACCAAATTGCCCACTCTCACTAAAACTGAGGTCAAGGTCAATAGGCTTGCATACCAAATTGCCCACTCTCACTAAAACTGACGCGATGGATGCTTGTGATGGACAGTTGAGACAAAAATGTTGGCCAAAACCTCGGTTCCCCACCTAGGTTTTAGTCTGCATTTTAGCTCCACCGTTTTTGGGTAGAGAGCAAATACGTCTTTTTCAGTATCAATTCCTTAAGCGAAAGAGTAGCCAAATATATGTAAACATTGTTTGTATTGTACGCGCTGGTCACCAATGCAAAGGTTGACCGTGCTCAACGTTGCTTAACCTCCACTCTGGGGCCAACGTGCCAACCACTGGGCCATAAAGGAATTACCTCATAGCCGGCCGGTTAAGCCGTGCCATATACCTGGGGGTACTATACATTGTTCCCAAATGAAAGTATGGATCTACTGATAGAAGCTGTTGAGTGTTAACTTGTCTGTTTTTATCTGATTTCAGGATTCTATCTATGAAGACGTAGGGAGTATGAACAAGGATGAATGTATGTGTGACATATTGTTGGGTTATCACTTTCCCACTAAACGATATACAGTAATTTATTAGGGGTAGAGTAGATCATACACCACCTGTATAACTGCCTAAAAACTTTTGTAATGATATCTTATGAAATCATATAATGAGATCATAATATGAGATCATCATAGAGCAAATTGCAAAGTCACTATTGTATTTTTGTATTGTGTTTTGTTAATAATTGTTTCTCTTTCAAAAGTTGGCCTGAATTAAGTTTTTAGAAGGACAATCATTACCGTTGTTTGGCTTCTTGTCCTTTCTATTGTTTGTGCTCTGGTTTTGATGCATTTCCCGTTATTGATAATTTCAGCGTTTGAGGAAGACATCTATGTAAATGCTGACGAATTGCCGATCAAGTGTCTATCGTCTCCCACATCTGAGAAAATGATCCGGGAAACTATTGAAAACATGGTTACGGACGAAGACGATGAAACACCTGATAAAGTCTACTCAGTTTCGCGCGCCCTTAGTAAAATCAACGCGAAAACCCCGTCCGAGGAGAAGGTCAAAGTTTGTCCTGGACCTCCGGCGCTTCCGGTGAAAAAATCTAATCTGCCTGAGCAAAATGATGACAGGCGATCGGAACCCATTCTAAACAGTACAGCTGACAAACTCCCAGCTAAGCGGAAGTTTTCCTTTAGTTCGCTAAAGAAAAATGATCGAGGTAAAGCAGAGGTTGTTGACAATTTGGCAAATAGATCTAGTCAGGAGAATACTGCGGAGGAACGTAAAATAAATATGAATGAACTGAGACAAAAACTAGAGCAAACTGTAATAGCTGGACCGGTGATGGCACCAGCAAGTGGAAAAAAAAGGACTCTGGCTGGTGACAGAGTTTTTCGACAAAAGCCTGATAAACTGTCTCAAAAACTGGAACTTCCATTCAAGCCATCTCAAAAGCCACAGAAACCTGATAAACTTAATCCAAAACCAGATAAACCTACTCAAAAACCAGATAAACCTATCCAAAATCTCGAAAACTCAAACCTAAGTGTTGTCAAGGAACTACTGCAGCGGAAGCATGCCAGTTCAGATAGTTTAGATGGAGCCTCGAGGCCTGAGCCAGTGGCTAAGATTAGTCGTGGACACTCCGACAGCGATGTCAGTTCTGAACAACCGAAAGAAGACAGGAGGATCCCACTTCCTCTACCACGTGGAGATAAACCTCATGTCGTGCTATCGGAGAATTCTGAGTATTCTGAGCCGTATGAATTTATCAAAGGCGTAACAATGGATTTGCGGCGCTCCTATTCAGATACGGGAGAATTCGTGCTAGGCTCGCCACCTCGCGTAGTATCAGAGCAAGGGGTTAGTTGTAATGATGATGGGAATTCGGTAAAGAGACGGACGATCACGCACCCCAAGTGGATTGGGGACGATGATGCGTATGCCTACGTCGGAGGAGGACCAACTGGTAAGATTCTATCCAAAATGTTTTCTGCTTTTCCTCTTGAGTAACCTAATAATAGAAGGTCGCTTTTGGTGCACCTACTTTTCACTGTCATAACCCAGTAATATTGGGTTTTAAAGAGTCAATAGATCACGTATGGAATGTTTCGAAATACCGTTGACCTATGAGACACCAGTGAGATAAATTGCAACTGTCATATGCCATAGTATTGCAGCATGAAATATATCGTTGATTTGATCGTGTCATTCAATTGGGCAAACATCTTTGCGCCTAAAAAATTCAATCCTTGCAATAATTCATGCTCCCCTACATGTACATACAGGTTATAATCAGGAACTCGCACCAGACGGTTCTGATTCTGAAAATAATGCCCCGAATGACCAAGATTTGGTCGTCATACGACGCACCAAGCTCCTCCCCGAGTGGTTGGATGATGAAGACCCCTATGCAATATTAGGTGGTAAACCGCAGATAACTGATTCTGTCGGTGAGCACCACTTTCAACGTTATTGCGTGCATGCCTCGCTTTCTTTCGAGCTTATGCCGGGATGAGATTTATAAATTTTGTAAAATTTCTTGCATGAGAGCCCAAATTAGAGGAAAGGATAGGTCTTTTTGGTAATGGTGCCACGTGTATATAGGCTTAATATAGTATAACCTCGCTATTAAGAACACTCTTTGGACTGACAAGTGCTGTCCTTAATAGAGAGTTGTCTTGATTAGAGAGGTCAAATCGAATGGAAACAACCAATTTGGGACCAGAACGAGTGTCCTTAATAGAGAGGTTGTCCTTAATAGGGAAGTGTCCGCTGAGGAAGGTTCTACTGCATGTGATTAGCTTCAGTCTCCTGCTGCAGCTTGGTGCGTGCTAATTTTCCTGATGAGTGATCTTTTTTGGATCTGTTGAGGCTTATCAAGGACACAGGGTATCTGTCACGTGTGCGTACCGCCATTTTGGCTAGGACTTGAAACCTAAAAGCAATCAACACTCTTACAAAACAAAGTGGATGCCAATTTCAAAGGTGGGAGTCGGTTCTTTGTTTTCGAGAGAACAGCCTCCCAGCTTTTGAATGGGCATTCACTTTATTTTAACTCGCACCAGTCTACTGTTTCTTCTGCTCTCATGAATTAGGTGTCAATAAACTTCTTTCTATTTCTAATTCTATCGTCGGGGTGACCCATATGTGACCCTCCGCTAGTGGGTAATACATTCTCCTAACAAAAGTTTGAAAATTTCTAAAACCAATTTAAAGTCAAATTATACCATAACTCCTTTAAGACCTGAATTTTAGACTAACGATCTTTAATTTGATTTATTCATGTACAATTCCTTTACAATTCTGCAGGTGTTGAGGAAAAAGAAAAAGGGAAGACTGAAAGCGACAACTGCGTCTATTCAGTAAGTATATATTCGCATGGTCACAAATATTTCAAAAGGTTACCGGGAAACCTAAGCCATGTTCAGGGTGGACCCAGGGTTGAAAAGCAGTTGAATCCAGACACTATGCAGTGATTTTCAAGGCCCAGTAACCGACATTGCGGTAATTTTGAGAAAATCAGGGTTTTGTTTACACTTACTGGGTCTCACCAGGTAAAACAAATTAGGTCATGGTAACGAGAAAAAAAAAATCATTTTATAGATTCTGATGAATAGTCATTTTACATGAGATTACTATAAACCACCAAATGTATTTGCCGTTTTACTTGAGGCAATTGGCTAAAATTTCAGAACGAAAAAATACATTTTTCACCCAATTTTTATTTTAGCGGATCACAAATTCCACTGTAAAATGCTTTTTGCGATCGTTATTTTTGCGAATTAAGTTTATTTGCAAAATCAGCGAAAAATAAAACGTTCGCAGAATTTCAGTGGCTCACAGTATCAACGATTTGTCTTTGAAACAGGCAAAAGTCAAAAAAGCAGTGAGTTGAATTGATGCTTTGTTTCCAATATTGTATGCTGCTTTTGCACTGAAATAAACTAAGAGGAGTGTCTTGAGATAATGCTGAGTCAGCACTACAGTGCCCTGCAAATGAGCAATTTTTGTCACTGCGATTTGCGATTATAATCCCATGCAACAAAAATCACTTGTTAGCGATGGTTGTCGCAGTTGCTTATGACAAGCGGTGATCTCCATGACTGCTGATCCATATCAATTCCAGCGATACTGGATTATCTCACAGATGAGAGATCTTTTCACACCCCAACTAAGACCTGTGGTTCGAGGAGGGCTAAATGTGTCAAAAAAGGAAATGGTGGGTGTCCCATCCTTCACAGACTTTCTGTATGAGAAGGGATGTTCTGTGGTTTACTGGTGTCAGAAAATGTACACAGATGGTCTACAAACGATACCCATTTTCTCCTGTACAGTAAAACCTCTCTATTAAAGTCACCCTCGTTACTGACGAGTGCTGTCCTTTATAGAGAGGTATCTTGATAAGAGAGGTCAAATTGAATGAAAACTACCAATTTGGGACCAGTACTAGTGTCCTTAATCTAGAGAATGCCTTTATAGGGAGGCGTCGGTTAAGGGAGGTTCCACTGTATATCCAAAGTGCCATCTTAAGACTTCACAAGTGACGGCCCAGCCTCGCAAGACACAACTCTTTAAGAAGAAGCGAGTTGTAAATAGTTGTAACTTTCCCTTAAGGAATATATTTAGTTCTAATTTTTCCTATCTTTGGTTAAGACACAACGACAGCACAGAAAGCAGTTAATAGACTATGCTGTTTATAAGCTTGCTTCAGCTTCAGACAATGACACTTTTCCGTTCCAGGAGAATCCCCCTGACACCTCAGTCAACCCCCCTGCCCTCAGTTCCTCCGTAATAGACAGTGACCCAAGTAAATCAGTAGCAGTAGCAGGCACATACTCCTGTGAGGGTGATTCACCGGCCCCTAGCTTCAGTCCTCCAATTCAGCCAGATGAATACCCTTCTATAGATTCTGGGTTAGAAACAGAGTCAGAGCGTAACCTTGATAATCCCAAAAAAACTATCCGGTCGAGGTCCGAGCCATTTGAACAACCGCCAAAACTTTCAAAAATTCCAGACAGATCGTTCTCGTTGACACCAACGGTGGATAATGTTTATGAAGAGGTTGCGTTTGGGGATGGCCACTTTAACTTTGGAAAGACTAACGAGGAAAGTCTCCCCGACCTGCCAAAGAAGGGACAAAACTCAACGCTAGATATTCAAAGGGGCCAATTAGATTCGGTTCCTCCTGACTTACCTCCCAGGAGCCCCATTGATCCAGCTCCCCGTGTTGACGAATCAAGGTCTGCTGCAGCTGAACCCCAGCTTCCGGAACTCTCATCTACGACAACATCTTTAAATCAATCGCCGAATACTCAGCAAAGAAATACAACAAATCCATTTTTAGCAGCACTTAAAAGTCTGTCTCCGACGAAACAACTCGCGACCTTTTTCCCCTCCTTGGTGCAGGGTCCTGACCATCCTACTGATGAGTGTTCTTCCCCGCAGGTCCCTCATAAACCTCCCTCTATCCAGCCTCCAAATGGTGCTTCTGCCACCTGGCATGACCAAGACAGCGGAGAGGAAGACTTCCGACCGCCGGTGCCGACGAAATCGTTTGAGGAAGACCGACGTGTTGTACCAGCCAGGTCCATGCCGGAGATTCCCGATCTAGGTAAGGGGACTTCTCTAAAGCTCTGAGATTGAATAGATGCTGAGCTGTCAGTTGTGTGATACTCCCCATGGAGTTGAGCTTGAACCGGATGCAGTGTGATTCTTAGTTTGCCCACTAAGTGGCTTTTTCTGAAAAATTTAAAACTGGTCTAGCTCCCGTATCCTTTGGGCTATAATATCCTTTGAGCTAAGATGCCTTTATTTCTACTGTAGGTGCAGCTACTAAAGGTAAATCATGTACAATGCAAGTTTTTGATTTTAGTGCCCTTGGCACTAATTTTGTAGATTTCTCGGCGATGGCATAACCAATAATTGTGCCAGAGGTATCGATGCGTTTGTGGTGATGTCTAGTTGTGTTTAGTTGAATCAAAAATGAACTTTATTGTCCACAAATATGTGATCTCGCACTTTTGGAAATCGAATACAGAAGCTGGGTGCAGCTGAGTACAATGCTCATATGTACATGCCTCTTGCAAAAAGATATTAAAATGGCCACCTGTGGGGATCATGAGATTTTTGTGGTGCGGATCCGCTGAATGTGGTAATTTATGCATGTTGGATCATCGATTTATTCGCGCAGAAGGTGTCTATTGAGATTGAGGGATGTCTGTAAATAGCATGTTCATATATAATGTATCACGCTTGTTGCAGTGTTCATAGTGTATTGTGATTAGAATTCATGCATCATAGTCAGGCGGTGGTGGCCTCTGAGGTCACTAATACTGTTTTCTGACCTTTCTTATTGAAAGCATTAGTTGGCATTGTTGTGTTTTGAGGAGGGGTTGCTGTTATTTGTGGTCGGCTGGGTGCTATCCTCACTAGCATCTTCAGGCCTTTTCAGCATCAGTGATTGGATTTGGACAGGCGACTGAATACTATAGATCCATGCACTTGATTGGGACCAACGTTTACGAAAACGTCGCTTCTCGTCACGTTACAGTAATGTAAAATGCATGGTGACGTGACACGGCCAACACTTCGTCATGTAAACGTTGGTCCCAATCAAGTGCATGAATCTATAGTGTTGTCAAGATCACCAACTGGAGCAACACTGAACTTCCACCCAAGTGAATCAATGTCGCCAAGTGACTCGTTATTTATTTATTTTTGTACCTAATATTTTTCCAGGCAGGTCAAATGAACCGAGTGTGAAGGATACTCGTGGGGGAAAGTTCAAGTTTAGCTTTGCAACACTTAAGAGCAAGGTAGGAGCATAAATAAATCTTGATATATTTATGGTAGGTGTCAGATCTGATCAAAGTATTTCTTGTATATTTATGGTAGGTGTCAGATCTGATCAAAGTATTTCTTGTATATTTATGGTAGGTGTCAGATCTGATCAAATTATTTCTTGTATATTTATGGTAGGTGTCAGAGCTGATCAAATTATTTCTTGTATATTTATGGTAGGTGTCAGATCTGATCAAAGTATTTCTTATAAGCAATAAAGTTATAGTAAAGTCCTATTGGCCCATACCAAACATTTGTCAACAACTTCTTTTTAAGACTTTATTAACATTTCATCCAATATTCTTCTGTATATGGTCTGTTTTTGATTTTTGAAGATACTATTTTTTCAGTTTCAAGGTTCTTCAACGTTTGGTAAGTGTCCAAAGCTTTTGTGTGAATGATAGACGTTTAAAATTCATTACTTCTATTTGACATGGCTATCTACTTGCTTTAGACTTGTCGAAAAGCAACCTAATTTGAGCAGGGGGAATGCCTCTCCCCTCCCCGGAGAAAACGTAACCAAAAAATTTTTTTGACAAATACAAAAAAGATTGAGTGACATCTTGTTTGCTTGGAGAGCTTTACTAATAGATGGCTTGCTCTAGTATTATGAATAATTGTGAGACTTATATAGTGCTTAATCCAGCTGGTTTCAGTCGCTCAAAGCGCTTAACATTGTTACCCTAGCTATTAACCTGTACATTTGTGGGTCAAGCTCTACTCTCTGGGAGTATTTCAGTAGTAATATACATTATAACAGTATAACATTCGTCCTTTGCTAATCTTTAGATACCATATCCCTTAGAGGAGATGATTCGAAACTTGTGACGATACCTGAGTTTCTAGGTAGGTTCAGTGCTTTTAGACTTGCTGCTAACAATTTAAAAGAGACTCGGAGCTCTCACACATACCAACAGATTTCTATGACCATGCTTCAACAACTTCTTATGATAATCAATTTGCAGATGAATTGTTTGGAAGACATTGCTGTTGTCTCCAAAGTATTTCACATATTATGAATAAAAAGAAGCACATATTTCACTACATGAGTGAGTGCAAAGAATAGGAGTGTTTATTTTTGGACGAATACAGTCCAATACACAACATAGTTCCAGCCCATGTCAATTTCATCCACAAAAGGTTCTGTATTGTATTGAGCCACTAACAACTATTGCCACTTTCTGGCAATAAAGTACACAATAGATTTGCAGGCCATGTCCATTTCATCTGCAAAGGTACTGTTTTGCATTGGACCGCTAACTATTACTGCCACCTTATGGGACCGTATCATATGACGACATGGAGACCCTGGCTCAAGAGAAGTCCAGATTATAGAGGTGAAATCTGATGATTGTAATCTACTCCACCTATTAGAGAGTTGTCCTGCTTAGAGAGGTGACCCTATTAAGGGAGTTTCCGCTATAAATGATTTTTTGATATTTTCAGGCTATCCGAATAGAATAGACAAGCCGAAGGGGCCTCGCCGAGCTCCCTGGAGTACGGTGGGCTAACGGCCGCTGAATCTTCTGGAGATAGCCGCTCAATTGAAAATGTTGATGGGGTTATGTTCTTGATGGTGTGCAAGTCTGTTTGAAACCTTATTATCAAAACAATGGTGCCATCTTTTGGTTTTTTGGGTTGTTTTAAATCCTCATTGTGATTAGAGTAATCAAAGGCTGTGCAGTTCAAACCTACTAAACCTTTTAGTTTAAGATTGTACAGGTGAACGCTTTTATGAGGAGGAATATCTGTGTTGACAAACATAGAGATAAGTTGTTTGTTTCCTGATTGATTCTTGTTAGATATTAATGATATGTTGTCCTCCCTGTTGTCCTTGACAGCTCACGCTCAAATGAGAGCTGAATTGGTTGCCCTTCCATGATACCCAAGAGTGCCTTAGCATAAATTCTGTGATATTGTTATTTTTCATCCATCCAAGTGAAATACTGTGTTGACAGGTTTAAGCCAGTTGAGGAGTGCCAGAAGCCTTTTTGACCTGTAATGCACTTATGTGTAATAGGTGAGCCTCTCCTGCTTTAAGCTGTGTTGACAGGTTTAAGCCAGTTGAGAAGTGCCAGAAGCCTTTCTGACCTGTAATGCACCTATGTGTAATAGGTGCGCCTCTCCTGCTTTAAGCTGTGTCAACAGGTTTAAGCCAGTTGGTCGAGGGGCACCTGGTCAATAGACCTCTTTAACCAGTAATACACCTATGTGTGAGAGACTTGCATCTTGTGGCTTGTACCCATTGACACAGTATATTCAGAATATATTAAGAATCTTGTTCATAGGCCCATTTAGTTGGAGTTTTAGAAAGTAGATCAAATTACAGATTGACCTGTTATGATCATTTGGGATTTTACAAAGCAGTGGTGTGTTCGGAAGTAGAATTCTAATTTATTTTGCGAGTGATATTTATTGCTGCTATCTGTGACAATCATTGCTGTGATGAGCGATAAAAAGTCGTTTGTCTGCGAGTTGCTGGCTTTGATATTGATTGAGGTCACAGCAATTGTGAATTCTCGCACCTGCAATGACCAAATGAGAGATTATTGTCGCATGCGCTCATGATCACAAGTCACAGCGACAAAAATCGCTTGTTTGCTCAACAGGAACAAATGCTGGCAGAAATATTTTTGATTTGTGCAGCAGTTGTATTTAAGAATATTTGGTGCTCTTTTAATAGTATTTGCTGATTGTCCTGCACTCATGAATAATTTTTGTCTATCACATAGTTTTATGTCTTGCACAGAGTAATGCTCCTTATTAACAAAAATATTGTATCCTTCTACAACTTTGTTGAGGGGGACTATAGGCATGGGCTGGCGGGTCAAAGCAGTCGTCCTCATGGACTAGCATGCAAAGTTTGAGGGGACTGGGCTGTGTTTGATATACTCCTTGTACAAGCGTGAACAGTGTCAATTTATTGTGTTGTGGGAGAGACCCCTATTGGTGACACTGTGTAACTTAATCTGACCTACGTAGCTCATGCCTATAGAGTTCCTTTAAGAGTAGTGACACTGTTATTGTACAGCACTTTGTGACAGCCCGCTCCCAGTGTAAAGTGCTCTATTAAAGGAGGCGTGGCTCAATATGTGCTGGGCTGGAGTATGTGTAGTTTGCAGAGTTCCTGTATGGTGGATGACTTTGGGATCATAAAATGTACACAGGCATACTACAAACGGTGCACATTTTCAGATGTATATCTGTAACGCTCTCTACACAATAACAATGTAACTATCACCAGTGATGAATGCCTCCTGGCAATATCTTGAAACTGCTCCCTTCAAGCTGCCAGCTATTGCTATACTCGAGCCAAACCAATGGTAGTATTATATAATGTTCGAAGATACTTTTATGTGATATATATTTATCCTGGTGCGAATTTCTAATGCTCGGGCGAGGAAAGGTTCGTTGTTTTTTTTGGCATTGAGGCTTTAGGTTCATCCGTCACTTGACTGATATTCGGACAGACCTGACATTGAATCATGGGATGGCTCTCTCTCAGATACCATTGGCTGGTTCCAATATATTATGCAAAACATCAGAGTTGAAGGTCACAGAGTTTACATTCACTGCTGTTTTAGTCCACCAGACCAAAATGAGTTCGATATAGAAAACGTCTGTTGTTCGCACAACCACGGATGAAAAATAAACAATTGTGGAGTATAACGTGTATTAAGAACTGGTTATTTCATATCCAAGAAACTTCCTGGTGAGCTTAGTTATGTCTGATTAGACTCCTGCTGGTGATCATCACATCATATTTATCATATTGTATAATATATTCATCTTGATCTTTTTCTGAGGATCCATGTGCTTTTTACTTCAGAATCTGAATGAGACAAAGGTTATATTCTTATATTTTATTATTCGGGAATAAATTTAATTCAAATCAAGACGCTTGGTTTTCTTTCTTTGTGATTGAGAGGAATGAGTTACTGCGGCATTGTATCGGAGCACAACCAAAACACCTATAATAATAATATAGTGGAGGACATCCCCTGTCACAAACAAACACCAATATGGCAGCGAATACATGCTGTCGAAACATTCTGCAGTCAATATCTGATTGGCTATTTTGTCCCACTCTCAGCCTCGGGATGGCCATGAATCATGCTGTCTTAATCAGTGGATTCTTGTCGCCCAATGGCTTGCAGGCCGGGGGCCCCATTGCTCAATCTGTGTCAGTGGAAGATGAAGTTGTCCTTAAGTGGTTACGACAGCTTTCAGTTGAGGTAAGGTTGGCGTTTATCTTCAACATGGATTGAGCAACACTCTTGGA
The DNA here is from genome assembly GCF_910592395.1 of Lineus longissimus. Classification (NCBI taxonomy): domain Eukaryota; kingdom Metazoa; phylum Nemertea; class Pilidiophora; order Heteronemertea; family Lineidae; genus Lineus; species Lineus longissimus. Next base: position 19,044,912 of record NC_088314.1, on the reverse strand, counting down.
AGGAAAACTGCTGTTTCGTTTCTGTGTCCTCGAGCAAGACACTTAATCCTAAAGTTTGCCAGATGTCGATGGAGACTAGGAGACTAGGCAGAACCTAAAAATTTAGAGACAGAGGCCTGCTTGGTTGTCACAAATGCTGGTGGTAACTGGCTTAACTGAAGGAGTTAACACCAAGCTAAGTTAATGCCAGCCAAATTTGTTTAGAGTAACCACCAGACCCTGACTTTTGATACTCCATTCGGAAAAGTTTGTTCTTCTAACCGACATATAAACACGGAAACAATATCAATACTGAAATTAGTATATATTTGTTTCATCAAAAATTAGAAAAGTTGCAAAGAAAATTTACATCAAATATCACATTATCATTATATTTCGAATTTGCTCAATTAAAGGATACATGTTTGTGTTGACAGAGGCATTGCTAAGGTTTATATTCAGTAAATATTTACACAATTTGAAATGTCCTAATTTCACCAATTTCATTAACAGCAGAACATCTATTAAGGACACCCTCATTACTGACAAATGCTGCCCTAAATAGAGAGGTCTCCTGATCAGGGAGGTCAAATTGAATGGAAGCGACTAATTTGTGTCCAAAACTATTGTCCTTAACAGATAGGGTGTCCTTGATAAAGAGGTGTCCACTAAGGAAGGTTCTGCTGTAAACATGTCATACCTAGCTCATTACAATTCGCCATGTTCGTGAGGAGGTCTTAAAGTGGACGAGTCTCCGTTCAGCATCAACACCATGAAAAAGTTCAAAACTTGCTCGTAATTTTTCACCGAAATCCGCTCGTTTTTGCCGTGAATGCGATTCAGATCCTCGAGATAGAGATGGGCTGGGCGAAAGCGATAAATACACTTTGAAAACTGGAGATAGTGTTTGGTGTCCGTGTTGGCTATCATTATTCCTGGAAGAGAAAGTAACAGTAGTAAGCATGGGTTGATGGACCATTTAAGCAACAAGCTAAGTTAATGCCAGCCAAATTTGTTTAGAGTAACCACCAGACCCTGACTTTTGATACTCCATTCGGAGTCTTACTTCTTCCTTTCACGGAACGAAATTTCTGGCTCTTCACAGACTTTTGACGGAGCTGAAACCGAGGTTCCTCGTATCTGGCGTCTATACCAGGTCAAGCAAAAGACCCCACCTAGTGAGAAACATGAGTAGCTTGCGTCACTACGTAGGCCAATTGGCAACTAGCCATAATGCCACGTAAAAACGCTCATCCTGCCCTGGAGGAGGAATACTCCCTGGAGAATAATCCCTCCAAGTGTTGAGTGAATGGTGAATAAGAAGACATCCACCTCACCTGGTGCCACCACAGCCTCCTGGAATATCGTGCTTATACTCTTCTTGATGATCTGATACCCGAAGGTTGTCTCATCGTATGGTGACATCGGGTGTGGGTCATCTCCATCTTGCATGGTTATATTGACTCTGACATCGTTGATAACTTGTCGGTCATATTCAATAACCTGCAAGCATAAGTAAAGGAAAACAGCATCATGAGCACTGCAATCTTTGTCATAATATTTTTCTCAGTTTCTCGGGTTTCTCTCAGTATGGGACAGGGGTAGAAATCCCCTCCTGCCTTGGAAGATCCCCCTTCTGTCTCCTGACGAAAGTTTTTTCACAGTCATCAAAGAAGTTTTTATGATTTGGGATGCAATGTTGGAGGGATGTCAATGAGCTCAGGCAAAAATTCTGAATTTTTTTTTGGTGAAAATCTTCCACTTGCTTGCACAAAAGTACCTCTAAAATGCTTATTTTTGGTCTGATTTTGAAAATTCGCTGATCTACAGAAAGCAGAGAAAGAGCTCTCTCCATAGCAGCTAACAAGTTAATCATTTCATAAGGGTAAATGTCGGAAATCTGCCAAAAATCGAAAAGTTGACTTCCCTGTGATAGGGTATTTCAGAGTCTGTACCCCCTTTATTTTAATCTAAATTTCTTACCTCTTTTAGTGTCTGAGCCGGATGTACTCTGTGGTTGACGATGGCCTTGGCAGACTGGGGCAAGATATTAGACTGAAATTAAACACATCACAACATTAACTTAGCATTCAAGACGAGACAACTCATCATCCACCACACGTCCCACACCAACATCAAACCGAATGTGCTCATTTTTCAACATTTACACACCTTAACACCAGAATGGAACATGGTGACTGCGGTGGTTGTCCTTATCAAAGCATTTGACGCTGGTTTGCGAGATAACATCCTGTAATAAAAAGATTGATGAATCAAAAAGAACTACTCAGTTTTTATAGAAGGGATCATGGAAGATGAATAGCTCCCTCAACTCACTCTTACTTGGTACAGGATTGTTACATTTCAAACACCTTTTACTCTTACTTGGGACAGGATTGTTACATTGCAAACACCTTTTTACTCTTACTTGGGACAGGATTGTTACATTGCAAACACCTTTTTACTCTTACTTGGTACAGCAATTTTACACTGCAAACCATAATCGACTTTGCTTTTCCAAGCCAAATGGCAACGATGGAAGTTCCCAAGAGTGTCGTTGATGTGACTGCTCTTACTTGGGACAGGATTGTTACATTGCAAACACCTTTTTACTCTTACTTGGGACAGGATTGTTACATTGCAAACACCTTTTTACTCTTACTTGGGACAGGATTGTTACATTGCAAACACCTTTTTACTCTTACTTGGTACAGCAATTTTACACTGCAAACCATAATCGACTTTGCTTTTCCAAGCCAAATGGCAACGATGGAAGTTCCCAAGAGTGTCGTTGATGTGACTGAACACTTACCAAGACATTATGGGCTTGAAAAGCCACACGTTTGCTATCGCCAGTCTGTTCAAGAAACTCATCTGAAAATGAATATCATAATTTTCAAATTTGAATGCTGATAGAGCATGGAAAGATAAAATTATACAGCAATTGAAAAATATCTGTCTGTTCAGGGAACTCAACTGAGGTTATACTCCACGTACCTTCGGAGCGGTAGATAAGAGTGTTCCAATCTCTGGACCATAGCCCAGCATACTTGGTTGAGGATTATCTTTTAGTCTAAAATAGTGGGAGAAAAAAATTCGGAAAATATAGAGCTATTTTGGAAGTGAAACGTAGGGTACCATGATAGAACAGAATTGCACTTCTACAATTTCATTTCTAAACTGTGCTATTTGAACTACCGGTACTTTAACTTTGCTTAATGGAATGGCCAGGGCCATTGTGCTCACCTCCCTCACAGACAGGTCATTGTTTTAGCCACCTGGTAGCTAAACCAGGAATCAAACCAGACTGAAGTTTAGTCTGCAAGGTTTCATAACACAGGGCTACCTATGTACCAAGTTTCAAGTCAATAGCCTGAGCCAAAGAATATACACCAAACACAAACGACCCAGGCTTATATAGAGATCCCCCTAATGACATGATTTATCAGAGGTTTGATACATACTTTGAAACTGCCCTTGCTAGGATGCTGATAGCTCCCTCACTGTCTGGCATCGAAGAGTGACCGCCCGTGTACTCAACTGACAGCTCTAAAGTCAGAAAACCTTTCTCGGAAACTCCAATCCTAAAGGTCAAACAGATGCAGGGTTAAAAATATGACAGACACAGAACCTTGGTTCGACCGTCACTTACCTCACAGTGCCCGACAGATTTTAAAGGTAAAACCCCAAATATTTTTATAATCACAGGCACAGACTGACCACGAGGCACCACAAAAACACCTTTGTGCATTTTTATAGGGTCTTATGCAATTGTTTCATCCTGACCACAGTCACATTGTGAAACTTACACTGCCATAGGGCCTTCAACCATCGCATTTTCTATGACCGTAAGTCCTTCATCATAGACAAATTCGAACTCTAAACCTCGTGATTTAAAAAGTTTTGCAATTGCCTCAGCACCAAAACCTGTCACCTGCAAACAGATAGGCATGCAAAGGTGAAACTTTAAAGTGCAAACCAGTGATTCGATCATGATTGCATGCAACAAAAATCACGCATTTGCGGCAGTCATGGCAGGTACCTGCAACAAGATTCATTGCTTGCAGCAAACAACAAAGTTGACAGTTTGCTACTGTGACATTCACATACATAACTTACAGTGCAACCGGGACTGGAACCTGTGTCATCACAGCGTCAGTTACAACCATTCCTTCATCAAGAACAAATTCAAATTCTAAACCTCTTGATAGAAAGAGCTTTGCAATCTGTACAGCGCCACTAACTCCACGGAGCTGAAAAAAGCAAGATCTAAGTTTGCCCTCTGTAGGAGACTGTGGTGAACTGGGTCACAGTCTTGGTTCCCTGGTTGGCCACGGCGGCGCCAGCATTACGGACGTGCCCCGGTCACCCGGCCATCCCCGCCCGTGTGTTACGTCACTCGGCTGCGCTCGGTATTTCCCGCTGTACTGTCGATGACGCAATGATGCGTAATGTCGTTACGTCATCGACAGAGTGGTGTTGAAGCGGAGAGACGAGCGGGTTCGAACGTGGAAAGTGACGAGCAGAGATAAAATCGAGTATTAATCAACGTTAGTCGAGTCTTCCATTTAGCAAAACTATTGCTACAACATTATTCTTTTCAAGACGGACCCTAATCTTCCATTGGAATTATGTGTAATTTACCTAGTTGGTGGTATACATGTACATTTTGATAGTTGAAAATGTGGAGGAAGAGCTCGATGCAAAATGTAAATTTTTTTCTGAATCAAAAGCTCAAATATGAATCTGATCTGTGTTATACATGTATATATAAGGGTTTTAGCCTGATCTAACCCTATTTGATTCTTATGCCAATCTAAACCTTCAAACTCTGGTGCTTTTTACTTCAGCATACGAGCTCATGATGCTGCTATCTACGACAGCAAGTTTGAAGAAATAATCACCTCCTCATCATGTCCGAAAGCAACATAGAATGTCCTCTTGAACTTGTGGCCTTTCTCCAACAAATATTCCAGTGCTTCAAGGATGCCCTGTAAGACAAGGAGAGAATAAACCCATGCTTCACCTATAAAGTGTGCTATCCAAAATACAGTCATCATACACTGGCAAATGTTATTGCTAAAAACCTTTCGTCATAATCTGCTCACCATAAGTCCATGCTTATCATCAAGTGCCCCGCGTCCATAAATATATCCATCAACTATCTTTCCCTCAAAGGCTGGCTGGTTCCACTCTTGACCATCAATGGGTACGACATCTAGGTGAGCACATAATAGATATGGCTTCAGGCTTGTGTCGGTGCCTTGAACTTTGTACAGGAGGCTGTAATTGTTGACGACTTCATGCTGAACCCCAGGATTGTTGTGGATATTCGGGTAGGCTGCAAAGAAATTAGTACAGGAATTTTCTGATCAAGACAACCAAACTCCAACCATCTTAAATGCACAACCGGACCAAGATCCTCAATTGGGCTGTCAAAGTGGCACAATGGAAACATCAGGGACTGTTACATCTGAGATCCCGGGTTTGATTTCATTTTCAAGTAAACTTGTGTGAAAGAGAGGGCAACTTCCTCCAACAGCATCGATGGGTTCCTTCAAGCAAAGTTTGCTCATGTGTTCTCAATTCAATGTTTTAAAAAGTCCTAAATTGGGTGATCCAGTGAAAGGTGATGATAGTTTGTACATACTCTACAAGTGTACAAGCTGATGGCACGACACACAACCGGTAGATATCATTTGATTTAGGGGCGGGGGGGGGGGGGGGGGGGGGAATGTTTCCATCAAATACCTTGATATTGGCTTCAAGATAAATCTATCTTACACTTTTTGATAAACTGTGTATAAGCTATCAACTCATCTGGGCTGTTCTTTTCTGAACTGAAGCTGATGGTCTTGAACCTCAGAGCTTCCTGGAACCTTTTCAGGCGCTTTTCATCAGCTTTGATGGCCAATTCATAGCTCTTTGTCTCCACTGTCTCATGGTCGGTGTGTTCACTAAGACTCAGTGTTCTGACAATACACACAAATGTGATAAACGACAATAAACAAAGAGAAAAAAAACAAAATTTGCGAAAATACTTTTTGGTTGAAGCTGCCATTTTGCCCAATTGTCATGTGACCCATTGCACGGCTTCAACAGAATCGGTAAACAGTATTTTGAAGCGACTGCAACAACAAGATTTCCTTCTTCAATTTTTCAATTTATTTTGGACATAATAGTAGATTTGACGCTTTGGGGAACTAGCATTTTGCTCAAAGAATGAACATATGGTAAACATATACCGATATATACATATAGCAATAGCTCAATTCAAAATAAGTTCTGTTATTTCCGTACTTTCTATATATTTGAGAGATGTTTTGAGGTCTTTTTTGGCAAAATTTTATGTCCCCTATATCAATCAGAACAACTCAATAAGATTCCAAATCAAAAGTAGTAAAAAAACCTGATATTGGTGCCTTCCCTTTATTTGGTTCCTGGTAATTCAGCGGTAAATATGCATACACCAGAGTACATGAGGCTCCTGCAGTCTTCGTTGATGAATGATCCACCGTTGATAATAAATATTTTTGCTTGACGATAATGCCACTTCGGCACTTGTTCTACTTTGCAGAACTAACTAAAAGAGCTGAAGTTTGGCATACTGTACACTGTATTGCTCCATCTATCTGGAGCCTACAGTGACTCCACAAAGATTGGGACAACACAAGACCCATGGTATTGATGATTCCGTACTTAGCAACGACACAATTGAGCATGATTGTTTAGTCCAACTTTGCTCTTCAAGGTCCAAAAATTGAACTCACAATCATTTACAAGCGGACTGTCATTTAGATGATAACTTTTGGTACTGTTAAAAACTCATCATGATGCAAGAAAAAGAGAGTTTGCTGTTTCCGCACACACACAAGACAATTATCATCCTCGATCATGGTGCGGAGATGATGGAATCGTCCCAACAGAGCACTGATTTTGATGTGTTACAGAAGGGGCGGGCCCCAGGCCTACTGCCGCTCGCTCCCATCACCAAGACAATGTGGACTTGTAATGTAGAAGCAGCGCTGGAGTACTGCAGAATTATCTGGGACATCTACCCGGAAGACAAATTGGTAGGTTTACTTTTTCATCTTCTGTCCCGACCAAAATGTGAAAATATTGACATCTGCAAATACAGCAACATCTTCTTAGCCAAAAGTCATATATTGAAGTGATTCTATCCCAATGTTCTGGTTGCGACTCTGTCAGGCCTTTCAATTACGTGGAGACCTCTACACCCTGTATTTTTTTAGCCTATTTTGGGGACATGTTTTTTTGCTTTTTAGCTTAATTTGGGGACATTTCATCGCGCCAAATTGCCTGAACAGCGACATCATAAATCAAAGTTAGTGACTGATATAACCACATACACCTGAAAAATCATAATTCTAGGGTAAAACTATAAAATTAGGCCATTTGGATGAGATTTGGTTATGTTAGGGGTCAAAAAACGCTTCAGGGGTCATATTATTAAAAAAAAAGAAGAAAAAAAAGACCTAATTTGGGGACATCCTGTACGGCCTACACCGTTATACGGTGTAGGAATCATGTAATTGAGAGGCCTGTCTGTCCTCAAGAATGACGAGCTACCTATTTGGGATGAATGAAAATTATAATCAAATGCAACAATAAATGAACTTTCAGTGGCATTATGGTTAGACTAGAGAGATCTTGAATTGTTTTCAGATTCAGGTGATGGTCTGTGATTCCTCGTGCACAAGCTTAAACACGTGGCAACCAACTGAGCAGAATTCACAACAGGTAAGAAACGAATATTGTGTCACTTTAAAAACAAATCACATCATTTGTAAGGAACATCTTTTTTAAAGCTTTGCCTATGCCTTGACAAGCAAAAAAATCAATCCGAGTAGACAGCAGCCTCGGACGGACTCCTCTCAGGCAAAGGTGCTGAAGAAATTTTCTTTCACTTGATAGTCTATTATTTTCAGTTATTGACTGGATTAGCTCAACTAGGCCCACCTGTCGAATCCGAGAAATGCAACTCGACAGAATTGATAAGTGGTCTAACTGAAGCAATCCAGGCCCTATGTGATCCTTCGGACATTCAGCAAAAGATGACGACGTCTCACACGGAACAAGCTAACAGTGTGCTCAATAGGGGGAGAATAATATGCATAACGTCTTTAAAAAGGTAACAGCTTAAGGAATTTCGATCTTTTTTGGTATCAGGTGTGTGACACTTACATGTAAAAGTTTCTGGTTTTGGATGAAAAATCTATTCGAAACGTGGAAGACAGTTAAAATACAGCAGAACCTCTGTATTACGGAAACCCTTTGACAGACAAATGCTGTCCTTAATAGGGAGGTGTCCTGATTACAGAGCTTATAGAAACACCATATTTGAGACCAAAATCTCTCTCCTTCTTATGAGGGTGTCCTGTTAAACAGAGGTGTTGGCTAGGGGAGGTTCCTCTGTAGCACCAAAGTATGAAACGGAGAAGTGTTGTTGACTTGTGGGAGTGTGCGAGTCATCAAATTTGACACCCCCTTCGATGTCCTGCTTTTCCAAAACAAGTAAGCTGCTTTGAAGACAGATGGAGAGGACCCTTAAGCCACAAGCTATAAAGACATATTGAACTTGTGTACATTTTTCCATCAAGAAAAAGAGCATAAGTTGTTTTCTTCACTTTGACCATCTTTCAATTCTATTTCAGTGAAAACTTCTACAGAATGCTAGCGGATTGTTTAACAGATGTTGTACAACAAGAAAACAAATTAGCGGCGAATACAGATAAGTAAGTGATGCATTAGGGAAGGGAGACATCTGTGTGCAGACTTGGCCCTTCAAACTGGTGACAGTAGTCAGTCTAAGAGAGGGCACTCTGACCTAACACCTGACCAGCTATGGCAGTGAAGGTATAGGAAGCGTCCTCACTGTTAAGCTGAGCTAACTTCCTCTCACAGTGCATAGAAATTAGTTACAGAAACTGCTGTGGACAGTTGACAATATCAAGTAGGATGAGTTTGTGCCCGATGCTCATATATTCCATTGTATTGTAGAACCATCAAATCTGTCAAAACCTAGGTTGCGTTCTCATCCCTTTCAGCCTCATGCCGATCCACCACTGTGAAGTTCATATGATACTCGTTAGTCCGGTTGGGGAGGAGTCCGCCATACCAAGTAAAAATAAACAAGAGGTAAGCTACATAGCTCTGTCTGTCACTCGGATACACCTCCTTTGATCAGGTCGGGGACAAGCCCTCATTTGAAAGACGGTTTCTCAAATGAGCACCATGTATTTTTCAGGTTTTATGCACCAATATGTGCTTCAAATGGTCGTTTTGATTACTTGCGATATCCAAGTACCTCAGTGTCACGGTGCTAATGAGTATAGTATGTGTGAAATGGGCCAAAATAAGATGTCTAGTGCGCTGCTCTGAGCCTGAAGACTGAATAAAAAGTCCAGAAAACCTTTGCTTGCTAGATTTCTGTTGTGGTGTTATTTGGTTTCCAGGAGCATACCGAGAAATCTGTCATATTATGCTGTGCTACATTTCAGCTCTCTCCCAATATTTCCTACGAAGTCCACGTCAGCCAGTCGGGAAGATTTATTGCCTCGAAACTCATTCAGATTGCCTCGAGACATTATAACCTCACATCAACCACAGTCACAGGAATTCCAATGAAGGTAATGTGTCAAAATTTGATGTTCCAACTTTTCACATTTCATTGCTCTTAAAGCTAGAACACACTTGTTGGAAATGGTGGGAAATTCTGGCAGCCAAAATGGCCTTCAAAATCATTGTTTTGTAATTTTGAAAACGGATGTGTCAATATGATCAGCATCTCCTTGTGAGAGGCATCGACCATCATATATTTAGCTTGCGTAGCACCTACTGCACTGACTGTTCCATGCACCCACTCTTGCCTGTAAATTTGTTTATAAAATGTTCTTTTTGGGCAACTATAATGTACTTGTATGCACTGCTCACGTTTACAAACTCAATTCATGAAATAATAATCATCTTCTGACAGGAAGAGCAAAATGCCAGTTCATCAGCCAACTATGATGTGGAGCTGCTCCATTCGAGGAAAGCTCATCAAGAGCTCATACAATCAGGTAAGATTTTGGGGCAGCATTGTAAATTATGCCAAGCTTAAGGTTGTGTTCATACATGAATGTCTTAAGCACCACAGAAGAAACAAAGATTGGTGTGGTAATAAAATGTAGCTTTTAGCCTAAGCTATACATGTATGAGCAAGTGGACAACTCAATATGCCCCAAATTTGACTTGCTATCACTTTTGATGTTGGGTCACAGTTGTATAGCATTGAAAGTCAAGTACTTAACCACTGTACTGTTATTTCAGGAAATGCTGAAGGGCTCATATATCCATCAAAAGAGGGCCTCTATTCTGAAACGATCACGTTAAAATGGTGCACACCTAAGTCGAACGCAGCAGGTAAGTTTGTGAGAGTTAAAACCGAAGAGTACCATAAAGAAATAGTTATGCCCTGTCAGCTGACCAACTGGCCACATCGGAATGAGCTTCCCGCAGGCCACAGACCTTCACCTTGACGTTTGTATAGCAGACACCTAACCACTAGGCCATTCAGATTTGTCTATGATTTATATTTATGGTTTTTGCATGACTTTCGTGAAGTATTGAAGTATTTCGTGAAGTGGCGGGACCAAAGCTATGGAATGAGCTGCCAAATAGTGTTCGTGGCCAGAGTACCCTGGGTCGTTTTAAAACTGCACTAAAAACTCATATTTTTAAGAAATTCTTCTGAATCCTTTTTTTTTTTTTTTTTTAAATTTAAATCCCACTTGCACGTTTTCTTTAGTAATGACTTTTATTCTATCATGTAATGATGTTTTATTGTTTTATTATAAATTGTAAAGCGCTTAGAAGTTTTAACAACGTTAAGCGCTATAAAAATGTTTTTTATAATACATGTAAAATACTATTCTGCCTTCCAGAACTTCATCACTGTACTGGTGCATATCGCGTGACTCCTGTTGATGTCAACGGTCGGCCGTCGCTGTGTTTGACAAACTTTTTATTGAATGGTGAGTAACCTGCTCTGACAATGAATCTTCGGGAAATTGCAGAAGACGTGTAGCAAATACCCAATTTTGTTGCGGCGCTTGAGCTGAGGATTTGACGGTTACGAAACAATCTGAATACTCAGTTGATAAGATTGATGTTCGGCATAACTGACATTCAATAATTTTCACTCTATAGTTTTCATCAGACTGGGTTAATATTAGTTCAGCATTTCAATTTGATATGAACCTCTGCTTTCAGGGAGAGCAGTCATGTTGGAACAACCTCGTAAGACTGGTATTAAAGTGATGTCTCATATGCTAGCGAGTCACGGTGGAGAGATCTACATCCATGTGTTGTCGACGTCACGGTCGATCCTGGAGGAACCGCCGTCCATCAGTGAGGGCTGTGGAGGCAGGGTCACAGATTATAGGATCACGGTATGTCACCACAAAGTTTTTCAAACTTTTAGAATTTTCTCATGTCTGTCAGGTTTTGAGTAGCAATATCAGAAAGTGGCGATTGAGAGAATTCCAGTGACAGGTCATGTCCATTGGTATGGTCATAAAAAGTACCACAGTTGATTTTGGCATCTTCCACATTTCCCTATATCAACATCTTATTTTGAGGTTTTGAGGATTTTGATGAGGACACAGGATTTCACTTCTGGATGAACCAGTGTGGCTTTCAAGGAACTAAAATTCCTTGTTTTCATAGTCTTTGTGTCAGATGTCTATGTCAGGGCAAGCAAAAGATCCCACTAAGTGAGAAATATGAGTAGCTTGCATGGACTCTACTCTGGCCAGAGACGGAGTCACTTGGCCAATAGGCCCAATTGGCACCTGGCTGAAGCAGCATGTAAAAACTTTCATTCTCTTTCAGGATTTTGGTGAATTTATGCGGGAAAACCGCCTGGCACCTGCCATAGATGTTGATGAGGAGACTGACGAATTACCCATGAAAAGAGGTGAACATATTTTGCACTTAATCATCATCATCACCGGCATCTTGATCCAAATAGATTTTCTCCACAAAATATATTTCTTTTACCAAATGTAGAATCTCTTTTCCTTTGCTCCAGCGATGGGCCAGATAGAAAGAATGTTACGAGTTTGGCCGATGACTATCGGGGATTCAATCATATTCAACATGTTATCAGTAAGTACACTTGCTCTGACTATTTCTTCCCTTTAAATCAAATTTCAAAACAGAATATTTTCCACTCGGTAAATTGCAGATTTTAGCAATTTCTTGAACATTGTTAAATTTCTGCATCGGTTTTATTGACTTGAGGCCCTACAACTATGAATAGGGAAAGAGACTCTTTGGTCTTGTTATTGGGAGTTTTGACGGCTGTTCCCAAAAATGGAAAATATTACAAAAGTTTGTCAGGTCACTTTGTAATATTTAGCATATTTGTTTCAGCATCTCGACCCGTTACCTTCGCTTATAGTGAAAGAAAAGCTTGACGAAGAGGAAGTTTTGGATTGTAAGAAGGCTATCTTTCATCTGGTCGAGATGGAGAGCCGTAACGAGGCGCTACCTGTAACGATGACAGGCAGCCGGGGCAAGGGGCCAAAGAGGTACGACCCTATAGTCTATTTCACAAGAAAATGGCACTAAGATTTTTGGTGTTCTTCCCTCTTGAACTCTTGAAATTTTTGTTTAGAAATCCATTTGCAAAGGATTGTTGACCTTCGTAATTTGACTCTTGTTATCTTTTACGTTTCAGAGAGGAACAGTACCGACAGATGTGGTCAGAAATGGAGACGTTAGTGCGGGCCCACGTCGACGCCTCCCCAAACCACGAGCGGGTCCTGGAGTGTCTGCTACTCTGTCGTAAACAGGATGGCGAGGTCAAAGGTCACAAGAAAGGTCAAGAGGTCAAGGTGAAAGAGGAGAAGATGGAGACGAATGAAGCAGAGCCTGCGTGGAAGGATTTAGACAAGTGAGTAGGAAGCCCTAAAAAAAAATATCCACAAAAAAAACTTGGGATCTCTGCTACCAGTATCCTACGAATGATGTTGAAAAATCTTTTGTGTTTGGTTGCAGATATCAGAAAATGACCGATCGAGAAAAGGAGGATTACAATAGTAAAAAGTTGCCCATCAAAGAGGAGCCACCAGTGAAGAAATTCAAGCCGAGTGGTTTTAGCACGTCAGGAAAGTCAGGTGAGACGAGATTAGAATTTGTGATCTTGTCAATTTTCCTTGTCTTTTACTCCAGGAGAGTAATGAGGCTGGCAGGTGGCTTGCTCCTCTTCCCTCCAGCATCGCAAGTAGATCTCTGATCTAGCCTCTGCCGTGATCTTGCCCTGCTTTTAACACCAGGAGAGTAAGGACTCTGGTGGATGCCTTGGACCTGTCCCCTCTAGTGCCTCAAGCAGATCTCTGGCTGTGCTTTGCGTGACCTGGCCCATCAGTAGTTGTGTCTCAGTCTTCATCTGCTGGCCACGGAGTTAGTTTCTGCCTCCTTCGCCCCATGCTGTGTCTCTGTCTAGAAGTCTCTGCTTTGCCTAAGATGGTGGTTGCCCTGCCGCAAGGCCTTACTCTCCCCTGAAATGGCATGCCGCAAATCACAAAAAGAAAGGGGCACAAACATTTGGTGGTTTTCAGTGCAGACTTCTTGTTTTGGGACTTGTTTCAAACTTTTTTTAACTTTGTCGTTGTCAGGTCCCGTATCATTGCTGAATCTCTGGACAACGCGAGTGACAACGATACATTCCCAAAGACATGCCGAGTTTGATGGTCGCAATGAAAACAACGGCATCCAGGCGGAACTCTACAAACATTTGAATCAGGAGATGGAGGAAGGGTGAGTAGAAAAGGTGGCATGAATTTATACCAACAGCTACTGCCACCTGGGGTGTGCAGAGCTTGACACAAAGAAATTTGGGGGCACAGAAAAACCTACACAGAATGTGGCAAAGTGCCTTTTGAAATGCTGTCATTACATGGGCACCAATGCAAAATGGTGCCATCAGTTGTCAAAGAGAGGCAATCTAAACACTCTATTGTGTGAAAAAAGCTGGAAAAATCAAGTTTACTGATGAATTGGTAGTGATCAAGACCTGCTGCTATACTTGTGGACAGTGTAATTCGGCGTCATTGAGCCAAATCCAGCGATATCAGCATAAGTATCTCTTGTCTCTTTTAGGGAAGAGGGGGAGAATGCACCACCAGCTCAACAACAACAACAACAACAACAGCGAAAGCTGCCGCAACAACAGAATCAACAAGTCAAGAAATGAACATTGTTGGTCAAGTTTGGAAATATTTACGAAATTTTAGAAAAATGGATCAGTGGATGCAGGCCTTTTCATGTTCCCTGGACATGTGGGATTGATTCAGATCTGATTGTGACTCGAGTTCCAGCTTGACAGAATTGTCAGCTTGGTTTCACTCAGAGTTTTGACTTTTCTCGTCCTATCAGAAGGCAGTCCCTGCCTGTCAGGCAAAGGTCCCAGCTGGATTGATCTCAGCTGATCAAAGTATTGCCTGCTGGTCTCCCTGCATTCGTCTCGACTCGATCATGTCAGGCCCAGCATGATCTATTTGTAACACCTTGATCAAGCTAGACCGTCATTTGAAAATTCCATTGACCTGTGCTTTGTGCGAAATGCAATGTTTGGTTATACAAAAGTTAATGGAGATATGCTGGCAGTTCACTACCGGTACAATACACTTGATTATGATGAGACAATTTCCTAACAATATCACTGCCTTTGATCATGGTCCTTAAAAAGGGCTATAAGAGATTGTGATTACGACACAAATTGTGAATGAAAGAGGACTTTGAAACCTCAGAGGATGGACAGTAAAATTTTGGTACAGCAATGCCGAGGGCACACCTTTAGATGAAATGTTTGCATTGTAATCGGTTACACATGCACATGAATAAGTATACCCTGGTTAGTGCTTCATAATCTTGGGTGCTTATCAATTTGCATGATAAACCAGAAATGAAATTTGGAAATTTAGTTTTGATTTCTACCAACAGTGTTGCTGATTCAGGATCCTCAAATGAGGGATTGGCATTCTGGTTTTAGTGTGCATGTAGCTCATTTACATGAATTTGTAATAAAGCCATGAGAATAGAATATGTTGTTGTTCTTGATCTCTTGTCCAACACGGACATGTTGTGCTTAATATAGAACTCCCTATTCAGGGCGTCTCAAAAAACAGTTTTAGTTCTCATACAAGGACAGAGTGCTTGATGAAAAACTCCCTATTCAGGGTGTCTCGAAAACAGTAGGTTGTTCTCCAACGCAGACAAGTTGTGCTTGATGAAGAACTCCCTATTCAGGGCGTCTCAAAAACAGTAGGTTGTTCTCCAACGCAGACAAGTTGTGCTTGATGAAGAACTCCCTATTCAGGGCGTCTCAAAAACAGTAGGTTGTTCTCCAACGCAGACAAGTTGTGCTTGATGAAGAACTCATTATTCAGGACGTCTTAAAAGACAATGGTTTGCTCCTCAGCAAGGACAAGATGTGCTCAATGTAGAGCTCCCTATTCAGTGTCTCAGATATACAAGGTTGTTCTCCAGCAAGAGCAATATGTACCGGTACTTCATAATGGGCTACTTACACAGGGCATCCCAAAACAGCAGTTTGCTCTCCAGCAAGTGTATGGTGTACTTGATGAAGGTTGTCCTCCAACAAGGACCAGTTTACTCAGTGATAAACTTCCTATTCTGGATGTCCTAAAGATAGGTGATTGTCCTCCAAGAAGGGCTTGATGAAGAGCTCCCTATTCAGGGTGTCTCAAAAAGACAATAGGTTGTCTACAGACAGTATATGGTGTTCTCCAACAAGTACAGGAAGGACTAGATGAAGAATGTCCAATTCAGGATGTCCCAAAGAAGAGTTGATCTCAAACAGGGACAGGATGAAAGTGATAAAGAGTTCCCAGGACTCAAGAGACAATAGGTGTTCTCCAACAAGGACAAGTGCTTGATAGAGAGCTCCCTATTCAGGTAGTCTCAAAACACCATGGACGTTTCTCCTACGAGGACAATATGCATTTGATGAAGAGCTCCCTTCAGGATGTCTAAAAAATAGTAGGTTGTTCTCAAACAAGGACAATATTTGCTTGATGAGAAGCTCCCCAGACAGTAGGTTGTTCTCCTGCAAAGGACAAGTTAAGCGTATGTAGAGCTCCCTATCCAGGGTGTCTCAAAGATAGTTGGTTGTTCTCCAACAAGGACAAGACGTAAGTTAGTTTCCAACAAGGACAAGATGTACTTGATGAAGAGCTCCCTATACAGGGTGTCCCAGAAGACAATAGGTTGTTCTCCAACAAGGACAAGGTATACCTGATGAAGAACTCCCTATTCGGGTGTCTCAAAAGACAATAGGTTGTCCTCCATTAACACCTTCAGCGCCGAACGACGTAGATCTACGTGTGACACAAACCCCCCTCTTTGAGCTGGTTATCGGAGTCTCATGGACTTCATGTAAGAACTACGCCATCGCCATCTTCAGGGTAAGGTAGGAACTGAAAAGACCAAACTGTCTTTTCAGTTCTTTTCAGTTCCTCCCGTGCCCTGAAGATGGCGATGGCGTAGTTCAGAACTTTAAATGACTTCATGAAAGAACTACTCCATCGCCATCTTCAGGGCAAGGTAGGAACTGAAAAAAAACGGTCTTTTCAGTTCCTACCTTGCCCTGAAGATGGCGATGGCGTAGTTCTTTCATGAAGTCCACGAGATTCCAATAACCAGCTCAAAGGGGAGGGGGATTCTACGTGGTTCGGCGCTGAAGGTGTTAAGAACATGAAGGGTTTGGTGAATAACACCTATTCAGGGTGTCTCAAAAGACAGTAGGTTGCTCTCCAACAGGGATAAGAAGCACCTGGTGAATTGCTCCCTTTTCAGGCTGTCCCCGAGGAGAGTGGGTTGTACTCGCCCGCCCCAAGGACAAGCTGTTTTCCATAGCAGCCTGATGCAATGCTCCTTTCCTTTGAAAACAAATTGTAGCAAGGCAAATATTTTCTCTAAAATATTTATTTGTATAAATGGGTACAGTCGAGCATCTCAGGTTAAGCATGTACAATACAAATCGTCCCCAGAAGCGAGCATTCATTACATGCAATGATATCCAAATTGAATCTTAAACATGGTTTACCCAGCTCCAACTACAAATGCTGCTTTATTTCTAAAATGAGAACCCCCTTCAAGTTCGGAAGCAGACTTAGGATTCAGTCTACCATGAAAATCTGCAAACTTATTGCTTTGTGAGCATTACTTGGTTTTACAGTATTCTGAACTTAATTCGAAAAGTGTATTTCTTGGCGTTGTCATTGTAACATGCTACCTCAAAGGCTCAGTAATCACAATTAGATCATGATTCAAATTTTCTAAAACCTACAGATCTCTTGATAAATATATAATACCTTATTATCATAATTACAATTAGAATCAATATGTTTAATCAGCAGGTTACATAATGGGTACAAATCATGCATAATCAAAATATATTTACATTAAACCTGGTGATGAATAAATATACCTTAATAATTTTTTGCATTGTACAGAAAAGGAACAAAGAATACAGATTAACACCACAGACAATGATTTTTTATTGCAGAGGTGAAATATTATTGCAATGAGGGATAAATATTGCTTGTCTTCAGGAAAAGAAAGTTGCATGTACTCTCTGGAATAATATTCTTTGGAGACACTAATTGTTCAAGCACGTACCTGAACTTATCAGGACATTGTATTAAGTAACACCATGAGTGTAATGACAAATATTTCCGTGGAAATCTCGGTAACACAATCTCATCAAAAATATTTGCCTGGCGACTTGTTAATCTTTAAGTAGAGTGCAAAAAGGTGATAACTAAATCCGAGGAAGTCCTACACATGTACTGGGTGAAACAAAAAAGACTTCCTACTTTTCATTTTGAATAAATCCAAAAACATCACTCTAACAGTATTCAAAATCAAAAGTGGGTTATCTTTTTTGTGTCACCCAGTATATAGCAATATCCCCTGTTAAGTAATATTTGCAAGCAGACAAGGCATCACGTTTTTGAATGATTCTTGTATGGCGGGGGTAACCTGTAAGAAGGCGGCGGATTAGAAGTGTCACTGTGATAACTAGGGGGCGGTGACGATTGTGCATACCGCAGGGATGGATCCATCGAAATCAAATAATTTGGTGGTTCAGGCCGGTCCACTGGTTGCTCATAGGGGGCGTCACTGCTTGGGTAGTTTTCTGCACCCTCGTTGTCAAACATTAGAGGCTTCCGTGGCTTTTTCGGTGCCTCGTAAAAGTCTGACATCTCTAAATCTGCCGGCATGAACACGGGTTTGCGATCGTTTCTATAGACGGCTGAATCCTCGTCGATTAGGAAACGTCCCGACAGGCGCTTCTGTCGACGATTACAAATGCAGTAAATCACGATTGCGATGATTACGATGAGGACGATAATGATCGGCACGAGTATTGCGATGTAAACAGTCCCATCATTACCATAAGGTAACACAACGGGAGTACAACTCCCCGTGAAGTTCACCCCGACATTCGTGACAGGATAATCCGTACCCATTGCGGTTACAAACTCTGGTTTAGGCGTACCATTATTGTACGAAAGTCTTGAAAACAACTCATTTATTGTTGTATTTTCACACGAGTTTGGCAGCAGCGTATCGTTACTCCAATCGATTATTACAGAGCCCGCCCGTATGGCATCAATTTGAATTTTTTCTGAAGATACGTCGGAAAAGAATTCTCCAATTCGATTCAGCAGCGAAGTAACATTTGAGACAGAACTCATGAATGTATCATATTGCAAATCATACGTCGCACTGAATAAATGGTTTCGTTGCACACTAGCAAGAGTTCGATTAACCATCATAACAAAGGCATCGGTTACGGCAAGTTTAGCAGAGTTCTCAGCACGGAGCACAAATTGTTGCGGGGAGTCTGCAAGCACTGCATCAAGAGCGATGCCCTCGATTGTTTGTGACGTCCGATTAAACTGGACCCAGGACTCTGGTTTGAGTGCATTGTTATTTCCATCGAGTAAAGTCAGTGAAAGGTTTCGTGTCATCCCCTCCATGGGGTCCTTGAACGTATCAGTGGGTATCTGGATCTGGAAGTATTTCTTGAACGGTACGTCTAAGGCCGTGATGGGCTTCACCAGAGCTGGAGGCTCCGATGGCACAGGTGAGGTAGGAGTAACTGTAAAGGAAAATTTGACAAGATTAGATAAGTGAGTTCTGATGGAGCACATATCTCTTTATATTGCCGCGTTTGTTATCTATCTCATCCTTTTAACAGCAAGACTTGGTCCAGCATTTTGATAGAAACTACAGTGCTGGTATATGAACTAGATATTGTAATCTCTCATTACCAAATTCCAAGATTTTATTAGATGAAACAAACAGTTTGATTATGTCTTCACACGCATGCCATGCTCAAAATCAAAATGCAGACATGAATGAAGGGTTATATTTTTGGCCGACAGCTCATGCAAAGCAAAAACATGCAGATTTGGCTCATAACACCGGAAAAATAAACAGTCTGCTGGTATCAGTATATCAAGCCTCAAAGGTCTTGCTCTGAACCTCTTCTAGTAGTATCTCACAACTTTACTGACATGTCCAAAATGATCTTCAATTCTGCATCTTTTTACTCACGGGTAGCCTCACGCGTATGCCCTCTATATTTACCTGTTGTCACAACTACGCTACTAGTAGGCACCGATGTAGTAGTAGTAGAAGGACTGATCGTGGTCGTGGGTGCACAACTTCCCATTAAGGTCAGCCCGACATTCGTGACAGGATACTCAACGCCCATCGCCGCTACGAACTCGACTTTAGGGGTACCATTATTGTAGGCAAGTCTTGAAAACAAGTCCTGAATACCGACATTATCGCACGTGTTTTGCGGCAAAGTATCATTATACCAATCTACTACAACAGATTTGGCCCGTACAGAGTCAATTTGAAGTTTTTCTGCCGATCCGTCGGAGAAGTACGTTCCAATACGATTGAGCAGCGTAATAACGTTTGGGACTGAACTAATAAATGAATCGTATTGAATATCATAAGTTGCACTGAATAAATGGTTGCGTTTCACATTCGCTAGACTTTGATTCACTGTAAACACGAAGGCATCCGTGACATAAAGGCCAGCAGAATTCTCAGCACGTAGCACGAATTGTTGCGGGGATAATAACACCGCTGTGTTGAGTGAGATTCCCTCGATCGTTTGTGACGTCTGATTGAATTGGACCCAAGAATCAGGTTGGAGTGCTGCGTTATTTCCGTCCAGGAGAGTTAGGGAGAGCGCTCGCGTCGACCCCTCCATGGGGTCCTGGAACATGTCAGCGGGTACCTGGATCTGGAAGTATTTCTTGAACGGTACGTCCAAGGTAGTGATGGGCTTCACCAGAACTGGAGGCTCCGATGGCACTGGCGAGGTAGGAGTAGCTGTAAAG
Source organism: Lineus longissimus (assembly GCF_910592395.1). Lineage (NCBI taxonomy): Eukaryota > Metazoa > Nemertea > Pilidiophora > Heteronemertea > Lineidae > Lineus > Lineus longissimus. The sequence goes on along the minus strand of NC_088314.1, from coordinate 19,024,471 downwards.
GAAAACTTGACCTGAATTTCATGCAATGTCATGCTGGAATTGAGATTAGTCAGGACTTTGTGCTTTGGATGGCAGTTTGAGAGGGGCACAAGAGGTGTGTGCCTCACACAAAGAAGTAAACAACAACTTTTAACTTCAGCACTCAGATGCCCAAAACCGCAGATTGGACTTAAATTTCAAATTTTTCCCAGACCACCTCATTTCCACAATCGTGCACTGAGCTGTCTGGATAGGGCTGCACCTCCCTCCCAAAATTTCATGATCCACCACTGAAATTTTTATGCAGTAAACTTGGGAATGAACTTCCAATCCAACCTCACCATTACTACGTTAAAGGAAACCTCTAATCATGCACATGCATTAAAGCTTGATCTCACGACAGCTACGTGTCTTTTTCTAATTCTAAATTACATTATATTAATTATCCTAACCATGCAAAGACGATCCAATAATGTCAAAAGAACTACAAGTTACCAGTTTTCTGTCCGGAGGCAAATACCAGATCTCGAGGAAAATGTTCCCATAATCCCAAAATTGTCTATCTCAAACAGTTTTTACACCCAAGGGAATGTCCCTCAAAACTAACCTACTCTCATGATGCTTCTGTCAAGTGAAGCATTAGAACAATCTTTCAAGGTGACAAGGAATTCTGCATCCATGCACCCATTGGATAGTCATTGCATGGAAGCCCTCTATATCTACCTGTTGTAACTACTACACTACTCGACGGCACCACAGCCGTTGAAGACGGACGGATCATGGTTGAAACCAGAGACGATTCTGTCACTGTAGTGGACGGTACTGGCATGGAAGAAACCTCTGGCGTGGGAGACCCTGCTGAACTGGTAACCAGGACAGATGAGCTTGCTATCACAGTTGAATCCATCATCGATGTTGCAATACTTGTCATCAGAGGTGTTGTCAAACTCAATGAGCTAGACTCTGGTTGGACAATAGTTGAGCTTTGGGTGGTTGTAAGTGAAGAACTTGTTATGACCAGGGTACTGGGTGGACTTGGAGACTCCGAAATCACTGACGTAGTGGGCATCGGACTCGTGATATCCGTGAAACTTGGGGATACTGAGCTTTCGATTGACGGTGTTGGTGATGATGCTACAGGGACCGATGAGGTCTGTAGCACTGGAGTTGATGCGGATGAGGTAAGAAGTCCAGAAGGCACTGTATAATATGATGTAGACACACTTGGAAACACTGGTGTCGTGAAAACTGTCTCTGTCACAGGAGTATGACTGATGCTGATGACGTCACCTGTTGCTGTAGGCTCGATTGTTAAACTAGAAAGAATTCCCGTTGAAATAATACTTGTTTGTCCTACAGTACTTGTATAGGGAAGAGGGCTGCTCAGTAACACTGATGTTTGCGGCTCTATCGATACGGATATGGACGGCGTCATGGTAAGAGTCATAGTTCCAGCAGGAGAACTGGTCAGGGGCAACGCAGTACTGCTTTCATCCATAGAAGGTAAAGCTGAGGTCGGTACCCCTGTTTCAATAGTACTTGAGGTTGCAGTCGGTGTAACAACTGGAGCAATGCTCATAACAGGCGAGCTTTCCAACGATGGCTCAACTGACTGCGTCATTGAAGGTGTCAAAAGAATTCCGGTTGTACCAAGTGTATCCGTTTCGGTAGCAGTAGGAGTAACATCCGAAGTTGACAAAGAATCTGAAGAAACCGATACCGATGGCATCACTGTGACCATATTGCTGGTTTCAAACGAAACAGTTGGTGATGATATCACAGTCACAGGCGTGACAAATGCTGTGGTCGTATCGAAAGATGACGTCTCGATAGTGGCCAAAGTCTTTGTAGGCGTTAGAGTGATACTCCCAGATAAATCTACTGAGGTCACAAAACTCGGCGAAACTGTTCCAGTGAGGCCAACACTCGGACTTGAACTGGTGAAGTTGACAGAAAAAGTACTTGAAGGTTCCATACTTGAAAATAGGCTTGTAGGAACTTTACTTGTTGGAAATAAGGTAACTGATGGACTTATACTGCTAGAAGACGTCGGTTGAATGTCAATTGTTGTTGAAAATGTTATCTGTGATGCAAAAGTTGAACTTATATCCGAGAAGTTTAAAGAAGGGCTCGGTGTGATAACTATGGTTGGTGTACTCAGGTAGGGACTGCTCTTGAAAACACTTGTGAATCCTGATGACATGATACTTGTTTGAGTAGGCACGGCAGTGTAACTCTCGCTGGGGACAGCGGTATAGGACAAAGTGTCCACAGATGATGTCATCATAGCGGTGGGAACAGTCGTCAAGATCGCGCTCACATTCGATGATTCTACAGACGGCGTAGTGGACATCTGCACCGTTGAGAATTCTGTCGTCACGGAAGGGGTCATGCTGGAATTTGCTGCGATCACTGATGTAGGAGTGACCGACTGGAATGAACTTATAGGTTGTGTGACACTTATTGTCTTTGCTACCTCCGAGGTAGGAAAGACGCTTGTGGAATAAATCACAGTGGATGTTACAGTCACAGAGTCCATTGAACTCATTGATATGGTTGGGCTGGTTGTCCCAAAGATCTCTGAGGTACTCGTGGAGGGTACTGCAGTAGCACTGGAACTTAGAGTGGATGAAGTACTTGTCGGACTGATTGTCTTGGCTACTTCAGTGGAACTGATCAAAAGTGTACTTGGAATGTAGGTTGTATTGCCTGACATTGTAGTAGTAACAGAGGGTCCAACTGTAGAATCCACTTGGGAAAACGTTGGACTTGGAATGTGTGTAATTCGTGACGAATCGAAACTTGGTGTCAAAGTCACTGGAATGGTTGAAGTAGGCAATACGGTTGGAGAAAGGGAGGATGCAAATGGAATGCTTGTGGTCTGAAACGTGGAGTCTGTGGCATTCAAATTGGATGACGGCTGGATGGAGACGGTTGTCGGTTCTATGAGGGACTGTGTCGCCTCGAAGGATGGAGTTGCAGAAACGGACGTCGCACTCATGAAGGATGATGGTGATGATGTTGGAACCATAGGACTGGTTAGGTACGTCAGATCAAGAGTCGGCGTTGCTTCTATCGTACTAACAGTCACTGGTGTTGAAGACTCAGTCTGCGTTGCAGTTACGCTGGAGGCGTTTGGAGATGAGAAACTCGGGCTTGTGAATTGTGTCCATACTTGTGTCAGGTGAGGAGTTGATTCAAAGGCAGAACTTGGCAGCGAGGTCCGAATGAACGGTGTTGATGTCAGAATAAGAGCAGACGTCGGTTCGATTGTGGCAGACGTTGATTGGAATGTAGCAGACGTTGATTGGAATGTGACAGACGTTTGGGATGTTGAAGTCATTTCAATGGAAGACGAAGAAGCCGTTTGATTCTGGATGGCACTTGGAGTTGGATTGACGACATCGGAGCTGGTTGCAGCAGACGTCAGGGTCACACTTGGAATGGACGAGTACAAAGTTGAAATTGAAACTACAGAACTTGATTCCGCCGTTGGTAGCACAACTCCACTTGTTGGCGTAATTGAAGGTGTAGGCGTGACTTGGATTGAACCATCGGAGCTCGTTGCCTGAAATGTTGTCGAAAATACTGGTGTAGTTAGAACTGTGGTTTGTGGAATGTCACTTGTACCATTTGAACTTGAAGTTGACGGTGACAAAGTGATTGTTCCTGATGTCAGCAAGGCTGTTGTGGTCGTGACGTCCATAGTCATGACGCTTGAATCGATCGACGTAAATAAAGAACTGTATGTTGATGAAGAGTCTAGCATGCTTGGGGTTGCAGTTAGTAAAGCACTTGACGAAATGTCAGTTGAGTTCTGAGCAAGCGAAAAGCTAGGGGTTGATGTAATTTCTACACTGGTGGTAACACTAATGTTCGCGGTCATGCTAAAACTGAAAGTGGATGAAATAAAAGCACTGGAAGCTAAGCTACTCGGCACACTGGTGAGTGGTGGACTGCCACTCGAGGAAGGGGTCAAGCTAGGCACTAAAGCGCTGGTAGCAGATGCGGACGGAGTCACTGATGATTCTGAAGGCGGCATGCTCGAGGACTGCAAGACCTCACCAGATGACACCACTGTTGTCGGTGGCGTGGACGTTGAAAATATACTGGACGGTGTTGGAGTTATGGTGAATGACGTTTTCTGCGATAATGAAGGAGTTGACTGCAGACTCACTCCGCTGGTTGCTGGAAGACTTCCAGATGACTTGATCGGCGTGGATGATTCTAGGACGGTGCTCGACGACGAAACTGACGAACTTGTAGCAGACGTCATTGTTGAAGATGAAGTTGGAGACACCACTTGTGTTGTTTTGATTGAAGCACTACTTGTCATGACCACAGTTGAGCTTTCCAAAACAGCAGACGTCGATGCAACAGGTTTTGTTGTTGTCGACAAGATGGAAGCGGTCGGGAGAGAGCTTGTAAGCACTGGAGTCGACGCAGCATTCACAGCTCGCTTTAACCGCGCGTGCTTCCTCTGGCCGACCGTCATAACCTGCCAACCGACGACAGGGTAACCAGCTTCATCAGAAATCCGCCCCCCTAAAATATTATGTTCAAGAATTTTGGTAAAATCGTTTAGTTGTCTGAATTCCCCACAAGCGAGGTGCCACGTCATTTCTAAGCCGCTGCGTTTGCTTTGGCCGATGATGTTGCCAGGCCCGGCGGCAAGGACGGATGTGTCTGGGTGGTTCGTACCGTAACCCTTCCACGATGACAAAGAGATCAAACGTTCATCGAGCGAAAGAAAATCCGACATTTTCCCAACTAAAGAAGCTTTTTCCTTCGCCGATAACTTTTCGAAATCTTGATCGAAAATGACCACGGAACGTATTCGGTTGTCTGTGCATAGCGAATTCTCATTATAAGGTTTGAGTTGATCTTTGATTGCGGGAGGTACGAAAGCTGGGGAGGTTGATCGATCTTGGCGTGGATAGACGGTGATGGTGAACTGTGCAATGACGTCACCGTTGACGGAGATCTGTAGCATGGAGATTCCTTGTTCAAATGGCGAAGGCAAAGCATATAGCAAGCGAGAGTCAGCATCAATGTAAAGCCAGTTGGACGGATTTTTGTGAGTCGTGGCATCAATCACCTGAAATTGAAGAGAAAGTTAATTTAATTGATTAGTTAATTGACATTTGATTGGCATTTTGATTGAGGCATCTTTCTTCTCCAACCTGATTACTTTAGATGCCTGCAACAGAAAAGACATTTTATGATTTTACATGACGCAGATGTCCCAGAATATTGGCGCTTGGTCGAATTGTTGATCAGCCAGTCTATCCATTCTGTGAATGTGAAAGAAATGTGACATATTTATGATTTTCTGACCTTTTTTTCCCCACTTGGAAATATTTTTTGTTTATTTTCTGATCAGTTTCACTAAAATTTCTTGAATTTACTACATTAGTGCCAACTCTGCAGTGATATATGTTGGGAATAAACAACTATTTTGGCTTCCCCCATGAGAGAAATAATTGTAACAAAGTCATCCATACCAGATTCCAAGCTTTTTTAAATGCCGAGCCATATTCTCGGAGTAGAAAACTAATATATGTAACAGCAAAAATCATCGCATCACAATCTAAGCACGCAGAATATTTTGCTAACAAACGTTGGTTATTTTTCAACCATTAGCGTGACTATGATGGATTTTTCATCAAAATTCAGAAGCAAACTGAAAGCCATTGAGAAATATGCAATAGAGAATACCTGCAGTGCACGAAATTCCCAATCATTCATTCCTTATTGAATTTATTGATTTTTAGATTACCTTGCCGTGTTTACACAATGGGCTGGACCTTGGTGCCAAGTTTAAAACTCGATAGTAATTACAAACTAAGTACAAATGCATGTGGTATGTGGTCATGCATATGTAACTTAATAATGGGCATAAAATCATGAGTCAGATAACCTCTTTGAGTTAGGGACATTTTTTGCAGCTCTTTTTTGCACTGCAAAAATAATGTATATTTGTACATTCACTTACAATTTATAACAGGCAGGTACAATTTTTAAAAAGCAACCCTTCAGCTTTAAGTCAGTGGGTTTTATAGAATATGCAAAGAATTTATGTAAAGAAGATAAGGATTAAATTAAAAGACAGTGATTATCTTAATGCAAAGTGCCAACAAACTTATGAATATCATATTCTTTCAACTTTTAACTTCTCATACAATGATTGTAGGACCCCATGTGCACTGGCCACCTTACCACTGGCAGTTGGAATAATGAAATCTTCCCTATTTACTTAGCCAACCACAATAACATGACCACTTATAGTATACTAGGCCCTAATGTGTGAAACATGAACACGAAGCCTACATGTACAAGTACATCAGACCAGTCACAGCTATAATTTACTCAGTAAAGGAAACTATTTATAAGGAGAAAGACACCCATGTGCAGCTTTGTCTCAAATTTATAGTACATGTATTAGGATTAGTAAGCTATAGGCCTTAAAAGCATTACCTCTGAATTTTTATACCCTTTGATCCTATTGCTATTGGTCTTGGAGAATTTTTATACTAATTTGATCCATTCTACTATAATTAGATGCATTCTATGTGATTGTGGCAACATTTCTTAAATAAATGGCCATTTTTTGGCCTGCACTCTTCAAAGCAAAGTCATGTCAAATTCTTTTCAAAAGGTAATGAGGTTTACTTTCCATGTTTACAAAAATTTCCTTTGCTTTATGATGACATTGTGATTTATAGCATGAATGCCTCAACAATGAGATCTATGCCTTTGGCTCAATCAAAGAAATATGACACTTATTGACAGCAATTATGATGAATGAATACACAACCTCTTTGTCAGGTGTACAAATAACCCCGATAGATATGTTTGTTTGGCTTACAAATCACCTCAATTAGATATGTCCCAAGACATAATTTCACAGCGGGTTTCTGAATAGGGATCACTCAAATGAGATAAACTTCCTGGCAACTTTGGATGAATAATGTGATTGTATTATCGTTTAAATGCAGTTTATTCTCTAAATGAAAGAAGATGACACAGTACTGAGTAGATGTGAATGATGAAGAAGCCACCAGAATACTATCTGAAGCAGAAAAAAATCACATCTCATGAACCTAGATTTCTCATAGACTGTAAATTTGGGTTACACCTTAAGAGTGCAGCAAACATGCAATAGAGAGGCCTGCTACAAACAATGTGTAAAATAAACACAACTTGATACAAAAGGAATCCAAGACAGATGCAACATCTTGGATCAACATGACCTCATTGATGGATGAATCACTGAAGGGGAATAATAGTGTGAGCGTGGCATCTGCACACGAGTATAACATGTTCAGTGGAACCTCCCTTAGCGGACACCTCTCTATTAAGGACACTAGGTTTGGTCCCAAATTGGCTGTTTCCATTCAATTTGACCTCTCTAATCAGGACAACTCTCTATTAAGGACAGCACTTGACAGTCCTGAGGGTGTCCTTAATAGAGAGGTTCTACTGTATTTAGTGTAAAAATGCACAAGATCATCACCTGGTCCAGAAGGTGGAGTATTCCAGCCAGGTAAATGGTTGTGACTGTTCACGGAGTGAAACTGTACCTTCTGCAGCCTAGATGTATCAGACATTCTATAAAACTTGGTTTTCACTTCTGCCAAGTTCTGACCTTCAATCAAGGCTACCTCAAAGCTAATTTTTCTGACCTGGTGACTAAATCATATTGCAACTCACTTCATCTTCAGCGACAATTCCTGTGAGACTCAGTCAAAAAAGTAGAAGACACTCGGTCATGGCGACATATTTTCTGCAATATTTCTGTAACTGCAAGAGACTATAAACTCAACGACCTGCAGGGTTTTTTAGCAGGGTTTCCCGATTAAAAACAGGAGCAATTCCCTAAGGAAAAAAAGAATGAGGGTTTTCGAAATCAACAACACCAAAGATTGAAATTGAGTAATCAACAACATCAGAAATGAGGCTGAGAAAAAAAATTCATACCTCATAGGAAGCAGTCTTGTCCCTAAAAACATCATCTGGCAATTTGTACTTGAGCAGTTTACTGGCAACAGCCACCAGGTCTGGGATGGGAGTGCTCGGGGTAATCTTCCCATCTTCCTTGCCCGCTTCCGTATCTCCAAGTAGGCTGAAGATGTCATCGTCACCGGCAACGATGAGTAAGCCACCTTGGAAGCAGGAGACGAACAGACACAAGAATACGGAGAAGTTCTTGTGGCGAAACCTCATCATGGACTAAGTCAGTGTTTTTGTCAATGTCATGTCTCATTTTTGGCCAGATTCGGATATCCGATCACAATTTAGCATTGTTCATCATGAACTCATGAGACCATGCACAGCCAGCTATGGGTTAGAACGTTCCTTTGCAGTGTATCCCTGGAAAAGTGAAATTTAACATCTAAAGTACAAGCACAAGACCAATTGAAACATGATTGACAACGTCTGAAAAACCACCCCAGTGCTGTATTCTAAAACAACTTGATGAGAGAGAGGTAAGGAGCTAGTCACTCCCTTCATTGGATTTATGGTGGTGGTGGGGGGTGCATTCAGACTGCAGGCTCAAGGCCAGGGTATCCTGAGATTCGGGTTGTTGATAGGCCTACTCCTATATCATATAGCCTACAAGTACAATTATAATGAAATATGAAGTTTGAAATATTGAGAGGCGGAGTTTGAAAACCGCTCGCTCAGGAATTTTCGAAATTGTGACCTAAATCACGGATTACACACTCAACACAAAATGACTTGGGGAGGAGTAACAAACATGGGTGGGGGATTTTAAGTTTCGAACAAACTTGTAAGTTGTATGATCTTTACACACAATGCACTACTATGCCTCGGCCTATATAGTGAATCACTGAATGTACAGGGTGGAATACACAACAAAAATAAGGAAAAACTGACCACTTCTTGTGACAATCCCTACGCCAAATAACGGTAATTTTTGCAACTTTTTTGTACTTACTCACCTTACTAATTGACAGTCCAACACGTTACATATTTTGATTTCACAATTAAGTCCACAGATTTGGTGATATTATCGTTTATTTACTCGGGCCGTTTCAACTTCTGACCGCTTAACCATTCAACCTTGCCCTATAACATTGCTCAGGTACGTTGTACATGTCCAATGCATTACAGATTTCAAGGTAGCGAGGTGATGGGACGCCTGCTGCTGCCATCTGTTGTTAGGTATTTCAGCTAAACGTCTTGTCGTGGACAGTCCTTGATTGGTTGTGAAAGCTGTCCAGTTTCAGTTTCATCCAAGTCTAATAAGCGCTGTGTAATAAGTATTGTGTTTTTTTCTGTATCTTTCCTCAATAGCCCATATCCTCTCCAAGGTGTGTTGTGAATTGAACTTGAAGACAGCAATGGCTATGAGGGGATTGGACTCAAAATATACCAATATAACAGTGGTTTTCAATACACTCCGCCTCAGGAGGGCCAAATAATTTCACTGATGAAACACTGCTACGTTTGTTTATCGTTGAACCGAATATACAGCTTTTGATGTGGCTGTGAACTTGATCAGGAGCCGTCCCGACCATCCTCAGTCTACTTAAATCAGTGGCACAGTTGACTCAGAAATGTCAATATATTCGAAGGAGTGAGTTAGTAAGAGTAAGTATAATTATTCTCCACAATGATGAATTACATTGAATTAAGATGAAAGTCGCTGGCATGGGAGAGTTTATTTATATACTAATCTTTATCGCTCCGTCTGCCGTCCTCCATGTAAATGTCATCCGTTTGCGCTGGTCAATTCGGCGAGATGTCTTAGGTTCATTCGACTTCAGCACCACTTGTGGTTCGGTAAAAGGCAATGACCATCTCCGATGAGCCCAAGGGTAAAAGGGCAAGACTCGGTCTTCGTGCAAACACACGGAAAGTTCTCGAAAACACTCAAGAGAAGGAGCCTATACGCCAGGCACGTTTTCACGTTTGGCGAGGTGGCACAATCAGCAGCGCTGGCCTCGCTGGTAATTATAACTTGACAGTCACAATCTTGGGCGCGGAGAGGATGTCTGAAAAACAAGTGTGATATTCTAAATATATATAGAAATATATTGTAAGGTGATCCCGAGGTGAAACCATTTTGCGGGCTGGTCGGCTGGTCGTCGTCTTGGTTGGCAGCAGGTCGAAAAATGCAACACACTGATTCTACCAGTAGTGAAAATGCTTCTAAATCCGTCACGGAACAATAGGAAAGGACAAAGAATTCTTCTGGGGACACTGGTGCATGTTACACCAGTACTGTATCTTGCCAGAAACTAAAAATCTAACTTACGTTCGACCACAAACAAGACAGTAATCATGCTGAAGACACGCTTCGTCAATTTCATCAATAGGCTGGCGACACTGCCTGGAAGTGAATAGCAGAAAGTGTGTTCTTGTCCCGCAAATGTTCCTCTAAGTCTTTTGTGAGGGCCGTGGAAATGACACCCTCCATCTGAAGACCAAGTGATTTCAGCACTGCTATGATGAAAATACATGGCCACGGTGTATTTAAGAACAAAGTCACAACCGGAATACATGGATATATTCATTTCAACGTGAGGTGTTAGAGAACACCAGAGAGCGACATCTGCCAGGGCGACATGGAGCTCATGGTCATTGAGCACATCACGATGATGATCCTTTATTTACTGACCTACAAGTATCAATGTCATCATCACACGTGCAGCAGCGCTTCAGGGCCGCCTCCGCGTCGTCAGTGACGAGGACCACACCGCTGTGGTATTGTCCGCACCATTCTCCGTAGTTGAACAGGTCGATCAGGCCCTGTCTCTGGCTGACGTTTGGCGGGCTCGGTGCCCCCAAGACAAGCGGGAGGAGGCAGAGGGTTGCTACCAGGACGGAAAAAGACACTGTGGCCATTTTTCAATGCTCTGGAAAAGAATAGTTTCATGTCTGAGCTCGACTCATATGCCGTCTACTTCTTCATCGATCGTCTTTCCTTCAGAGGACGAGGCCGGTCCACTGTGTCGGGAGTGAGGCTGACGTCTGCCGGAGTGCAGAACATATCACCCAAGTAATAGTAAACTGGGAAGACAAGAAGACTGAGATGGGGTGGGGCTGTCGCCAAAATACCTTGATTGTGGAGTTGGATGTGCCGAATTCCAAAATTTCGATCAAAATGAAATTTTATAGAATGAACAATTGAAATAGGTTATCTACCTCAACGATATCAACTCTCTGGGAAGAAAACAGATTTTTCATTAAAATGTTATATATCATGGCTCCTTAATCTGACTCTTTATCACGGCTATGAGGAATACACTGAGGTAGTCAGTCAGGCAAGGTTCCTCGATTGACGGATGGTAGGCCGATCAAGCCAAGGCGGCTTCTTCATTGTACTTCGCCCAACTCGCTGGTCGATCGCCCATCATCATCCTGGACGCAGGCTGATCCGGACAGGCGATGGCTTATACGATTGGTCCATCGAGGGATGGAATTTTGCCCCACTGGCACTTGAGTGTTTGGCCGAAGTTGGGTTATTTAATATACAGGGTGTGTCAAACAGTCAGTCACCCATAGAAATCACCACTGCAGAAGTCATAAGAAGCAGGAGTGGTTTATTTAGTTGTCAATATTCTTTTTTTCATTCTTTCTTTCTTTATCAGTTTTATGCCTCTCAACCGACAAGCCACGTGGTGCCTTATTTCGCCTCATAATAGTCTTTTAAATTTTCCCGCGCTATAAGATAATGATAGAGGAAATGCGCAGATGTGTAGTTTCCTGACACGGAGCATTTCCGCTAAATACAGACGCCTGCAAAGCAAAAATCGATTGTATACAGAGCGAATGTTTAGAAATTGCACAAAAATACTTGCTAATTTCTGGGTAAAAACACACCCAATAGCATGATGAGATACCAGAGAACCTAGAAAACCAAAAGGTTTGTATGATACATGTCGCCATCGTTGCATAATCGCGTGATTTTGTCCGGTTTCTTTGTCCGATTTTCGTTGCTCGATCGCGGCTTGGCCGACGCGTTACGCTCTGCATCAATAGCCGGATTGTGTGTATTCGCTATGTACATTTTGTACACACACAGCTGGCTTCGCTATCTGGGGTACTCGCCTTTGTTCGATCGTGCAAGCTGCAGGTTCTCACCGGCGTTGGCCTGCTTGATTTAGCGGCCTTTGTCTGGGGCTGTGGCCAAGTGAAAAATGTGTGGTGGTTTTTGTGTGTGTTGTTGAAAATGAAATGGTTTGGTTCATAAAACAAAACTAACCCTGCATGGCCACCTGGTGGTGGAACGGCCGACTAGCCCCCTAAACTGGGGGAGGGGGGGTGTGCAAAAAGGAGTACTGGTACGATTCCCCAGATTTGGGAATCGCAGGTATATCACAGTCGTCTAAAGTCTATAAACCATTCCATTCCTGCTTTTTTTAAATATAAAACAAAGCAAAACTGAAACAAGCAATGCAGAAAGTCATGTTTGGCAAAAGGCCAGTACCAAATATATCTACTAACCCGTCATGTCCTTAAATGTAGTTTGTATCTCACAAACCAATACTTCTATTTCATTTCAGGACTCGCAGGAAATGTTCCAAAGATGCCGACTTTAGGCTTCGATCTCTCAATCTACTGTGACAATCTCAAGGCCACCAAGCCACCCTACAAGTGCCCTGTGCCAGACTGCGGCAGAGTCTACAAAAGTTATTCAGGAATAAGATTCCACCTGTACAAATTTGACCATGACAACCCAGAAAATAACAGCAGTGCTCCATCGCCTGCCCCATCCGATTCTGGTAAAAAGAAGCCAGGTGGCGGGCGGAGATCAGCTGCCCGTTTAGCTCATCACCGATCACGTAGGTCACCTACGCCACCTGACTTCAGGAGTGGAGGAGGACCGACAAGAGAGCGGACATTAACTTACGCGGAATCTCAACGTCTTGTGGAAATTGACTTAGATGGTCGCACACACCGTCTGAATATATTCGAACCGTTGTCTGTTGTGACTCAAGATGCGGTTGAAAATGAAGTCGAGAAACTAGTGGTTGAGGAGGAAAAGGTTGAAAAGCCTGTCCCGCTCAGTAAACCTGGAAAGGAGCCAAAGAAAAAAGAAATCGCAGCCACACCTCATCCTCCGCATCCAGCATCCAAATTGCCAGAAGCGAGTTATAAGGTTTTGATGGACTATGTTAAATGCCCGCCAGCTCCAGCCAGACCGAGCAACTATTATAGATTCATGGAGAAATCGACAGATGAGTTGGATGATGAAATTGAATATGACATGGATGAAGAGGTAATGTGATCATCTGTTGAAAATGATTTTTATTTCGAAGAAGTTTGTTTTTGCACTGACCAGTCATGCGTTTCACCTTGAACAAAGGATCGCCGTGTCTCTAGGCATTGTCCCAAGTCGGCCTAGGGCTTCGGACGTGTTCTGAGTGTGCACATTTGATATGTTTTTGGCACTAATTGGTCTTCTTCGAATTCGTCTATGTCATTGGTACGATGACCTCGTCAACTGGGAGATCCCGTCAAAACATCTGGCCGGGTGGAGAGTCCGTAATGGTTTTAGAGGATGGACTTCTCTGGGACTCGTATCTTGAAAGGTATCATATGGATACCTGGAAATTTTTATGACATGTCAGGTGAAGATCCCCTTTTACTTGTACATCTTGTTTGCATGATATCATGTTCCTCTCTAAAGTCTAATTCTTTTGTATTTCAGGACTATGCGTGGTTGGAGCTCATCAATGAAAAGCGTAAGAAGGAAAATTTATCATCAGTGACGCAAGAAATCTTTGAAACGCTCATGGATAGGTTCGAGAAGGAGGCGTTCTTTCAAAGCCAGACCTCGGGTCAAGACTCACACTCCTCCATCGATGAGGATGCAGTCTGTTCCATCTGCATGGACGGTGAATGCCAGAACAGTAATGTGATTTTATTCTGTGACATGTGCAATCTTGCGGTACACCAGGAGTGCTACGGCGTACCATACATACCCGAGGGACAATGGCTCTGTCGGCGCTGCCTGCAGTCGCCGTCCTGTGCGGTCGACTGTTCCCTGTGTCCAAACAAAGGTGGTGCTTTCAAACAGACTGACGATGGCCGCTGGGCTCATGTTGTTTGCGCGTTATGGATCCCGGAGGTGGGTTTCGCAAATACGGTTTTCCTCGAACCTATAGACAGTGTTGACCACATTCCACCAGCCCGGTGGAAACTCATGTGTTATATTTGTAAACAACGCGGTGCTGGAGCCTGCATACAGTGCCACAAGACAAACTGCTATACTGCTTTCCATGTGACATGTGCACAACAAGCGGGATTATTTATGAAAATTGAACCAATCAGAGAGACAAATGTAAATGGTGTGTACGTGAGTGTTAGAAAGACTGCATTTTGTGACGTCCACATGCCGGCCGACCACGGACACGGACCAATGATAAACAATGGAGATGAGAATGAGGACAAGTCCATCGCCGCTAAAGTTGCCAAGGCGAAGTCGAGACAGAAAATGAGGAAGGCACGCAAGATATTAGCCGAGAAGAGAAATGCTATGCCTGTGGTGTCAATACCAATGATTCCTCCCCATAGGTACGTATTGATCCAGTCATCACCGCTACATGTAGCAGATTTCAAACCTCCAGTATGTAGGAGAATTAAACTGAAATTGACTCCAGTCCTGCTAGCGTTTAGGAAGAGTACGAAGTTGTTCCTGGGCCGATCTACTTTCTGAATTCTTTCATAATCTGTTGTCCAATGAGTAACGAGCATGGGACCTGGTGCTTGCCAGATCTGTCTTTGGCGGCTGGTGACCATTTTAGATTGAATGGGCTTGACAAATGTGCAGTGTGAATAAGTACCCAACATAGGTACACTAAGGTTAATCCATCCCATCTTCCATTCCAGGCTAAGTAAAATTGCCACCCGAATCTCCCTGGCCAAGAAACAACCGTTTGTGCTACGACTACAGAGTTACTGGACGCTGAAGAGACAGTCAAGGAATGGTGTGCCACTGCTCAGGCGGTTACAATCCAATCACATGTCGAGAAATAAGGAGCAGGTAAATGATCCTTTGTAGCTCAAGCTTTGGACATGATCCATTTCGGATCACTGTTTATTCTTGACAATTTTTTAATTTGTGAAATGTATCCAGGATATTTCCTGATTTTCTCTTCACTGTGTTCATTAAACTAACCCCAAAGCAATTTTGTCTTTTGGACTTGGCTGACTGGCCCTACAAAGTCAGTTTGCTGATAATTGGGCTCAACTCCAACAAAGCAAATGCTTATGAGGTTAATGCAAGCAGAAGATTGTGGCTGAAACTCTTGCATCAATCTTTATTTCATCCTGTGTCGGATTTTTCAGACGAAAAATGACAAACAGAGTAATGAGCTGAAGGCGCAGCTGAAGTATTGGCAGCGACTGCGACAAGATCTGGAGAAGGCTCGGCTCTTGGTGGAGCTCATCAGAAAACGTGAGAAGCTCAAGCGAGAACAGGTTAGTCTAGTATCAGACTTCATTTGTTTACTTAAAGCAGATTTTCTTTTCGCATAGATTTAACCAGATGCACTGGTGGATCCAGAAATTTTGAAATGGGGAGCAAAGCTCCACCCAGAGAGCCCCGAAGGTGTGATTTTCCTGTCTTCCTGGAGTGGGTCTTCTCCTGGAAAAATCTGGAAGTTTTTGTGCATATTACTATTAGCAGTGTTTTCATGGCATCTGATGGCTTAAATTATGAAATGATAGAAGAAATGCAACTGTGAACTGAGCTACCGACACCTTCGCTGTATATTACCGTTGTGACTGACGTGATGTCAGACCAACATTTTCGCTAATTTGTCCTAAACGTCATGACGTTCAACGTCTTGTTGCGTGACGTCAGCTATCCCCCATGACGCCATAAATGTATTGATGACGTCACACACAACTTTCGTTGTGCGGTGGTTGGCGTGGTGGATCCAGTTAGACTCTTTTCGGAGTCGGAGGTCTCTTGTTGTGTCGAGACCTGGAGGACCATGTATGACTTTTATCACTGTGATTGTGACGTCGTCTAGGCCCTTGTGGCTAGCTAGGTTGAAGTGGTCACCGATGGTGTCCTCTCTCTTGGCAGTCGTAATGTTCCTTCTTTAACATGTAATTCAATCTTACCCCACCTCCATGTCTATTGGCTACCACTTGCAGCTGCGATTACATCAGCTGACTATCGAGATGCAGCTGCATCCGTTCGTTGTCTTCTTGAGGACGGTAATTGACCAACTACAGGAGAAGGACACCACAAACATATTCGCTGAACCTGTCTCATTGAAAGAGGTAAGTAGCGTGGTGGCTAAGTTGAAGAGTGTCCTGCTTGTGATCGGAAGGTCATGGGTTGGCGACTCGGCCAGTGCCACTGAGCTCTCTAAACTGGCCTGAAGTAGCTAAGTGTAGTGTAGTCCATGTGCACTCTGTGCTTTCTACAGAAACATACCTGTAATATAAGGTTTGGTGGAGGTTGTACAGAAAAATGAGACGCAAGAGATTGTTATCCAGTTTCTTGATGTGACCTCTATCAGTTCATGGGGAGGCCTTGGGACGTGTATACTCTTTTGTGACAGTGCCTCATAATTTGCCTCTTGGGCCTGAACCCTTACCTCTAATTCTCCATGTGCTTTGTTTCAGGTTCCTGACTACCTAGACTACATCAAACATCCCATGGATTTCCAAACGATGCGGGATAAAATAGAGGGTCACTACTATAACCAGATGGACGACTTTGAGGCGGACTTCAACATGATGATCTCAAACTGTATGACATATAATGCCAAGGATACAGTATTTTATAGGGCGGCAGTCAAACTTAGAGACGTGGTAGGTTGTCATCCTGTTGCAATGTTTAAATAAGGGATCCACTGCTGCAATTATCCATGGTATTAGGGCAGTTAATCCAGGAATTGGGTAGGTCTGTCCTATTTCTAATCACCCTGTGTCGCCTTGGGCTACAATTGTGATTTATCATCATCATCATCATCAGATAACTGAGGCAGCTATGTCGCTACCTGAGCAACGACAGTCAGCTGGTGACTTCCGTCAGTTGAGAGGGCATGGATATTCCTGTTTATGCTGGCAGCCCTCAAATCCCTCTCCACAGCCCCCTCCCCTCTCATACGCTGTCTTTCCCTTCGTCCCTTTCCCACAATAGCTCTGGCTTCCTTTCTTGCTCTTGGTAGTCTAGATGGTTCCATACAACAGATTTGTGATTTCAGAGACAAATTCGTCACCTCAAGGGGTAGCGTTAATAAATATGCTTCACTAGACGAGCAGTTACGAGAAATGGACCAATATAATCTCACTTCCTGAAGCTCAGATTGAGGCAAGGCAAAGGATACCCACCCTGTATTGCAGCCAAACAGTCAAGTTGTGAGTGAACAGTCATATGATGGTGTCTTTTTGTGATTCAATATTTTCTAATTGCATCACATAACGCCTTTTTTGTCAAATTCTAGGGTGGTGCAATCATCCGAGCCTCGCGACGTATGGCGGAGAAGATTGGATATGATCCAGACACTGGTTTACATCTGACGGAACCTCCTCCCGTTACGCCACAAGTACCAGAGACTTTAGAAAGTAGTAAGTACAAACTCAGCAAATGCCCATCATTGAAATATTTTTAGCAGGTACTGATATGTGATAAAAGCTAGTTGCTAATGCTGGCTCACATTAAGAAACAATGAAAGAAGGGCAAAGAAATCAAGATTGTGATTCAGACCACAGATCTTTGGATCGTATTAGGGCAGTAAAGAACAGCATCACAAAGCATCCACTCGGGTAGAATCTGTAGGGCAATCCGCGTCCAGGGAGGCCGAGGACCACGTGGCAATTCTCGACAGAAACAGGAGGCCAGGACAATATGGATGAACTGGACCCAAGTCGAAAGAACTCCCGATGACAGCATGAAGTGGGCACTTATTGGCAGCCTACATGTCTGCTCCACTTTAATACTAGGGTCCACGACACTTATTCCAAAGATGGGTGGTGCTTTGCATCCAATATTTTCACCGTGATTTTCTTCACTTTCAGTTGAGAGCTTCTTGCCACCAGAGGTTCGAGCCGACATGCCACTCGAAGAACAACTGCGGATCTTACTCGACAAAATGGATATAGCTAATGCTATCAAACAAGGAGGTAAGATCAGGTGGTCGTATTTTCTGGATCATCCAGAAGTTAGGCATTGAGGTCTGAAGTGTTTGAGTATTTGTTAGCTCGACTCTTGGAAGGCTCTACTCTCTTTCATCTTTGTGTTCTTTTGCAAGATACTCAGTCCTGGATCGCTTTGTGCTTTGAATGACTTGTAAAACTGAGATTCCTTGTACCTAGCGTCTTTGCCTGAGCAAGCAAAATATCCCACCAAGTGAGAAACATGATATTTTTTTATGGTTGGTAAATACTTCTGAAAGGTGTACACCATTCCTTGCCCCCCTCCCCATCCATCTAGTACATGCATGTCTCATGAACTTGTATTTCCTTGCAGGAAGAAAATCAAAACTTGCCAAACAAATCAAGAAAGAGATTGTGAAGGTTCGTCGACAGTTGGCTCTTCAGCGTGGACACACGAGCAATGACCCAGATGACAGATGTAAGTCAAGGAAATCTAAACAGGAAAATAATCACTTGCAAAAACACCATTTTCGTATTTTCTTTCAAATAATTTTTGCATAATAGTCAATTTATCAGGATTTTTTAATGATAAATCGATTGCTCTGCTTTTGTTAAACTCAACCTCGAACTAAAGTGAAGCACTGTAGAGCTGGATGGAGATACCCCCTCGAGAGTCCTGCTCTGGAAGCCTATAATATTGAAACAGACCTTAGTCAGTAAAAATCTTCACAAATGCTATGTAAAAGCCACTATTATTTCAACATTTTTTCTAAATTTTTCAGATTCTGAGACTGACCACGACTCATCTGCCACTGAACCTTTGTCGCCAAAATCCCCACCCCTGAAATTAGGACGGGTACCAAAGTCACCGAAAGCTCCAAAATCTCCTGGGGTGAAGTCAACGGGACCAAAATCTCCTCGATCTCCTGGACCCAAGTCACCTTTACCGAAAATGCCAACAACACCTAAGGCGCCTTCAACACCCAAGGCCCCTACAACGCCAAGACAAACAACAGCGCCAAAACTGCCATCGGCGCCAAAACTTTCTGAGTTAAAACCTCCGCCTTCGCCAATTAAGACTGCCAGTACGGCGACTCAGAAAAGGAAAGGGCGGCCAGGTCGGCCAAGAGTGAGAAGTACGAAGAGTGAATCTGAACCAGAGCCGCAGACGTCAACACCAGTTGCCACAGAAATAAGTAGGTTCTGTTTATTTTGGTTAGCATTTGACAAGCTTGTCCTTGGCACTTGGTGTTCTCCATGAGTAGTTTTCTCAGAGTGGGCCACCATCACAATAGGATCGAATGGCCTTCGGAATGGACGCTCTACTGAGATGTTATTTGTGAGAAGAACTTGTATGATTGGAAATAGAATGGCGAAGGTTTACAAGTAATACTTCAAAAAGAAAAGGTGTAGGGTCTCACCACTTTATAGTCTTGTAACATATTGATTGAGAAATGTTGATTTCACTCAAAATGTATTTCTAATTCGGGCAAGGCTTTTACTGCTACAATGGTTTGCATGATCGAATGATTGCAGTGTTTTCCAAGTGTCCTTTAAGCATCTTGCTGGGTGTATGATACTTGCTTTTGCTAATATTGAGTTGGACTGTACGCCTCTCCCAGTCTTGCACAACTATGAACGGGTTGCTAAATAGCTTTCACGGCAGCGTTTTTGAAAAGGTCACAAGCACTGGACTTGGTAAAATGGTAAGGTGGTTTTTGTCAGAGGTCCAAAAAATTGTAAGGGTGTAGAATCTTTCTTAGGATTACCAGTGTATGGGTGACCTCTATTTTTTGGTTCAACCTGTTTTCTTCTCTTTTCTACCATGTCTGGCCAAAATTTTAAAAATTTATCCCACATTTCTCACAAAATACTAGAAGTTCCCTTGAACTTCATGATAGTGCTTTCAAGTCATTATAAGTACAGATCGCACAGAAGTTCCGTCCTTATTTTCATTTTAGTCTGAGGAAAACAGGTTGGGTAGATTTCAATGTTGTGTTTTTTTTTATTCAGGTGTGGACACTTCCTAATTCACTTTCACAGCACATATTTTTAACAATTTTTTCCTTTCACGCAACTATATGAGGCCAGCTCTGTGGTATGATTTTTTTAACATTTTCATTTTTAATCCAGAGGAGAGCTTTAACACTGGTGATCCTGAGATATAAGTGAAGATTACCAATCAGAGTTTAGGACCGGTGTCAAAGTAAGCTTTTTAGGCCTACAAAAAAATAGATGTGGTTCTATAGATGTGGTTGCCTATTCTCTTTGGCCACTATCAGGGAGAGGCTATTCGAATTCGCTAGTAATAGGGGTGCAGTTACTACCGTACCTTTTCAAGGCTCAGGAGCAGAAAAATGACAAAACAGGTGAAAACCACAGAGAAACCAACTTATCAAAAGCCTGCTATCCCATTGACATGATTAACCAGATGTAGAGGGCCATAACAAGACTGTGTTTGCTTGTTTTATGATATTTTGTGAAGAAAAATAAGTCATTCAAAAACAAACAAATTTCGTGTATAAAAAGATATCTGGACTTTTAAATGAACCAGTACTGATGAAAATTGATCAGTGACTTGAACCACAACTACTTTTCTTTGGCCTTTCACAGCAGTGTTTTCCGCATGAGAAAGAAACAAATTCTCCAATTGGGTTTTTTTACCAACTGCAGAGAAAGAAAAATGTTAAACTGGAAGAGAGTTTGGTCTTTTTGAAAGTGATCAAAGATGAAGGGGAGTGCTGATCACTGTCACTGAATGAGTCTAGCATAGTTTACACAAAAATAATGTTTTTCCAAAAAAATATCGTCCCCTGTAAGTGTGAGTTCCCTCATTGTTTGGGAATACTGAAAAATACAGTATGACATGTTTTTCTTCGCTTCCCAATATTTGAAAAGTCGTGGTCTCTTGCTCTGTCTATTGCATGATAACACTGAAAAATGGGGAACAACCGAAAAATGATGCACCCCTGGCTGAAACCCTGCTCTGTGGAGAACACTGACTTGGCCTGCGGTGGGTTTGGCTGTTTCTTCCTACCGCTACTGTCTCCTTTGCCGTAGAACTCACCCTGTTTCATCTTAAGCACCCCGCAGACAAGCAATTCGAAATGCCACACCCTACAAGTACAATGATCGCATGTGACAAAAATCACTCGTTTGCGGGGTGCTTGAGACAAAAATCAGTGATTGCAGCGACCTGCAATAATTGTCAAACCCAGTGATTATTAGCTTTACCCGCGGAGGTCTTTTTGACGCAGAGTGCGGTGATTATCGTTGCAGGTCACAATGGCATAGATGAAAAAAACATTTTTATGTTTGAATTGGGACCAAGGATACGCTGCATGAATGAAATCAAGGCTATTATCTGCTTGGCACACCGAGTCATTTTCTCTTCAACTTCACCTTTTATCTGTTCTATTCTAGTTTCCCTCGTGGTGAAATGTTTTGATTGAGACGTTGTCGATTTCTTCCAAAGCACTTTTTTATCCTACATTTTAATGTTGTGTCAGTTTTTTTATTGGGGTGACAGTTGTAACTGTTTTTGATTTTGTTTGATGTGAGTAATCCTTATGTCATGGGGACAAGTTTGCATGATTTTATTAAGTTTATGTGAACCTTGTTCTGTTATACCAACATTGTCAGATTGTGATAGTAATACCAAACTTTGACTTAGAAACAAGTTAAACTGCAGTTGAACAAAATTAGATTTGATCATGTTTGTCATATTGCTGATTGTCAGACAGCTGGTTGTCACTTTACTCAGTGCACTTAGATCAGTGATGACTGTTGCACTGTCAGTTACCAACCAGTTACTGATATCTGATTGGAAAACTTTATCTCATGTCAGAATTCGAAAGTTTATGGCCTCTGTTTTAACCTGTGACTAATGAGCATTCATATGCGTAGCATCTCAAAAATGCCCATGTGTAGCCCAAAGCATAACTAAAACCTACTAAAACTAAAGTGCTATTGCTTTTTCTGCTGAGCAAGCAGGTTGTCATTACTGACTTGTCTGAAGATGTCTGCATGGCATTGGCAGTTGGTGTGTTGACTGCAAAGACATACTAACAGCATGTACAGTGGAACCTCCCTTAGCGGACACCTCTCTATCAAGGACCACCTCTCTATTAAGGACACTAGTTTTGGTCCCAAATTGGTTGTTTCCATTCAATTTGACCTCTCTAATCAGGACACCTCTCTATTAAGGGCAGCATTTGTCAGTACTGAGGGTGTCCTTAATAGAGAGGTTCTAATGTACACTGATGATGTCAAACTAATCTCAAAGTATGCATGTCTTTGTGTCTTTTCTGAGGCTTCATTCAGGTTCGTTTGTTTTAGTTGACCCACAAACTGTTATTTACTTTGATGAGCCTTATTGTTTTCAGCACGATTTTTTGAGATTTGCCAGGAAAAACTTTACAAATTTGAACCTATCATTTTAACTCAATCAATGTCACTTTTTTCAGAATCGACTGAAGGCGGCACGGAGGTTGCGGCCCCGTCAGAAACATCTGAAAAGCCTCCCGCCGATACGAGTACAACATCAGCGTCACCGTCGCCATCTGGTGTCAACAGAAGGACGTCGGTCCTATTCAGCAAAAAAGCCTTGAAGACCCGCAAACCACAGCCGTTACAGTTAGACGCCACACCTCAACCCCTGCGGAAAGGTCCCGGTCGACCACCCAAAGTCAAACAACCGAAGCCCCAGATTTTCCCTGATGGTGATAAGGAGGAACCGTCTGAAAAAGCCAAAGATGACGCAATGAAGTCACCAAAGTCTCCAGGGAGACAAAGCCGCAAGCGCGCTGCCAGCACCAGCATCGCAGAAATGAGTAGTGCACCGCCGCCGAAACGTAGCATGTCAACCACGACGGAAAGACCTGAAGCGATGTCGGTCGCGTCGCCAAAACGATCCATGTCCGTCAGTGAACCTCTTTCACCTCGGTCACCAAAGTCGCCGAAACAACCTCGCTCACCATCGCCGAAAAATCTCCAACAGCGGGAGAGTTTTCTTCAGTATCGTATCGACCGGTCTCTGAGCAGCTCGGAATCCGATACATCCTCCGAGACGAGTAATACTGACACGAGTGATTCCGACTCCTCCAGTAACGCCAGTTCCGACGGTAGTGGAGACGGAGACGATAAGACACCACGCTATTCTCGTCGAGGTAGGTCGAGTTTGTCAATTCGGGAATGGTTTTGGTTGTTTACGTCTAGTTTGTCTGAAATGTTTTGAAAACCTGCATGTGGTATTGTAAATATTCCAAACAGCCTTTGTGGGTAAGACGGAAATTTGATTTTGTAACCGGATTTGTAAGTGAGCTTATCATAGGGTGTATCTCAATACTGCACCTTGACCATGAACTACCAGTTGAGCAGATCTTGAACAGAAATGTCTTTGGCATGACTGAGGACTGAAGGATGTTAAAATCAGTGCCAGTTTGTCGAGCTTCTCTGATTAGAAATATATCAAGAGATCGAAGAAATTTAAATTTGATTTTTTTTGCGTGCTGCCCATCTTCAGTCCTTAGTTTGAAGGTTACGTTTTTTGTGTGTCACATCGCTGCTTATTCCCTGTCTGCTGCTTGTTGCTTTTAGCGCATAAAAAGAAGAAAAAACGCCGTGCGGCGAGTATAGAGGGCGCAATTGAGGGTCAGGAAGAGCATGCCGATGATGGGTGTGAATTGTTGAAACCTGCCTCTTTGCGTAGGACGGATCGAGGTATATTTCGGCACCATTTCGTGTTTGTTTTGGTGGTGGAAGATTCTCTTCTGTTGGTTGGTTGTGGTAAAAGCTGCAAACAGTCTTCTTGAAAAATAATCATAACATTAACAATATTAGATGTTTAATCATAAAATTTGGTTGGAAAAAGTTTCACAAGTTTTTTAAAACTGACAAGGGGAATTCCAGAGAGTCGCCCTCCCTTTCCCTTTCTGGGAGTTTGAACCCATGGCCTCAGGTGACAGGTCGTGATGTTAGTTTCTAACGTCAGCCATACTGCTATGCCACTCTGACAGGGGCGGTTTCTCACCTGAATCTGGAAAACATTGTTTTCAAATGCTAACAGAAGAGACTGGCTTGCCATAAGCCTATGCACTCAATCACTGGCACTATCACTTAGAGGGCAAATACAAGTATCATAGTGTGAGTTTGAGTTACCTCCTCTCCGATCCTAACCAACCATTTCGTGTGAACCTAACTCAATTATAATATTTGAAAACTAGTTGCATATGGGTGTTAAAAAGAGCCTTTAAATTTGTAAACGTTTCAACAGCAATTCTTATCACAAATTGACTTCCATTGTTGATACTGTATATTTCCTGTACTTTTCCATCGGGTGGGGTGGTCCAACAGCAGATGGACTAAAAATTTACAAAGATATTTGGCTATCTGTGCCTCCCAAAAGAACCCGCCTGTTTTCTAATCGCAATTAAAAGGCACTTGCGATGTGTTCATCGTCTGTCTCATTTGTCAGTTCGCATGCCTGTGTGATAGTGATATTGTTCTGATTTTAACACTGTGTCTGTTCAATTAAATGAGCCAGTCTTCACTTTCAATTTTGCCTTCAAAATGCACTTCCAATGCAAAGTTCTTATGATAGATGACGACACTGTCTCTCTGCTTGTCGGCAACAACAAGCCTTTCAATTATATTTAAAGTTGTGACAAGATAATGTAATTGGCTCACTTAATAATCATATGTACCCTGTATCTTTGTTTTGTCTGATTTGTCTGTTTGCTCGTTTGTGTGTTTTCGTCTTGCTTCTAGTACTGCTGCTCTTATTTCTAGCTGAACAAAAGGTCAAAGGTCATGAGCAGAAAATGAACGATCAATGTCCAATGAAAGATGAAACAAGTACAGAGGAAGGGCACTCAGAAATTTGCATTGCGCCGAGCAATTTAAACGATGCAGAAACGTCCGATGAGATAAAGTTCGAAAATGTACTGAGTGAGGAGAACTTAGAATCTTCTGAGCTTGAAGATGAAAGTGTTAGCCCTTTTGGTAAGCTGAGCGTGGCTGATAAAACGACGTCTCATCTTGTGGCGTCTGCTCGGAAACATGTAGATGCATCTGGTGATGGTTTTATTTTAGGCACAATATTAGATGATGAAATAAAAACTGCGGTTGAAATGTCAGGAAATCGGACAAAAAGTTGTGATAAAATGCCAGTCGGTGAAAGAGAAGCAGCGTTTGAACCAACAGTTGATGAAATAGAGTCTGCTGATAAAACAGAGGTCAACATCCAAACCGCTGAATCGGTGTTTAAAGTAGTTCAGAAACCCAAGCACTTAACAAGATCTAAAACGTCGCAAGAGATTTTGGATCCGGCCCAAGGCGTTCATGCACTGAGATCTTGTGGAAAAACAGGAGGCCATGGTCAGAAAACTGCCAGACTCCGGCTTGAAAAAGTCACTAATGTGCTGCTTTTACGAAGAACCAGAGCAAGTGCTGGCTCCACATCAAGTAAAGACGAGAATGAACCTGTGCATGCCACAAGAGCAAAATCAACTCGCCAGTCTAAATCCACATACAAAGTTCAAGATCAGCAACTTTTCAAGGCGCCAGCCAAAGTTACTAAAACGGCACGTTCCGTGGCAAGACCTGGAAGGCGACTTCACTTAGACAAGGACAGAGCCGTTGTTGCAAAACTCAACCTGAGCTGCTACAAGTCCAGTAAAAGCTCAGCCACTTCAAAGTCTGGAGTTAGTGGGCGAGGTCTGTCGAAAACCACAGTTCTCCATGTTGCCAGTTCAAATGTTAAACTTTGTTTTGCGATGCATGGCTTCTTTTAATTTTGCAGAATTTTACCTTAAGGCTTCTCTGATTAGTTTTGGCTTGTGTTCATGATATTTGAATTTTGATTGATTATTGCTTGTTTTTGATCATTGATTTTGATTGCGCTCAATTTGTGTTTCTTTGAATTTGTTAACACTGCAGCTTTTCTCACAGGCACTTTGAGTTACATTTTGGGGATCATCCATTGACATCGCCTTGATACGCACCTTATTCTCACTGGGGGCTAGATTAAAAGACAGACTCATGAAATCATGAGCAGAGATGATATTGGAATGGAACCAATTTCAAAAGCACCTCGCAAACAAGCGATTTAAATCACTGCGACCAGTGATTACGTGCAACAAAAGTTGCTCATTTGCAAGGGCCTGCGACAAGAATCAGTGATGGCAGTAACGGAAATTATGCAGTTATACTGGATGATCCCTTAGGTACCTAACATTTCACAATAGAGTTCACTTGTACAATACCTAACACATCCCTTAATCCTATAACCTCTTTCCCTTCTGTTCTAACCCTTTTATGATTCAACTTGTTGGATGGATGAAAATTGAAACAAAGTGCACCAGCATATTCAACTGTTTCGAATAAGGATTTGGCTGGAAGACAGGAATGACTACCTCAAATGTCTCTTGGAAGTTTAAAAAGTTATTTCTATGTGTTCTTGTCAAACTTCCCCTACAGAAATTTTTTAGAAGTATAGAGCTGCATTTCCACTATTAGCTCCCCTAAGTCTGTCTCTCTAGCCAACCAATCCACTTGAAGTAATAATTCGCTTTGAAATAAACGACATTTTTCACCAATCATATATATGTTATCAACGACAGGTGGATCACTTTTGCCTGAAAATGTCACTTTTACAAAATCTGTAAAACAAAATACTAATGTTCTTTTTCACAAGCTACATGTTTTCTTCATTTTCTCAGCCGTGCGTACCAAGACACGCTTCATGCCCTGGGATGAGGATGAAGAAGACCTCGTCCCCCTGGAACCGCTCGATCTGGTCTGGGCAAAATGCCGCGGTTACCCCTGGTACCCGGCCCTCGTAAGTATAAAAACAAGTCTGGTTTGGTGTAAACAGGAATACAAACCGCCCGAGAGGAACCTGTGTTATTTGACATCTACTTGGGAGGTACTGGGAGCATTTGAGATCAGACTTGTGCTCTTCTGAAAATGGACAACATGAAAAGAAGGGTGGGGCGTCGACCTTCACACCTAGCTGCAAATGTTGTTCATGACATGATTGGAAGAACAATGTTTAAATATTGTAGTGCTGCCACCTGGGAGATTGATAAAGATACAGTGTCCTCATTCTGTGGTTCTGTACATGGAAATACTGTAATGGTTCTGTCTTTATGGAAATTATGTACATGGAAATGCACCTGAACCATCCATGTACAGAATCACACCTCATTTCATGTACAGGCTTAACATGTATGTGTTCTGGCTTGTAAGCTTATGTCAATTTTGAAGTAACACTATTATGGTTTTCAATTTGTTGAATCGCTAATTTTGGTATCTGTTGTGCTAGGCAGTATCATATCATGTGTTAGTCCAGCTCATATTATGCATCATCGCTCCCAAATCAATGTCCAATTTCGCTATGGTTTCTGGATGTGCAATTTTGCTCTGGGTTTGCGGTTTGTCTTTTCTCAACTCCTGCGTCTTCATTCTGTGTTTTGACAATGCCTCCTGCCTGACTTGCTAAATGTGTTGTTATGTTGGCTGTGTAACCTATTCATATCATTGTTTGAGAAATGTTTGATATTTATTGGAGGAGCCTCATGGCCTAGTGGTTAATACTGCTGGTTACCACGCAATAGGAGCCCGGGGACATCCCAAGATTGTTCTGGATGAACCAGTGTGGCTCGAAAGGAACTAACCCCGTCAAGGGAGAAACACGAGTAACTTGCGTGGGCTCTACCTCTGGCCAAAGACAGAGTCACTGGGCCAATAAACCCTATTGGTGCCTAACCATAGTAGCAGGTAAAAACAGCACGCTCATCCCGCCTTGGAGGGGAATACTCCTTGGAGGATTGAACACTGAAGAAGAAGATGTCTATTCATCTATCTCAGGCCGACTGGGAAAACAAAAAGATATTTGTTCCCTAATGGAAGTCTCTCTCCTTACAGATCATTAACCCCAAGATGCCCAAGACCGGCTACTTCCACAACGGTGTCCCGATTCCAGTACCACCAGAGGATGTCTTGGGTTTGCAGAGAAAGTTTGATGAATTGGTTTATTTAGTTCTCTTCTTTGACACCAAAAGAACGTGGTGAGTCTGAATCTGTATACACCTTTCCAGAAATGGGGCGCTGAGTGTCCGAAGTAGTGATGTCATAAGGGGAAGCTAGGCCTTATGGTGGAGGGACAAAGGAGATAGTCATGGTTGACCAACACACTTGAATGCCTTTAATGACGGACAAGGGGAAAAAGTTAGTTCCAATGCAAGCCACCAATTTCGGGAAGCATGTATATGAGAGGGTACCCCTTCTTTCTGTCCAGTTCTACTTTCACCGGGAGTTGAATTCAGAGTTGTTTTCAAATCCTGCGACATAAAAAAGCAGCTTGTGCATGGCCAAGGAGAACTAAAAAGCAACCTCTATTGATTCTAATATTGTGGAAAGGGCTTTGTAGTTAGTCAGCTGACCTACTTTCAATGTTTGGTATGGGTCTGGATCACAGTCAATCTAATTTCTTTTATTTCTCTGCCACAGTCAAATACCCTCAGACAACTGGAGCTGAAGATGTTTAACCATGTAGCCCTGGTTTCTGTTTTGACTCTTGCAGCTTCTGACTGAAATTGCCAACCAATTGTTGTCCGGCCAGTTTGGATCAGCAACCGCCAGTAAAGCAAAAAATGACAGTGAATCCTTTGCCAGCATTCCTTGAGGCCAAAAGTTTTCTAATCTTTCAACTTTCCTTCCAGGCAATGGTTACCAAGGGGTAAACTGGAACCGCTGGGCGTCGACTCGGGCCTAGACAAGGCAAAACTCGCTGAGAACAAGAAGCCAAACATTCGTAAGGCAGTCAAGTTGGCGTATGAAAAGGCCATAATGCACCGGTGTCGGGTGACAGGTGAACCGAATCCATTTGTGCCATCAGAATCAGAGTCAGACACGGAGATGGAATTTGAAATTGGTGGAAAGAATGAGAAAATGGACTGATAGACTTTGTCTGGATCTTGAGAAAGTTTGTCTGGATGTTGATAGACTTTGTCTGGGGCTTGATATACTTTGTCTTGGTGTAGATACACTTTGCCTAGAACTTGATAGATTTTGACTGGATATTGATAGACTTTGTCTAGATCCTGATAGACTTTGTCTGGATATTGATAGACTTTGTCTGAATCATGATAGACTGAATGTGGATGGACTTCATCTGGATCTTGATAGACTTTGTCTATATGTTGATAGACTTTGTTTGGATGTTGGTAGACTTTTCGTGTCGTTGGTACGGGGGAAATGTTCTAGGAACTTTTGTATGCTAAGCTTTCACTGCCAATCAAAGAAAAACAAAGAGGGCTAGTTATTTTCACCCGTGCTGTACAACTTGTGGACTAGTAGGTTAATTGGCTCTCCAAATGATCTTATGTCGAAATGTTACAACCTTGAAAATATAGGTTTAGGTAAATTTTCAGTGAGGCTGGTTCAGAGATTTAGTTGCTTTCTCTTTGAAGTTACTTACAATCAATTCTTGATACAAGTATCAAGAATTGATTATTCTAATTCCTGATTGTATGTATTGGAAACTGAGGGTGAAATTGACAAATTAGAATTTAGAATTAGGCCATCACTACTTGGGATATTGATGAAAGAAATGTATTGGTCCCTGGTACACATATTGGGTAGTTGGACAGTTTAATGTGTACAAGATGAGATTGAAGTCTTTGGACTTTAAATTTTAATCATTAAACTTAAGTTTTAATGAATAGATTTCATGTTGTAAAAATCACCCTCAGTTTTGAAGGTGGCCGTCAAATCATTGTAAATATTGAGAAAATATTAGAGTATTTATCAAGAAGATATCATATAGATCATATATGCGGACACCATGGTACTGTAACTGTGTATATAACAAGCCATATTGTCCTGGTGCCTGAAGTAGGTTTTAGTTCTGGGCCCAGTTGCTCAATCTGCCTTAGAGACTAACGGAAGCATTAGCGTAACTAAGCGTTATGTCTTTCAGTAAATTTCATTTGCAACATAGCATTAGCATTAGGACTCCATGCCAATGTTACAGCTCATGCTGGCTGAGTAACCCTCCCCTGTGACTTTCTAAGCTGAACAGTACATTTTGTGAGTCTTCACCGATGAAAATGTCATGGTTGATCTGATTAGCAGTCCTTGCCAGAACTGTGGTATCTTGAAGAAAACGCATTCAAATTTCCAACTTCACTCTGTGTTGCCATTCAGGATTGGTACTCCAGTTATTGAGTGTTATGATCAGATGACGTTGTTTGACTCAATTAACCACATATGCCTGGTGTATCGAGTAGGAATGCATTGCATGATGGGATGGAATACTCAAAAAAGCATGAATACCTAGCCAGACCTGCTCAGCTCAGCAGTGACATTAGAATAAATTTGCATATAAATTTGCATATGCTAATTAGTGTGTAGTTAGAAAGAAAGTAGATTAGATTATTGGAGTTGATGATTTTATTGCTTGTTTTCTTAAACTTCATGTGGCAGTCTGTTTTGGTTCCGTAAATTTGATGGAAATTGTGCTTTGTGTACATGTCATGTGGCTTTTGTTCCTGGCTTTCAAGATAAGCAGCTTTTTTTTATATATACTGTAAAGAATTACAGAGTTTCTTTGTAAAAGGCACCACAGGAATACATCCAAAAGTGTACGTAAACACCTGGAGAACATATTGTATGTTTACATTTCAAATACTGTAAAAACGGAAATAAAGGGAGTTGATGTGTTTAGCTGAGTTTACTTAAGTTTCACCTATCTAAGACAATTTCTTTGCTTATTACTCAATAGAAATAGCACTAAGACCAAGCCTGAATGTGACTATTTGACAACTTGGTGTCACCAGTCCATTGTCACATCTAAGTGAGCATTTCGAGTTGGATCAAACATGTACATGTACATTATTTACCCATTCTTGAATATCTAGAAATGGTCTTAGATTGGAGAAACTAGAGTCTTTTCATGCAGAAGTTGAATTTTGTTGTATTTTATAAAGTTCTAGCTGATGAACTTGATTTTATGTTGGCGTCAAAAGATGACTGGAATGTAGAATAACTTTAGTGTTGTCAGGTTGTGGTGTGAAAGGTACTTGGAATTTAATAGCCTAGCATTTGAGTAAAACCTCAGAGGTGACTGAATATTTATATATCGGAATTCGAACTCTTGCTCCATCAATCAAGTCGAATTGAAATGGTCACAACTCATTCTAATCTTTCTTCCATGCAAGTGAATCTATGTGGTGACGTCAATTGATGATGTGTTACCACATTATGAGTGCTTATTCTTTTCACAATGATCCCTCAAAAAAGAACGAGTATCTAACAAAATGAATAGTCTTGTTCTCCAAATGTGACCCGTCACAGCAAAAGCAGGCGCAAGTCGCTCTGTCTTGGCAGGTTGAGACGTGCTGTATATTTTCATTTTTATATAGTCGACGGGTGTGCACTTTGCTTGCAGTCCTGCATGTATTCACTGAAACATACCATGAATTATACTCTCATAGATTTCGTAAAAAGCTTTGTAAAAATTGAGCCGTATCTGTGGATGTTCGTAGTAGTACTCCAGAGCTTTCTTTTCCCACTTCACCTGTGTTATTACTTTCTTCCTTCAAATAAACTATTACAATATGATGACATCTGTGTGAATTGATGTTTAGTGCTTGCTAACATCTCATGTTTTCAACCAGTCTCAGCTCTCTTGCTGAACTGCTAGTCTGGTTGTGTCTGTTCCAACTCTCAGCATATATGGCAAGACAGCAGAGCAGCCAGGCCCAATTTGGTCAAGTTGTGACTGTCTTGTCTATCATTGTGTTTGGGCAAGACCGTAGAGCAACCCAGCCCAATTTGGTGTGGTTGTGACTGCACCAACTCCACTCAAATGTGTCGGATGGCACATCATGTCACAACCAGACCCAACTGGACTTGGCAGTTCCACCATATCTTTCCAACATGGCAAGACAAGACAGATCACACCAGACCGAATCTGAGGTGGCTGCTAGACCTTCTTGCCTATAAGTTTGCTGCTATACTGCCCCATAAACCGAGTTTTGACAGCCACACCCAGACCAAATTTGACCTGGCACCTCCACCGTCTTAGCCATGAACTGAGAGTTGAGGCGGTCACACCCAGACTGAATCACACCTGGCAGTTCCACTGTCTTTACAACATAGCAAGACAGTCACAACCAGACCAGATCGGAGGTGGCTTCACCGTCTTGTCCATATACTGAGAGTTGTGACAGTCACATCCAGACTGAATGGAACCTGGCAGCTCCACTATCTTGCCAATAAACTTGGTTGGTAACGAAGACCGAATCAGACCTGGCAGTTCCACTGTCTTTACAACATAGCAAGACAGTCACAACCAGATCGGAGGTGGCTCCACCGTCTGGCCCAAAACTGAGAGTTGAGACAGTCAGTCACATCCAGACTGAATGGAACCTGTTGGCGCCACCATCTTGCCAATAAACTTGGTCACGAAGACTGAATCAGACCTGGCAACTCCACCGTCTTGCTCATAAACTGAGAGTTGAGACAGTCTTACCCAGACCGAATCCTACCTGGCTGCTCCACTTCAGACAGCAATTAGAAGACCTTATTGGGCCTGCTGCCTTCCCAACAATGTCGACACGTCAGAAGACATAAGACAGTTCCAACAAGACTAAAATGGCCATAACCACGCCATAGTTGGCCTGGCTGCTCAACTGCCTTGTCCATACGCTAAGAGTGATAATACAGTTACAACCACTTACCGAATTGGGCCTGGCTGCTCTACTGTCTTGCCCATAAGCTGAGAGTTGAGACAGTCACACCCAGACCGAATTGGACCTGGTAGTTCCACTGAGTTTCCAACATAGCAAGACAGTCACAACCGGATCGGGGGTGGCTGGTCCACTGTCTTGCCCATAAACTGCGAGATGAGAAAGTCACAACCAGACTGAATCGGACCTAGCAGTACCACCCTGTCAACATGCATGGCAAGAGTTGAGACAGCCATGAGAAAACCAATTTAGCCTGGCTACCCTACCGCGTAGATACGCCTAGAAACATGAGACAGTTACAATCAGACTGAAACGGACCTGGAATCTCCACCATCTTGCCAAAACGGTTAGCGTTGTGATGCAGTCACAACCAGACCAAATTAGACCTGGATGGGCAAGACGGTAGAGCAGCCAGGCCCACTTCGGTGTGGTTGTGACTGTCTCAACTCTCAGCTCATGGGCAAGACGGTGGAGAAGCCAGGTTCAGTTCGGCCAGGTTGTGACTGTATCATCTCTCGGTGTATGGGGAAGACAGCGGAGTAGCTGGCCCAACTTGGGTGTGTTTGCGGCTGTCTCAACTCTCCGACTGCTGTAAAGATGTGTCGTGGAGCTGCCACGAGTAAGAGTTTATGGGCTGTTTGATATGCTGGCTTCATCATACTGTCATTACTATAACATGATTCCAACAGATGACTGAGATGACGATAGATTTAACAACAGAGAGATGATTGGCGTTTTATCTATCAAGATTACGATGTGTGCCTGGAATGTGTGGTGCTGCCACCTGTGAACAGGTAGTATAACTAAACGAATTACGCCTTGCACATGTTCAGTCGGCTCGTAGAGACAGTAGAGCAGCCAGGCTCAATGCGGTGTGATTGTGGCTGTCCTGACCTCTTCAGTGTTTGGGAAAGACAGTAGAGCAGCGTGCGCCAATTTGGTGTGGTTGTGACTGTCTCATCCTCTCTCAGCATACAGGCAAGATAGTAGAGCAGCCAGGCCCAATTATGTGTGGTCGTAACGGTATCATCTCTCGGCGTATGGGTGAGACAGTGTAGCAGCCAGGTCCAATTTGGTTTGGTTGTGATCGTATCCTCTCCCTCTCCGTGCATGGGCACGACAGTAGAGCAGCCAGGTTCAATTTGGTTTGGTTGTGATCGTATCCTCTCCCTCTCCGTGCATGGGCACGACAGTAGAGCAGCCAGGTCCAATTTGGTTTGGTTGTGATCGTATCCTCTCCCTCTCCGTGCATGGGCACGACAGTAGAGCAGCCAGGTTCAATTAGTGTGATTGTGACTACATCATCTCTCGGCGTATGGGTGAGACAGTGTAGCAGCCAGGTCGAATTTGATCTGGTTGTGATTGCGTCCTCTCTCTCCGTGCATGGGCACGACAGTAGAGCAGCCAGGCCCAATTATGTGTGGTCGTAACGGTATCATCTCTCGGCGTATGGGTGAGACAGTGTAGCAGCCAGGTCCAATTTGGTTTGTTTGTGATCGTATCCTCTCCCTCTCCGTGCATGTACACGACAGTAGAGCAGCCAGGTTCAATTAGTGTGATTGTGACTACATCATCTCTCGGCGTATGGGTGAGACAGTGAAGCAGCCAGGTCCAATTTGGTTTGGTTGTGATCGTATCCTCTCCCTCTCCGTGCATGTACACGACAGTAGAGCAGCCAGGTTCAATTAGTGTGATTGTGACTACATCATCTCTCGGCGTATGGGTGAGACAGTGTAGCAGCCGGGTCCAATTTGGTCTGGTTGTGATCGGATCATCTCTTTCTCCGTGCATGGACACGACAGTAGAGCAGCCAGGTTCAATTATGTGTGGTTGTAACGGTATCATCTCTCGGCGTATGGATGAGACAGTGAAGCAGCCAGGTCCAATTTGGTCTGGTTCGGATTGTATCAGTAGAGCAGTCAGTCAACTTTGGCGTGGTTGTGGCCGTCTGAACTTCTTAGGCGTATGGGCAAGACAGTCTTTAGAGCAGCCAGGACCAATGCAGTCTGGCTGTGACTGTCTTGTCTATCAGGGCGTTTGGGCAAGACAGTAGAGCAGCCAGGTCCAATTTGGTCAAGTTGTGACTGTCTCAACTCTCAGCTCATGGGGAAGACAGTGGAGAAGCCAGGTTCAATTCGGCCTGGTTGTGACTGTATGCATGATCTCTCGGTGTATGGGGAAGATAACGGAGCAGCTGGGCCAACTTGGGTGTGTTTGGTGTGGTTGTGACTGCATCATCTGTCTTATGGACGAAGACAGTAGAGCAGTCAGTCAACGTTGGTGTGTGTGTGGTTGTGGCTGTCTCAACTTCCTCGGCGCATGGGCAAGACAGTATAGCAGCCAGGCCCACTTCGGTCTGGTTGTGACTGTCTCAACACTCTCAGCGTATGGGCAAGACAGTGGAGGAGCCAGGTTCAATTCGGTCTTGTTGTGACTAGACCGTCTTAGTAGAGCAGTAAGACAGTAGAGCAGCCAGGTCCACTTCGGTCTGGTTGTGACTGTCTCAACCCTCAGCTCATGGGCAAGATGGTGGAGAAGCCAGGTTCAATTCGGCCTGGTTGTGACTGTATCATCTCTCGATGTATGAGGAAGACAGCTGGGCCAACTTGGGTGTGTTTGCGGCTGTCTCAACTCTCCGACTGCTGTAAAGATGTATTGTGGAGCTGCCACGAGTAAGAGTTTATGGGCTGTTTGATATGCTGGCTTCATCATACTGTCATTACTATAACATGATTCCAACAGATGACCGAGATGACGATAGATTTAACAACAGAGAGATGATTGGCTTTTGATCTATCAAAATTACGATGTGTGCACGGAATGTGTAGTGCTGCCACCTGTGAACAAGTAATACAACTAAACGAATTACGCCTTGTACATGTTCAGTCGGCTCGTAGAGACAGTAGAGCAGCCAGGCTCAATGCGGTGTGATTGTGGCTGTCCTAACCTCTTCAGTGTTTCGGAAAGACAGTAGAGCATATTGCGCCAATTTGGTGTGGTTGTGACTGTCTCCACTCTCTCAGGGTGTGGGCAAGACGAGAGCAGCCAGACCCAATTAAGTGCGATGGTGAATTTATCATTTCTCTTAGCATCAAGGGTGAGAGGCTACTTTGGTGTGTTTGTGACTGTCTCATCCTCCCTCCACATACGGACAAGATAGTAGAGCAGCCAGGCCCACTTCGGAGAGGTTGTGGCCGTCTCAACTCTGCAGATGTGGTGGAGCTGCCTTGTTCCATTCAAACTCAGACATTCAAATTGAGAATATTCATACATGTATGCCAGATTACTATACCTCCACTTAAAAAACAAACAAAGTATATTTTCAATAAAGAATTTGTCTTTTTGTCAAATAAATCTTAATTACAGTATAGTTTTTCATAGTTTTGCTATGTGGTAAAATATACAATATAACAGAATTACATTTTACGTATTAAAATTCATACGTGTCATGATTTATAGCAGGATGCCCCTGCTTAAGACCCAATCATTGAAAAATAGACATTGATTGACCAAGTACCTTTCAAAACAAAAACAAAAAACTTGTTGTAGACCGTAATAACATGCATGCTTCTGATCGATTTATCACCCATCCAACATCAGGACAAAACTTTTATGTTTTTCTTTAATTATTAACTTTGCAGACCAGAGAAATATAGGCACAGATCAGGGGAAATGCCCCCCCCCCCCATTTCATAAGTCTTTGGATTTGACCATGAAGTAATGTTCCTTGCAAATCAGTGAAAAATTTGAGGAAATTCTAATACCCATGCCAATTACAAGTCCTAGTTGAGTTAGTGTCAAACCCTGATCCTAGAAAACAATGCAACCTGAGTAAACGGGGTACAGGGTTTATATTGAAAACCCCATGATTGAGCATCTTCAAACATTCGCTAAATCCGGAATGAGCTGGTAGTAGATATCGATCCCGCGTGTGAATACCTTCTCGTTGAGGAATTCATTGTGATCATGAAGAAGCACTGGGGTGTTATTCATTGGAGAGAAACCGATAGCAGGGTAGTCCGCCTGGAAACAGAAAGCAAACTTATAAAGAATGATTTCAAAACCGGTTCTTCCTCTCAAAGGCCACGTGCATCCCCACACCTAGATTTATTACCAACATTGTTCCGGGACTACCAACACAGGCTGTCATCTGCTGATAAGATTTTACAAGTATGATTTGCATCACATATGCAGAAAAATGCTCGAGGCTGTTGGTCTGTCCTGTGGATCGGAAACAAGTTGCAAAATAACGTCAACAGGGGACACAGAAAGTACCAACAGTTCAATATTGTTGTGACGATCAGTGATCGTTTGTTATTGCGATCAGCTGACTTCTCCCTTGACCCGGTTTGACCCCGTTATTGTATTATTATTTCCGCGCCAAAAAATTGTTTACCGAGATTTTGCGAGATGTTGGCGAGACTTAGGTAACACCCATGGGCATGTGTGTTCAAGACAGCACTTCGACTCCGTCCGCGATTGAGTGAGGATCGCCGCCGGTTCTGTACTATTCTATAGATGACAACGCCCAGAAGTTCGTAGCGAGATGGTTGAAATGGTTGAAGCAGCGTTGAAATGGTGGTAACGTTTTTATGATTGATTCACGCCGTACTTTACCGATAGAATGGAAAATGCCATAATTTTACCGGTGTGAAGCCTTTCACGCTTTACGTACATTTGTATACGGCCGATGCACTGACCGTGTGTATCGTGCTGTGTTTGTAAACGTATCACCAGTTTGTGTCTTCCTCTCGCTAATGTATAGCTATCTGTGCATTTAATTGACATGGTTTTCTATAGTTTGAGAAGGGGTCTAAAAGGGGGGTGTATTAATGTTTGAAGGTGCATTCTGGTCTTTGCGGACCAGGTGCTTCGAATAGGCTCGCGTAGATCAGGTCGACCTGAGCAACTTTCCACTCCACTCTTTTAGGCCTATTTTCGATGAATGGGCTGTAATGTTGTTGATTCTCGGTTAGAATGAATCGTTATCGTTTAGTATTTTAGTCCATTGGTGTTATTGGACATACTCGAACCTGTTATATAGACTTTAAAAATTATAGACCGTGCGAACGGATTTCTGGAAAACCATTATATAAAACCCAGTTGTATTTTGGGACTAAAAAGATGTTGTGTAAACCCACGTTTTAATCTGTGTATGTTGAATTCAGGTGACTGTTTGATAGTTATATAGTTAGAAGCCAGTGGGTGTGATTCCATCACTGTCTCTCCGCTTACGCCAGAAGCCGTGTTGACGATTTGGACGAATCCGCCCTGCAGAGATCGAGAAGGACGAGGCCTTGCTGTTGACGTCCCTCCCCGTTTATAGAATACCCGTGGCGGTATAGTATTCTTAATTTACTGGCTAGTTTATTGTTACGACCTGCCGGCTAGTTAGGATTAGTCTGTTGCCATCTGGGCAGAACCGGTTGAGTCGAAGTCATTTATATAGTCCTAGCTAGCGGTCAGATTGCTTCAGTCAGCCTGAGTCAATGTTACAGACTGTTTGTGTTGTAGCACGCTTTGAGTTGTGAGAAGCATTTTAGTATATATCCCTTAGCGGAAAAAACTTGTATTGATATATTCCCCTTGGTGGGAAAATAATTTGATATATATATATAATCTACTACGCCCTTCTACTGACGTTCCGGGCTGGAATACCGAAGTCTGCAATCGAACACGAGACGGAGGATAGCCTGTTGTAGATGCCGGAGAAGAGACACCGCAATCGTGTGTAAAACTAGTACGGAGCCGCTGGCTCTAGGCTGAAGCATTTACAGCTATAGTGAATTGTAGGTATCTTATGATAGCTTGTACCATATAGATATACAGTCCTCTTCATAAAGTAATTAACCTCTGGCATAGTTCTTATAGTCATCTTGTCAATTCGTTGATCGCCAGAACAAATATCACATACCTCTCTGAGATATCGACTGTCTGTAGCAGCCGGGAAGATGGTTGGTTTTATCTTCAAGTTCCTGCAACAGTCAATGATAGAAAGTATCAAGGAGTTATTGAGCCATATAGCCAACTGATGGTAAGTACAGTCGGACCCTATCAAGTGAGATTGTGCACGTTTCATGAATTACAAATTTTGAATTGTGAGCCTTGGTTCAACTTCATGATGCATGCATGGGTTTTAGGGCCTATTGCCCATCATGCCTACAACATTGTAAGAAATGAAATGTCAATGACGTCTCCAATCATTCCAATGGCACTGATTGAATCGATGAATGGTGGTCCATGTCAATGGTATTGGACTCCAATCAGATTAAGAATTAGGCCTAGATACCTCATTAGGCCTACCGGTACAGTACAGCCTAGTAATTAGTTAGGCTAGTTCATGAGTTCACCTGCAGCCTAGGCCTATATTGGATCACATGGTTATTTATCCGAGACAGTGACATCATGTTATTCTCTTTTATGCCGATGAAGGTCTCTCACTTGTGGAATGGTTTTGAAGAAAGCAATCCATTAAACTGTTGTCGACTCTGAAAGAACACACTCACATTTTTTTACATGAGTCACTAAAAGCTTTCCACCATGGATTGCTATCTGTGGTATCCGTCACTTTCTGATTCATATTTCTCTGAAAAGATAACATGCAGTTTGAGAGTTCTTTCTGATGCTCTGGATGATCTAGTCTCGCGAGATCCAAACCATTTTTGAGTTGGATATCTTGCACATTTAACAGCCTTTTGTGTCCTTGAATGCACTTTTTTGTGTCATTGTCCAGTTGTAGCATGCAATGTTGCACGACGCAGTTATTTTGGCGTCCCAAATGGGGTCGAGTCAGAAATCAGTCTCCAAGTTGATCGTAAGATGCGCGGTGGTGTAGTGGCTCAGATTTTTGACGAGCGGTCAAGAGGTCCCTGGTTCAATCCCCACTGCCGGCGTGAGACTCTGGGCAGGTGTCTTTGCCTTACATGCCTAATTCCACCCAGGTCTTTAAATGTGTACCAGTCGGAAATGCTCAGGTTGTAGAGCTGATTGAGCAGCTCATCTGAGTTCCACTGAAAGGTTTCAGCTTAGACTAGGGAATCAATGTTGAGCACTTTGAGAATGTTGTACATTATAAAGCGCTATAGAAGAACTTGCATTTTGAAGGATCATGGAGAAGCGGATCCAGAAAATGTTCAAATACAAGTTCAATTTTCAAATTTCTGAAGGAATGAAGTAGGCCTTTTTCACTATTTCGATGTAATCAAATTCGATAATAAGCCTGATTGAGAAAAAAACCCAAATTACCTGTAAGAACTCAAAAGAGACATCATCCCCAGCCTCCTTACACCATTGATGAATCTGTTTCTCAAGCTCCACAAGATTCACTGTTGGCGCTATCCTCATGTCGAAGCCGATTTTGAACTCGGCAGGAATGACGTTTGGTTGGACGCCCCCTTTCAGCATGGTCATGTTAGTCGTTGTGACGTCGCCGAGCGCTATGTCGGGATCGGATTTTAATCTCTTCTCTTCGCGATCCCGGAAACCAAGGAACGAATTGATCACTTTTTGCTGGATTACAAAAGAGATTTCACAATATTTCAATTCAATTATCACATCACAAACATCAACAGAGTATCTAGTAATTCTTTTAAACTACTGTAAACCTCGTATTTTTGGCGAAACCAAAAGTTGGCAAATAAGCTCATTTTTCATTTGGCGTAGACTAAATTCCGTGTTTGCTGCTAAAATTGAATGGTTTATCCATTAGAGGTGACTTTCTCTTGAGATTAATGTTTGTGTTTGCCTCCCAATTTGGCAAAAATAAAATAGTTGACAACATTCTTGGTTTTACAGTTTACCAGGAATGAATTAAATTGACTGATATTTGGAGATCGACATGTATTTCAACTCAACAATATCATAACAAGAGGCACAAGTGCCTGGCACTCAGCTGCCTAATGCTAATAGCTGAACAGCTTCTACCTACAGCTTTTTCCGCTGCCGTATTTTCAACGAATCTTGAGCCATGGCCTGGCGCCCCGGGGCAAGTGACAACGAACCCTGTCAAGAAAACGGGTCAAATTATTAACAAAACATGAACCAGCTTCCTGACCAGGCGGAGTGATACGCCTACTTACTTGGAGCTATAGAAAAACC
Source organism: Lineus longissimus (assembly GCF_910592395.1). Taxonomy (NCBI): domain Eukaryota; kingdom Metazoa; phylum Nemertea; class Pilidiophora; order Heteronemertea; family Lineidae; genus Lineus; species Lineus longissimus. The sequence continues at coordinate 18,983,546 of NC_088314.1, read as the reverse complement.
AGGATGAACTACACCTCTGATAAGCTGTTCGGCGACATTTCAGGCAATCGCCAAGCAGACTTTTAAAAAACAATAACATAACATTTGTCACTATAGAAGATCCTTCGCAATAATACTCACACCATGGACTTCTTTCGCCATAGTAGGCCATGAATTCATCTGTCTCATTCGCAAGACCTAAAATGATAGCGAAAATAGCAAGCAAAGTATGGTATGTGTGAGTTTTCAAATTAAAGGGGTACGCCGAGCATGTACATTGTATATACTAGTGGCTCAGGAAAATAAAAGTACACTATGCCCTAGTGCAGTTATAATGCATGCAACTTTCCCAAAACCTGGTGTTTGCAGCATTGTTTACAGAACAGCATTGTGGAAGCTTATATTCAGTGCGTATTAACACAATTAGAAATTTTAAATTCGAATTCAATTTTCAAATTTTTAAACGATTGAAGTAGGCCTTTAATGCAGCATTGAACAATCAATTATACAATCTTAAACATACCTTCATCCATTGCGAATCCGACTTTCAGTTTCTTGAAAGAATCAAACTTGATCATCTTCTCCATGCCTTGGTGACCTCCCACTTCCTCATCTATAGTATGTAAAGGGAAGAAAATAAACACCACATATCATCAACTGTTTAAAACAACTCAAACTTACAACAATAATCTTGATCAGTCATCAAAACTCCTGATTGATTGTCAATCATTAGACATCACACTGGAAAGCAGGAAGTCCGAGTTATTTTCAAATATCAGGCCTTTCAATTACGTGGAGACCTCTACACCCTCTATTTTTTTAGCCTATTTTGGGGACATGTTTTTTTTGCTCTTTAGCTTAATTTGTGGATATTTCATCGTGCCAATTTGCCTGAACAGCGACGTCATAAATCAAAGTTAGTGACTGATATCACCACATACACCTGAAAAATCATAATTTTAGGGTAAAACTATAAAATCAGGCCATTTGGATGAGATTTGGTTATGTTAGGGGTCAAAAAACGCTTCATGGGGGTCATATTATTTTTTTTAAAAAAAGAAAAAAAAAAGAACTAATTTGGGGACATCCTGTACGGCCTACACTGTTATACGGTGTAGGAATCATGTAATTGAGAGGCCTGAATATGGAAAACAAAATTTTCATTGGTCTCTTCAAGTAAGTTCATTTTTACATTTGTAAGATGACTTCTCACCTGGCACAAATGTCATGTGAATCGTTCTCCTTAATCGACGGCCTTCACGCTTGAGTTTCCGGACGGCTTCAATATATCTGAAACCCCAAAAATGGAAATAGCTTAATATTGCACTAAATATCCCACTGGTTATTTACAGGTGCAAAGGGCACATACCAAATCACTCGTTTGCCAAGAAGATCAATGACTTGGGCCTTCAATCTTTAGGCTCTCAAATGAGACCGTCACATTTACATTATTTGAGTCAGGTCCCCAAACACAATTGTGGCCATCGCAAGGAATGGATGATGTTAAATTCACTCACTGTATTGCAACACATTTCATATCCTGGGACCCTCGGGCATAAATGTCGCCCTTCTCATCTTTCATTGCTTCAAACGGATCACAAATCCAATGTTCCTGAAATCAAGATTTTTGAAAACCGACAATGAGCTTTCCAAACTCAAAAATGGAGTAGGCCATGCAGCCACAATCCATAGGCATAACCAGGATTTCTAAAGAGTTGTTAGCAGTTACATATATCCTGGTCAATTTCAAAGATTTTTTCGCAGCTGAAGAGTTGAAACTCAATCCTCATGGGTTTTGGCGGGAGAGCTTTCAGCTCAGCGGCCGCATTGGCTTGGAACTCTCTCGGCCAAGGCCTACGCCAGGAGGACACTCTGAACAAGTTCAGGAAGGCTCTAAAAACTGAGCTTTTCAGAAAACATTTCTCACGCAACTAATGACTGTCAACTATAGTGGGGAGCGCTTTTGAACATTTTCAAATGGAAACAGCGCTTTATAAATTTAACTTTATTATTATATTATTATTATTTTCACTATAAGGTTGTTCATGGGTCAGCAACTGGGTTCCTAGATAATCTCGCCCATCTCATTAGGTAGACTAGGATGATGTCTAACTTACTGGAAAGACAGGCACGACATCTATGTGGGAATTGAGCATGACTGATGGAAGCAACGGATCGGTGCCTTCCCAGGTGATGATCACCGCTGGATGTTTCGGAGTAACCTGGAAAATGGTGTAACAGAATAATAAACAAATTTTGATAACCTGGAAAACATTACTGGTATAGCAAGAATTGATATGTACCGGTGAACTAATTCTCGGTATTAGTATAACGTTAGTAAGAACATGAAACATTGGTGTTACCAATGCCAGGGATTTGTTAGGGCGCATTCAAAAGTTCTCCTATAGGACACCTCTAGGAGTAAGAATCAGCCCAAAGTGTTCAAAGTTCATTTCCAAGCAATTTTATCAGTACATGTATAAGTTAACCAGGACACCTTTTGGCAGGACAAGATCTACTAGTCCAAGAGTGTCCTTTTTAGGAAGGGTAAATTTTCATGTTCACTTGCTGGCAAATGCAAAAGTAACACTCCAGATGGCTAAAGGCAGGGCATCTCAAGGTTTGGGGAGGTTCCTTAAAAAAATTGTTTGAAGCAACTGAAGACAAACACTGTTCATCTGGCCGAGGGGAAGGGCCAACAAAAATATAGCATAATGTGTTTTTCTCTTCATTTTTCAAGTATATTGTTATATAATATTAATAAGGTTACTTTCAAACAGTACTGTAGTGTTACAGTTTTCCCGCCAAACTCAAGGCCACATTTTGTATAATGCTTTCTCCTGATTGGTCAGTTTCGCTACGTCTTGTCAGGGTATAAAAAGCCGCACGCGCTTCCGCGCAGTCCCTTCTTAGTTTTACCAGATCTTGTTTCAACTAGGCTATGGAGGATTCAGAATATAACAACATGATCTTGCACATCAACTCACATGGATAACTTCAACCGGGAGATCAAGCTCTGACGCCATCTTCTTGAGAAATACAATCGCTCCATCTAAAAAATCAAGATAAACAATTCAACACAAATTTTTCATCACTTGGCATGCTTGGGCTCCTCAAAGAATAGGTCTACCAGTACTGATTTGTTTATTTCATGAAGTGCATTTCCACGACGACCTATCGCCCTAATCCTATCATGAACATTCATTGTTTGATGTATGAAAGCCAAATCATTGTATTAGAATTTGGTTGGGGTGTTTATCAGCTCCTCAGCTCGGGACTTCCTGTGGTAGGCCTCCCTTGATGACATAAATGACTGACTATAGATTTCGGACAGGTCGTCCCACAGGCCGGTACACCTTTGAAAACTGGCACTTGCGGCACCACACTTGGGCACGAGGTTGGCAGTTAGTTGTCGAGCTGAGCGCAACGCAGTGTTTTCTTTGAAGGAGATATGCATAAGAGGTCATGTCAGTTACACGCAACCCGTACCAGCATCATATCCGATACAGAAGTTCCAAAGTGTCGTATTGACCTGGACCTGTCACCCGGTCTGTATTGTTATTTGTACGGACTAACGTAGTATTGTTATTTTTCATTCTTTTCAATATTTCATATTTTACTGCCCGATTCCTCACCATAATCTGGCTCTGGCTGCACTGTATTGATCCTCAGATACTCAATGAAGTTTGCAACAGCAGTTTCATAAAATTTGGTGTCTTGATCAGACATTATTCAGCAATAACATGAAAAGAACGCGTTTACAGAAAGATGTTACAGAAAAGAAAAAGTAGGTCAAGGCTTAGTTGTCAACCTTGCAGCCCATAAAAATGCACAATGCATCGTTGTGTACATTCCCATACAAAATGACAACCTGAACGCCAGGTTGATCGAATGTGGTACTTGGCCAAATAGCAAGCCATGAGATTTCAGAAAAAATATTTTCAATATTGGACAACCTGAATATTGTGATTTCTCGTCGCTTTGAACGGTAAATCGGAGAGAAAAACGGTAGGGCTCTATCCTGATATACTTGTGCAACCCTTGATTCAAATCCTTGCGATGGATTGTGTGAAATAGAGGAGTATTTGTAGAATATAAAATGCCACCTTTTGTCCGGTTATTGAAATGTACTAAGAAAGTTGTGAAAGGAAAACCAAATGTCGGACACCAGGCAAATAGGCACTGCTGAATCATATAAATTCCAATTTGTTTGCATTACTTACCTAGCAGCACCAGCTGACCAGCATTGACTTATTTTTCGATTACTTGGTTTTCAGTGTTGTCGGACCAGGAGCCGGAGACTCATCACATGATGGATGACCCAAGAAGCCGGACAATCTTCAAGGCCTGTGAGCAGGGTTCATTGGCAGAGCTGAAGAAAGTGATCGCTGCAGGACAAGAAGTTGATGCAAAGAATATGACCGGTTACCGGTCAACTCATTTGGCTGCAAAGAATGGTCACGCTGAATGCCTGGAGTATTTGTTAGACTTGCCAGGAGTCGATCCTAACTGGATGTCATTTCAGGACGAGACACCCTTAATGCTCGCTTCAATTCCTGGACATACAGAATGCTTGCATATTCTTCTGAAGAAAAGAGCCGATCCGAACATCTGTAATTATATGATGGAATCGCCGCTACTAAAAGCTGTCCAAAATGGTCATTTGTGTGGCGTGGAGTTGTTGCTTCGGAACGGTGCTGACCCAAATAAAGGACAATTTAGCGGTTGCACTCCTCTGCATAGCGCAGTTTATGGACAAAACTTAACTCTGTTAAAAGTGTTACTAGAAAATGGGGCAGATGTCGGGAGGACTGAGGAGTGTAACTTAACGCCTATCTTCATTGCGTCTCAGTTTGGATTCTTGGATTGCTTGAGCGTACTTGTCGAGGAAGCTGAGAAACAAAATCAAAAGGATCTTGTGAATATGTCTGCAGAGGATGGGGCGACACCGCTCTATCTTGCTGCTCAGAATGGGCATGTAGAATGCGTTGACTTGTTGTTGAGGGCTGGGGCAGATCCCGACAAGGTTGCTAACTGTCCGCGTGCCGTGGCGCTCTATGCAGCAATACAATTCAATCGCATTGAGTGTGTTCAGTTGCTACTGCCAAAAACTGACTGTAAAGTGTATGCGAGTTGCGATGCAACGCCGTTTGAAATTGCTGCCAGCATTGGAGACAGAAACAGCTCTGGGGAGATTCTGCAATATCTTGTGGATAATATTCAAAATTATCATATAGACACGCTGCATTATATGGACTTAGATTCATTCGTGTACCGTTTATTCCCAAGTGCTTATTACAGGGTAAACTCTATGACTGCCACGTCACTGACCTCAATGATAATCAGTGGTTGTCATCCGGGGTTAATCAGCATCATGTTAAAAGCTGGCGCACTGCCAGATTGCTCGAAGTCCATAGCGTCAGCAAGGATGCTGAATGCTGGAGCGACACCAGACTCCTTTCCTGTGCGTCACCTACTCTCGAACACTCTTCCTCCAATCATTGCCGACTGTGAAAATGACAAGACTGAAATTCTGGAGCTTCTACTCAAACATGGCGCCAACCCAAATATATACTCTCCTACGGTTGAATACAATCTCTCCATATTATTCTCGTTATTATCAAGCAAGAAGTTAGGTTTACTGTTACGGAGTGGTGTAGAGACAACGTCATGTTTTCATTCTCTCAACCACAGTTCAGTGACATCACGTGAACAATATTCTGGATTCTTCAGCTCGAAGAGTACATTCGGGGACACGTATGTGATACCTGAATCATTCACAAAAGTGCTGCAACATTTCAGGGAATTTTATTCACAGGTTACAAGGTTAATGAGAATTGACGTCCTCATCAAACTATTACTAGAATTTACTACAAGTCCTGGATATCGATCAGATATAGTGGACCTGGTGAATCCCGGCACGGACAAAAACGATATTGTCCAAATCATGTCCAACCCCAGCTCTCTCGTTCATTCGTGTCGAGTGAAGATCAGAGAGTGTCTGACGTTTAGAAATCTTCGCCGTGAGATACTAGTTTCTCTCCTGAATCTTCCGACTGTAGTCTGTGATTTTATCCTCTATGCCGGAGACTTTGATACGGTAACTGATCTAGTCAATGCGGAGCCAAGACTTGATGCATTCATGTAGTCACGGCTTAAAAACAATGGCTATCAGCTGGGTTTTGGTCCGAATCTTTCACCCGTTAGTCCAAACTATTCAAGTGCACTTTACTTTGACAGTAAATTTCGCATACCATACATATTGGGCTCACCTGGACCAGGATTATTTCTCTGTTATAAACAAACTCTCTCATTTGTCAGTCCAAAGGGTGTCCTTTATGGAGAGGTTCTACTGTAGTTATGTACATCATCATCAGTGTTTCTCCTGTATCAGAAAACTATTGGGACCTGTTGTCAATAGAATAAGATTCTAATAATAATCTTTGTGTCAGTGTACTTTTATGTGTTGTGTCACACTGAATGCCATCTGTGACGTCACCAACTGAAGCTGCACCAACCACACTTGAACCTTTAAATGGATTGGTTCTCTTTCAAGGAGGCAAAATTCGTAGAGTACAACCAGGAAATAGAGAGCCTGGTCCAATATCCAGAGCAGCTGGTGTGGTCGTACCACTCATTCAATCCGGAAACATCTCCAGGGGACTCGAGGAGCTGTACCCACCTCACTTGAATCTTTATGGCCGGCGTCAATTTGTACTCAAAGGTTGAGTGTCTCTCTCAAAGTTACACCAGTTGTGAATAAAGTACCAGAGCTACGGTTGTGACACTGTCTTCCTCACTAAAGATGACCCGAGACTTTTCAGGGAACTCAAGAAGTCACACCCACCCCGCTTGATTGAACTTATATGGCCAGCTGCAATTTGTATACTGCTGCGTCCTGGGTTGAGCAAAGCAACTGCTGGGTTCTCCAGAAGCAGACTAAAAAACAGCCAAATAACAAAGATATAGCCTTCAATATTAGTTTATTCATTCCCCAAAACTTAATAACTTCACATGCCTGTACAAAAATCATAATATATTCCTTTTGTAGTATACAATATATATTTGACTCTAATAGCAGGGCAAGGTTTTTAACCAGGTGCTAAACATTTGGTGTATTTTAGTGTTTTAAAGGCAGTCACTATACATCCAGTCTAGGCCTAAAGACTGACACGGCAAAGAATCGTCGCCATCAGTGTTATGTTTTAAATTAACATACCGGTACCAGCTCGGGCCGCTGGAAATTGACAATAGACCTGCCAGATTCCTTTGTGAGCAAGTGAATAAAGGGGCAAAAGGATTAGAAGGAAATCCTAATCAGTCCCTTTTGCCCCTTGATTTCACCAGCCCACCAAGGATTCCGGCCAGTCAATTGTCAGTTTCTGGCTGCTCGTAATAAACAGGTATATTTTGAATCACCACTCCAGTTATGCAGAACACAAACACAACTCAAACTGGACTCAAAACCAGGTTGAATGCGAGCCCATTTTCACAACCGTAACCTAAATTAGAAGCAACAATTACATAATTCATAATCTTAATCCGCGAAGCCCAGAAGCCTTTTACATTCGTGAAATATTTTCTTCTTCAATTCTATCCGATACTTATTGCATAGACAGCTGTTTGAAAAAAACACTACACAACATCCAAGTAATCTCAATTTCCTTTCACAAGACCATTTGAAGGACTTGTAACTCTAGTTTAGGGCCATGGAATTGAGTGTATGAAATTACCTTTAACATAAAAGTTAGTATGCCTCTAGCTTTGAGTTCCTCAAGTTGACACATGACATCTCACTTGAGGCAATTTTAGATTTTTCAAACAAATGGGGCCCACTGTACGTAGCATAAATAAAACAAGTGCTTCTCTCTAGCTTCTTAAACACGTCAACTACCATAAACCCTTCATTTTCACCAGCCTAATCATTCTACAATTTTCTCGAGAGTAGGTACAAGCACAAATTTCAGGGGCACACAAGTGTTAACTTAATAGTTTTATCACTAGGAAATGGAATCCATTCGAAGAAGTAAATGTCAGGAAAATCTGAAAAGGATGTTTCAACAAATATTTAGGGCTGTGAAAATAAAGACGTTGACAGTATTTCGACACATTTCAGCAAACGACTTCCACCAGCAGCGTAAATTTGTGATACCTAGATGTGGTAAAGTGTATATTCCAAGCACATAGTTCTCATACCACGGATAATGGTAAAGATCATGATTACATATTTTTTGCTTAAAAGAGCAAACAAAAGCATACACGCATGAAAGAAAAACAAAAATTATTTGACAGAGGACAAGCCACAGGTGAAAACTGGACCAATGCATGATACAGATGTACATGTACGTACATGTAATACAATTACATGTACCTTTACATGTAAGTACATGAGCATTTCTGTTGGCACTATTTGATGACTACTGGTAAATTTTTACCAATTTCTCATCAAAGTTGTCCTTAGTTATGACTGGACTAACACCATATCAAAAAATAATTATACGGGCCATAATGATTTTTATTAGCTTTCATGGCAGAAAATGTTGGCTACTACAATTTTTAGTTCCCAGAACTGATTTTAAAATCAAATGGCCCCTTGCAGACGATTATTGCTAAGAATTGGGCACTGAATCATCGTCACATCTTACAAAAGGCAGTCACCCAAGCAGGACTCGCAAAGACAGTCAAACAAAACACCAAAATAATAGTAGCCCTTTTGACATATAGTATACATATACTGCCACCTGATCACACCAACAAAATAATTATGACCCTAGCACCGTTGTTAAAAACCCTGGATTGAATATAACTCTTTGATAGCACTGGTATGTTTAATAGTCAACCTGGAGAATCAGTTTCCCAACTTTGCGAGGAACAGCTTGGCATACCATACCTGGACTGGTAAAGAAAGCTTGTGAAATTTGAAGTCGGCAAATTCCTTTTCCGAGTATTGTCGACCCTTAATAAACTGAGAGCGACTGACAGGTGAAATTCTGGCGTTCTCGGCTGTATGGAATGCCAACTTATTTCTCAGCAAGTTGGGAAGCTACTTCAGGGTGTTGGTATGAGGAAAGAAATACATCATATGAGACAGAGGTTTTGGGAAACAAGTCAAAATCAATATCACTCCGCATCAAATACTTTGGTGAACCGTGATTGTGACTTAAAGAATTAGCACCTACTGCTGCAAATTTTGCTTACAAATTTGTAAAGACTTAGCATCTAAATACAGCTTGCTTTATTGCCAAGAAGATGTTATCAAATTGAAGCCCAGCCTTTTCTATAACACCACTCTGACCATTCCTTTGATTTACCTGCAAATTTGTCAGTACAGATTTGATTGGAACTACCGACCCAAAAGTGAAACCGGCGAGAAAATCATTTCACTGCAGGGGTAACTAACATCCCACAGGCACAATCACAGCTGGCCAAAACATCATATATCTTAAACTGGAGAGCCGCAATTACGCATCAATTCCTGAAACTTTGCAAAAAAATAAACTTTAAAATATCTTTATCAAATGCATTTCCTTTTTCTAGGGTCACTTTCAAAGTTCTTTCCAAAAGTGACCCAAAAACCAAGACCATCTATGTATGTTTTAACCCGGTGATCCATGCAATAACGGCAAGTACTTCACCCTCTCATTGGGCAGTAACAACATCACTTCCCCCTGAAGAAATCTTCAGGAACTCAAAAACATTTCTCCATAACCTACTCCGGTGAAATGGCAAGACTGTCTCAGTTGTGACCCGTTTAGTCCGCAAGGTGACAGGAATTGACACACGTACCTACGACCCCCAGTAACAGGGGAGAGGAAGCCATCACATTTGAAAACCTAAAAATATCTCTGGGCATTTCGACTTCAATACGAAGCTTGTACCATGCGTTTGTCGCGAACCTTGGACATGGCTTTCGTTCTCGCCTTGAAGCACGCCAAATTGTACTGGTGCTGAAACAGATCAGGTCAAGGCGTTAAAATGGGAAAAGAAGAGCACATATCAAATCAAACAATGAAAAATTTTGCTGACAAACCACCCAAGCAAGCCCCAATGTTTGAACAAAGAATGTGCCAAGAAAGTATACCCCAATGGCCTATTCTACTTGACTTGAATTGTAAGAAAAATATTCCTTACCCGTTCATGTTTGCTCGATTTGATAGGTTTTGCAGTACCAACTGGGATTGGTGCACCGAGCTCAAATATATCTCTCACAAGTTCATTCTCCTGAAACGCAAGCAAAATATTTATCCAACTAACCACAGTCCTCTTCACACAGATTTGCACTGCTTTATCCAACTAAAGACTTTCTCATCGGTTTGACTTGTCATATTCAGTATGGATTGAAATTTTACCGGTTACGGGCTGCCAGAAACTGACAGTAGATGAACTGGAATACTTTGTTGGCGAAAGCCCAGTCGAGTGCGATGGGCTGTGGAATTAGGCACTAAGTCAACCAAGGAAGGCAAATCTAGCGATCGTGCGGTGCTGTTCATCACACACAATAGAGAGCACCAAAAAAGTATTTTCAAAATTTTACCTGTAGGTGGACGTTGATTCCGGCTCCGATGCAGTTACACATCATATCATACTGCCTCTTCCGTACCCACGAGTCAATGATGAGAACTTCGGGTCCGAATTTGATTGAGAGTTCTGGAGATTCTCCAATCTGGAACATCAGAGGACAAACAATATTATGACACTTTTTCTCAACACCTGCACTGTTGTTAGTGATGGTACCATTTCTTACTGTGTTTGGAAGTAAAGATCTACACCATCTATGAAATAATCACTACTGGAGGTGTTTTTCTGAATGAAAAATAAGAATTTACTCACTTCAATGGTTTTCAAAATATCTCTGAAGCTCGACCGTTGCTGTCTGCGGTCCTTCTTTGCCCTGTACTTGTTACTGTCAGTGGCTAGTCTCTTCAGTATCGTGCACAGATTGTCTATGTCATCACCTTCAAATTCCTAAACAAAAAGTACACAATTTTAAACCCTTTTCATTTGCGAATGCCCCATCCCAACATGAATTTGCAGTAAATATGCTACACAGAATTGATGCTTTTTGTCTCCCCTGCATCTATTGCACAGAAAGGAGAGTTCCAAAGTTGCAATTTCATGAAACAGCGTAATATGAAATGGCCAGGGCCATTGTGCTCACCTCATGTGGAGGAAAGATGGATAAAGAGCATGGTATTGTGTCATGTAGTGTTAGGTTTGATGTAGGTCCAAGCAATTATAATTTCCCCAAAATGGCCAATTTACATAACATTCGACCTCTGTGACCTTGAAAAGTAGGTCAAATCAAAGAAGACCCGGGTGACACATTGAATGGTTGTTAGAATTAGATGTACCTATGATATAAAATTGGTGCCAATCGGGCAAGTCATTACTAGGAATAATGGCATTTTGAAGAATTTAGGATTTGGCCCCCTCCCTGGAGGCCAAACGGCAAATCAGATCGCACCAAACTTCGGTACCTGAGATCACCTGACCAAGGGGTACATGTGTACTTAATTTTTGATCAATAGTCATTGCAGTTAAGAAACGTGCCATAGTTACGGCCTGACGGCGAATTTACGCCATTTGACCTTTGTGACCTTGACAAGAAGGTTAAATTAAAAACCTGTGTGACATATACTGTATGGTGGTTAGATGTGCCCATGATATCAAATTGGTGGCAATCGGGCAAGAAGTTAAGGAATAATCACATTTTTAAGGTTTTTGGATTTTGCCCCCTGGTGGTCAAGTGGTGAATCATATTGGACCAAACTTCGGTCCCTGAGATCACCTGACTAAGGGGTAAATGTGTACCAAATTTGGTATCAATAGTCATTGCAGTTTAGAAACGTGCCATCGTTACATCCTAACGGCCAATTTACACCATTTGACCTCTGTGACCTTGAAAAGGAGGTCAAATCAAAAACCCGGAGGATATATGATGCACCTTTGCTAGAAGTACCTACCATATTTTTTTCAAAATTTCCCGACTACTATTAAGGGAGATATTGCATATTTTCACTTTTAACGTTTGGCCCCCTGGTGGCCAAACCATGAAACGAATCGGACCGAAACTTGGTCTCCAAGGTGTCATTACATAAGGGTACATGTGCACCAAGTTTCAACTCAATAGCTCTAACAGTTACGAAACGTGCCCTGCTAACGGACGACGGACGACGACGGACGACGACGACGACGACGACGACGACGACGACGGACGACGGACGCCACGGTATGGGATAAGCTCACCTCTGCTAAGAGGTGAGCTAAAAACAGCTGTAAATATCTCCACGGTTACTTACCTCATCTTGCTCTCTCGCTAACTCATACATCAGAGCGATAGCTTCACCGGCAGCAATTCTCAGATCAACATCGGCACTTTCTAATAGTTGTGGAAGCTTAGGTAGGTGGCTGGAAAATGGTCAAAGATGTCTAAAAGCGACGCCACAAGAAAACACAAGAATTCTCTCATGAAAACTTTTCTAGATTTGCAAAGACGGCACTTTCTATGAGTTGTGGAAACTTAGGTTTAAAACGACAAAAAAAAGATTTTCCTCACTATTTTGAGGGTAACTTCTTTGAGTGTACCGAGTACCCTCTCTCCGACAGAGACCCTGTACTTCTGGCAACCCCATGCAACTAATTCAATCAACAACTCACCTATAAAGTAACGTATCGACAGCAGACGGCGGTGATATGGAGAGTAGCAGAGACCAACCATTCAAGGCAGCGAAGTGCAACTGGGTCATCTCTGGTGTGACCGTCGGTGGGCTCTTGTCTCCCTTAAGATACGAGGCACTGAAGATGGTTTCTAGTGTACTCAGCATTGTGACTACCTCCTGAAAAATCAACAAATGTGAATTCGAGTTTCAGAGATAAAGAGAAAAATTTATAATGCTGCACTTCAAGCCTGACAACTCAACAGTATAGCATTGCTAAAACTACAGGCGGCCTGATTTACTTCAGGCGGTACCCCATCAACCTGTGGACACACAAGACCGACATAGCTCAATTCCACCTAGACTCATTACACTCCCTCAACCACAGAAGCCTAATTTCCTAACTTGGCTAAGGCACACAATCTACCCATTGATATAACGGACCAACTTGGTAACCAAAGGAAACATGGCTTGAAAATAATCCACAGACAAAAATTTAGGTTTTCCGAATCATTTTTGCTTGAATAAAGAGAAGAGTTGTATCAGAGGTGAATTTTATGGTACATTTTTTCTGGTAGTGCTGTATTTACCATAGATATTAAACGCACTTTGCGAGTACATCACTCCATCATTACACGCACAGGGGAATAATAGTTCATACCATATTTTTTTGAAAACATCAATAAGCACTTACCTCCAGATCACCTCCAGCTATAAAGCAGCACACTGCCATGCCTTCAGCACACTGAAACAAGAGAAATAGATCATCCTCTACTTTATCCACATTTCAGAAAAAGATCAGCAAAGGCATAAAGTCTGATGATTGATGTGCATTATACATGTATCATAATCGAATCTTATTACAAAAGCATGATGTTTTAACAGATCTATAGACTTTATCAATACTTACAGCAGCCCTTGCTTTAGAACTGGCAGATCGATCCAGCATCACAGTCTGCATGATGGGTTTAATAGATCTATAGACTTCATTCCCCTCGGCTCCAGGACCCAGCTGGATAACTAAAGACATGGCACATTTCGCAGCCAACACCTGTTCCTCACCCTTTCCCTTCTTTAGACATCTTTCTAAACTATCGGTTATGGTTACATATCTGAAAGTAAAATGGAAAAACATGTTTTCTTGCAAATTGTGAGAAAACAGCACGTCCAATGATGTCACTGAGAATCCCAAAATTGTGTTTGCCTGAAGGCAGATCAGTGGGTGAATGGTTGGAGCAGGAAAAATTTACTAACAATATCGTCCAAATACAACATCCACATACTTAGAATGCTTGAACAAAAATGATAAACCTACTTACCTATCTAGCAAGAAATCAAATACATATCTCTTGGAAAATGCTGTGACTAAGCCTTTGAGGCAATTCTGTCGTCCACCAGCACTGAAAAACATTAGTGAAGACTTGAAATTACAGAAAACATATGAGTGAGTCACTCTCCTTATACATTTTTGATGTTATGTACATTCTGTACCTGGTCAACCGATGCCAATCAATTTGTTCTATTCGGACAGACAATGGGCTGGCGCCACTTAGATGACCAATGGTCAGGATGTCATAGTCTCGCTTGACCTTTGTTTCAATTTAGAAAATTGATCTACCAGTCTCATATCTCTAAAACTGAAACTAGAGTACTTTCATTATAAAACACTTCAGAGAGTTAATTCTACAAACCCACCTTTTTTGTGTACATCCATCAATACAATCTTTGACCTTCTCCTCAAAGTCGTCGAAAGCAACTGTGGTAGTGTCGTCACCGTCCTGCTGCTCTGCGATAGCAGTCTGGACGCCAACTGAAAATAGCCGATTGGTGCAGTTCACGTTCTGATAACACTTGATTAGCACCTTACAATTAGAAACGACATGTGTACACCTTTGATCCCATTGTTCTAGAGTTCAATCAATCAATCGATCTATCTATCTTTAATTATAATGCTTCCGAACTTGTCCTGCTGCTTACAGTTTTAACTTAAAGCTAAAGAAAGCAACTTATAACACTAAAATTCAAGTGTCACTAGTGTGTTGTTAAAATAATTTCATTTTTGTTTCTGAGGGAATTTGCCAAAAAAGGTTAACTGCTGTCTAAACAAAGGCACCAGTCAGTCATACAACTGTATTCCATCCACTGGTGAAACTGGATGAGGTTACTATACTATTTTAGGTGCCATGGTGGCAGCTCGTTAAACCCATACTAGGCCCTAAATGACATGTTTGAATAATAATTTACAAGAGCCAGATTAGCTTGTCGAAAAACAGAACAATTAGAAATTAATTAGGTAAGTACTATTCAGAGACGTACCAATTGAACTTTACACTAATTTGATTAGCTTTTGTTTTGTATGAGAGGACTCCCGAAATATTGAGCAAGAAGTCTGTCTGATTTAACAGCTAAGATACCGGTAGGCCATTATTTTGAAGAGTACTATTTTCAATATGCCAAGGTCGATTTTCTCCTCTTGTTGATCTCTTCAGCATTCCAACACATACATTTTCATTGGATCAATGGATGAATGAATTGACTTTCTGACCACTACATACCTGTTTGACTACGAGGTTTAATTTCAGCAAAAGCAGGGCTTTGTGCGAGTGTATTTTAGAAACAACCAAAGGCCTGTTATGCGAGTTGGTCAGATTATGATGGGGCGGCACCATATTTATGGGCAAGCACGATGGCACTGTTGATGAGTATCCGACCTCCTATAGAAAACTTACTGTCATCGTAAATGCTTGTGGCATCAGAGATGTTACTGACGACGCTACAGTTATCCGCTGAATGGTCAGTATCCTCGCGGTCATTTGGTAACCTCAGCCCATCTGGTTTTGAACCTGCAATGATCGAGTTTGAGATATCAGAATATTTGTTTCTTTTAAAATATACACCAGGTATTATAAATACCAGATGCCAGGGGAAACTCTGATTGAACTTGGAAGAGATTTTGAAAAGAAAGCAATCCAAAGAGAGAGAATACAATATTGCAAAAGCAATCCAAGGACATATTTACCATTCATTGCATCTTTGCATGAAAACAGTTCAAATAGTAGTTGACCCAACATCATGCTCTTTTATTGGCACGGTCTTGTCACGAGCTAGTTTAAAATTGAACTGCATGGGAAACTCAAGGCAAACCTTTTATAGGCCCAACAAAAACTTGTCAGGATTGCACAACAACCTTGCTTGTGTTGTGCTGTATTCACATTTGGAGGCAAGGAATCTGTGTTTGAGTTGGACTGGGAAAGACCCATAATCATATTTCACCATCATTGGCAGTGGCAGTGGCAATGACCGTGGAGAGGCCACATGTGTTGGCATCGTTCTAGTTATGAGTCATTCCCCATGATCTATTCTGTGCCGAGATCAGGCAAATTGCCAAATGGGCAATAGTCAAATAAATGGCCATGTATGTATGTATGTACAGTGAACCTATAGGCCATAGCCTAGGTTAACAAAAAAAGAATAAATCAACGACAGTTGCCCATTTTTTACTTCCACTTTTGTCTATACAATATAGCAGCAGTCAATGAATAAAACATACATGTCAACACAAACACTGTACAGAACATATGGTGAAATACACATACGTCACAACACTATTTTCTACAAAATGAATGAATGAATCCACACTGCACAAAAGCATGTGCAACTGCGTGTGTCTACATACAGTCACTGTACATTTTGACACAGCATTTCGGGTCGTGACCCATTTCGAAACACACCTTTCTTCCCTCCGCTTCTCCGCTTTCCCTTAGGCATATTTACAGTTTATTAATTGGCTAAATATCACGAGGGTATATTGCGAAATATAGAGTTCTGTAACAATGATAACGGCATGAATTTGGTGTAAATATTGTTCACTAAAATCGACATGATCCAGTCTACAGGTTCAAGAACATGAAGTCCATGTACACCTTATTCTCACCAGGCAAGGTGAGCTGGCATTTGAAAAGAACGAATTAATTGGCCAAAATGCTGCATTGTGGGAAATTTTCAGAATTCTAGGTACGCGGTAAAATTTAGTTTCGAGGACACTCCCAAATTGAATATGTACCTAATACTACCTAATTTATGGCTTTATTGTCATCTAAATTTCATAGATTATTTTATTTTGTCAATAACTGAATATAATGTTTTTGAAAGAACGAGATTTTATGTTTCACAATACTCTTTTATCGATGGCTTATATAAACCACCAGCTTTGTAAAAAGGGGTCAAGTGAGGTCATGAAAATTTTCGCGCTGCTGATTGGCTATTCGATTGAACGTTCTCGCAACGTCGTGGTGTCTATAAATAGTCCCGATTGCGTAGCGACCACGTATTTACTTCCAAACAGCCCGGCGGAGCGCATCGTACCGAATTTCTCTTGCTTTATCTTCGATATTTCCTACAATAATCGTATAGATCTTCCAAAAAAGGTTTGATTATGTGTCCCGCAATGGAAGGAATCAAACTAGCCACAAATTTGAACTTAAATCGTCGTAAAACTCGCAGAGGGAAGAGATGTGGACAACGGCACCGTGACCGTGTGATAGAAAATGTTGTTGGTGATTGCGCAACCCTTCTGATCGCAGACATTCTAAGGAGCGAGTCTAAAAAAGGCTGCACAGACTGTGTAAAGAGACGTGAATTTCGTGGAAAACGCCGTGGTCTGCGTCCGAACTTTTATCCTAAAGCCCCAAAGAACTCTTCAACTTTCATCATTGACAACAAGGACTTTCTTTGGGACGGCGAAGTTGGTTGTATAAAAAACCGAAAACAGCCAGTCACTCCACCACCGGTGGCAGTGCTCAATCTGCTCGCACCGCCAGCTCCATTGTTCGTAACATTGACAAATTCCCCATTCTATGGAGAAAGGTCATCTGAAGTCTTCAACCTTCAAACGTCGCCGACAAATTCTGAAGTTTCTGATGTTTCAGGAAATGATGCTTCCTTTTACGTACCAACGCCGTTGAAATCTGATATTCACCGGAACACTCCAGAAAAACAACCTGAAAGTGAAAAGGACGCTTGTCCTTTGGAAGATATGTTCGATTCAGACTATGAATCTTTCGGAGAAGACGATACGTATTCATTCATGCTCCAAGACTTTGAATCTGCATTTCAGAATGCGCAGGAAGAACCACTGTGGTCGTTTGGTCGCTATGAACTTATTGACGGGATATCCGAGTTAGGTGATCGTGTTGCTGAGTTAGAACACTTGACGTCAAGGAAGGAACAGTCTGTGGCCAGTGACTCTTGTGCCACGTTGGAAATAGGAGCCGACACAGTATTAGGGGAACAAAGGAGTTGTGAAGATCTTTCGGACGATATTCGTGACTTGTATGCAGAACTGGAGGAACTAAGACAAGAAAACGCACACCTGAGATCGGAAAATAAGTCATGATTCAGAACATATTGATTAGAATACGAAGGTGCATTTAGTTTTATGTCTGGTTTTTAGACTGATGAGATTGAGAATAGTGTGACATTGAATTGTGAATTTTATCTTCCGTTCTATAATCTTGCTGACAAATTTTGCACCAAGTTTCCAGTTGACTTGTTACTTGTGTCGTAAAAAGATGTCTATTAGTATTTGATTATTTGAAATGAAATCGAAAAGAACAGTGACTTCTGTCATAACTGGACACATTATCCGTGAAATCTTAACATTATTTGCCTAAACCTTGATGGCGTTCACATGATATTTTGGGTGGTGAATGAAATGTTTTATATCAATCATTTTACTGAAAAAACTTGTATGTAAATATGTTACAAAAGAAACCATTAAAAGACAATACTGTACATTTCATGTCACTTCTTGCATCGATCCATACTTCTAATCCCTATTCTTACAATTTCAGTTTGAAGCAACGATAGACTCGACGAATCGGTCATCTGCGGGTGCGGTGATGTTTTAAAATGGCGGGCTACTGCCGAGGTAAACATTACTGTTCATCATATCATTGTCTGTTGTGTACTTCCGTAATAATCAATCGGATTGATGACCCTATCATTAGATTGATGAAGTGATAGTTTTGGGGAATTATCATACTTATCCTTCTCTATAAACCAAGTAACTTGCTGCATTGTTAAGTTTCTTGATGTGGTTCCTTGGCATGGTTGGATAAGGTGTAGCTAGAGTTTTTGTCAGCTGGTAGTTTTTGTCTAGATTGGGACTTGGGAGTGTATCAGAAACTGCATGCGAACAGAATTGTTAGAATCAAGTATAGTTTCTGATGTAATCCTAGTGAACCCTCTACACAGGAACTCTGATACTGCCGTATGCCAGCTTGGCAGAAACTTGTGCAGGAGTATTTGAACTAAACAAATTTGTTGTTCGATTTCAGTATAAGCAACGGAACGGAGGGGGTTGACATTGCCACACCTTCTTCCCGACAACGTTTTTACAGGACGACTCGGTGGATGGTTACAGGGATGGAAGTGCAGAGGTTTGTGGGGTTCACAGATAGGTAACTGTGATTCCCATGTCTTGTGCATGTCCGCAGAATTGTACTAGAAAAAACCTGTTTTAGTTGACTAAGGTTGTCAACGCTTTGGGAAGGCAAAAACATCTCTAAAGTTGTGTGTTATAAAATAATTTCTAAATCGCAACTTGCAACATTGAAGTAAGACTCTTGAAGACTGCCTTTTAGGTGGTCACTATAGGGTGTCTGTCCTATCATCTTGATATGCAAGGCTCTAAAGATTATCATTTAAATTTTTAATCTAGCAGCATTAGTACGGTCTCTCTTAGCACTTCTGAGACTGGTAGATGCGGCAACAACCGGTTTACAGTGACATAATGGAGAGTAATCCATGATATGATGGAGACCAGGCCACATTTGAGAAGATGTATACAAAATGGTGCCAGTTGGACAATGGATTCCAACAGCTGTACGCGATGTGAGTCATTCCATTCGCATTCCCATCCCCTGTTCCGATTGGGTCACCTGGAGCTGATCTGGATGTATGACTGTAGTTTCACCCACCTGCAGCTTGGGAGGAAGGCATCATAGCGAATGCACCAGCTTGGGAGGAAGACACCTGGTGGTCGGCCTGTGCCTCTGATGGAGGACAAGGCTGCTGAAAAGATCTTCATATAGTGGGGAGAAAGTTTTGTTTTGTTCATACGGCAAGGCA
The DNA here is from genome assembly GCF_910592395.1 of Lineus longissimus. NCBI lineage: Eukaryota > Metazoa > Nemertea > Pilidiophora > Heteronemertea > Lineidae > Lineus > Lineus longissimus. The sequence continues at coordinate 18,963,780 of NC_088314.1, read as the reverse complement.
AGGGCATCCAGACTGGTGAGGTTCCATTCAATATACGAGTTGGTTGCACCTGGCTGGGTATATCCATTATTCAGTACATCGAGATCTATTTTTATTCTAATAAAAACCAAGGTAATAATACTGATATGAAATAATGTCGACAATGACCATTTGCAACTGACCAGGCCTCGGCACCACCGAAATGTTTGTAACCTACAACAGAAGCGTTCTGTTTTTTTACATTGAACCTGGCAAAAGGACTCTAACCTTGCTTCACAAAAAGGTCTACAACAAATATTACTGAACGGAATCAGGCGATCTTGGTATTGTTCCGCTTCTAGAAAGATTCCCCATCCACTGGTAGTGGAGGCATCTAATTGTGTTTTTTCTGGACCACCCTGTATAGCCATCAAAGACAGTTCACAGTTATTATGCTTCAGTCACCAAGTCCATAGTCCACTATTGCTCTCGGATGGCAATCTGTGTCCAAGTCCCAGTTGAGACCAGCCTTGCATCACCTTATCCGTTAGAGAATTTTAGTCTTATCCAGGAGACGATATGTCGATGGGACTGCAAAAAATTGTCTCTATAGTGTAATGGCTAACACACTGTCGCTCTGTGATAGAAATCTGGGTTCAAGTCCCAGTGGGGACCAGCCTTGCATGAAAATCTACTTTTGAATCTACTGGTTGTGACTAAAAAACTCGCCTGAGCAAATTGGTGACTTGATGCCGTGTCTGATAGCAATAGTACAACCATCCTTAAGGACACTCTTGACTTCGGTACATCCAGTGTTCGAGATGAGGACACGTTTACTGCATGGGCACATCAAGTGTCGGAGACAGAAATGCTGTGAACGTCCAGTGTGTCTAACATCAACACGCTCACATTTGGTTGTTCTAAGACAAGGATAACCAACCTGGACACATCCAGTGTTGAGACAGACACGACACATCCTCTAAATGAAACCAGGGCCTCCTGACTTTGATACATGATAGCCCACACAAGGGAACCAATCTGGACACACCCAGTATTAGGACAGACGCGACACATCCTCTAAATGAAACCAGGGCCCCCTGACATTGATACTTGCTTGTCAAGGCAAGGGTAACCAACCTGGACACAAGACATTGATACTTGCTTGTCAAGGCAAGGGTAACCAACCTGGACACATCCAGTGTTGAGACAGACACGACACATCCTCTAAATGAAACCAGGGCCCCTGACTTTTTGATACATGATAGTCAAGACAAGGATAACCAACCTGGACACACCCAGTATTGGGACAGACGCGACACATCCTCTAAATGAAACCAGGGCCCCCTGACGTTGATACTTGCTTGTCAAGGCAAGGGTAACCAACCTGGACACATCCAGTGTTGAGACAGACACGACACATCCTCTAGATGAAACCAGGGCCCCCTGACTTTGATACATGATAGTCAAGACAAGGATAACCAACCTGGACACATCCAGTGTTGTGACTGACACGACACATCCTCTAGATGAAACCAGGGCCCCTGACTTTGATACATGATAGTCAAGACAAGGATAACCAACCTGGACACATCCAGTGTTGAGACAGACACGACACATCCTCTAAATGAAACCAGGGCACCTGACGTTGATACATGATAGTCGTGACAAGGATAACCAACCTGGACACATCCAGTGTTGAGACAGACACGACAAATCCTCTAAATGAAACCAGGGCCCCTGACTTGTTGATACCTGATAGTCAAGACATGGACCATGGAAACATTCTTTGATAGTCAAGATGAAAAGGAAACCCAGACTGATACGTCACATGGTTAAGACAAAGACACCTGGACTTGGAAATGTCGCATGATGGTCCAGATGATGACACAAGGACTTGGATATGTCTCATGATGGTCACGTCACATGATAATGGACACCAGGGCTATGGTTTGTCACATAGAAGCCAAGACAAAGACTCGGACTTGGATATGTCACATGATGGTAAAGACCATGACACTGGCAGAAATGTTACCTTGGACAAACCCAATATTGTTTTACTCCAGCTCCTATCATACATTGGAACATCCACAATTTCGAAATGGAAACACACTTGGCAAGCCCATCCATGTCGATGTTAAAAGCCGAGTTTGAAGAGGGGGACAATGTGACACTCGTTCGAACTGATTGAATGTGGAGTGTGACCAAAGGCCCTCCTTATTCAAGAATCAAGTTTACTGAATAAAATTGAAAACGCACTTATTTCAAAGCCATCTAGATACATTATTTATTTATCACAAAGATGTGCATTGGTAATATACAAGAACATTTACATCAACGTGTTGACCATCTGAACTTTATTTTAATACAAACCAGTCAACCACGTCTGCCGTGGGTCGTGAAAAAAGTCCTGTCGAAACACATTTCATTCAAAAAACATGCAATGAATAAAAGCGTGTAAAAACTAAGGCTTGTGCATCCCATCTCCTCACTCAAAGGAGGACCATAGGCAGGAGGAGGAAATTAACAGTTTTCAGGTGACTTGCATGCGCAATTGGGGGCCTGGATCGTGTTCAAGTCCCAGTGCAGATGTGAATAGTTTTGATATACTGTGAGATAGGAGACCCCTATCGGCAACACACTGTTACTAAATCTGACCAACCTGGCTTGTGGCTATTTAGTATACAGTGCTGAAGTACAGTACGACAGTTGAGACACCTATCTGCGACTTTGTTTACTAAATCTGCTGCCTGGCTCCGGCCAGTAGTCCCCTTCTTCAAGAAATAACATTTCAAGCAAACTATAAAACCATGATGGACTTAACTTATAAACTATTTTGCAATGTTACAGCCAATTCAATCTGAAGCACCATTTCTTTGCAACCCTATTGAATGATAAAACATGATTTGGCAAAAAGATATGGACAACGAAAAATTTGAATTAAGAAGGACATCCCATGATTAAAGTTAAGAGTTGTAAATGATGCACAATCTCTCTGGTCTCAAAGCAGTAACTGGCTTATTGTGAATTGAATGGGGTTACACGCACTTAAATTCAATTCCAACATCACCCTTCAATATCAGTACAAAGTATAGATTCTAAAGTATACTATTGTAAAGTATACTTAGTACTTATATTGAATGACCTACTACATTAGATAACTTGATTCTGACACACTCCTAACATAGGCCTAGGTGACTGAACTGAAGCTTGAAAAGCTAGCATGACAAAAATACATAGCAGGGACTTAGCAATAGCATGGTTAGGGTGAGACTACTTGCCTCTAGCAGGGCTCCCCTACATGTAGTAGATCCCAGAAGCGACTTGGGGAGAAAAGGTTCCTTAACGGAACAGGTGCTTTCAAGTGACATAACAAAAGCATATTGGAACATTTTGATACAAAATTAAATTCATCAGCCAAATTCCTAGTGTTTGCCAACAGAAAAGAAAATCGTCTCCTTTCAATTATATAAGGTCACTGTCCAACTGAGCACTTCGGTGAAAAAATACATTGCATTATTGGCATACTTTTGATATTGTTTGGTGCATTTGTCATCAATGCCAAGCCTGGCATTCTTCGGACAGCTATGTTTAATGTAGAAAGACAACGGTGGGAGAGATGAATATTTACGACAGACCTTATAGCAGTGAAATGAGAGTATAAAAATTTGATTCTCAAAACTTTGCTGGTTTTCCGTTGATTCCTTCCACAGTGTCTACAGTTGCCTTGCAGAAGAAGCAATCCTTCTTGGTGAGCAGATGACGGGAGATGCATTTACTGGAACGAAACGAGAAAATATTTACATTTCTGTGCGACCATTCAATTAAGACCTCCTCTGCCTTGGGAGGCTACCAGAGCAGTGGCAATTGCAATTTTTCAGTTCTGCTTTGCACTTGGAGACGTTGCTCACGAGTCTTCGAACCACTCACGAGGCGGACACCTTACCGCTCACGAGGCGGACGCCTTACCGCTCGCGAGGCGGACACCTTACCGCTCGCGAGGCGGATGCCTTACCGCTCGCGAGGCGGACGCCTTACCGCTCACGAGGCGGACACCTCACCGCTCACGAGGCAGACACCTTACCACTCACAAGGCAGACACCTTGCCGCTCACGAGGCAGACACCTTACCACTCACGAGGCAGACACCTTACCGCTCACGAGGCAGACACCTAACCACGGTGCTATGTAAATGAATGGGAGAAAACGTACCTGCAGGACTGGTGGCCACATGGCTTGAAGGTACACGATCTGGCATAAGCGTAACATATCGTGCACAACTCATCTTCATCAAGCGACTGAAACATATCAAGACAATACATTGGATTCACGTTGTGATTTCTAATACACCGAACGGGGCAGTGACGACACCAATTGATGATTGCGCTGACACTGTTGCCTCCCCTAATGAAGTGACATTACAGAAGTGAATCTGGAGTATTTTCCATGACTTATGTTGCAGTTGATAGTAAATGGCAGAAAATCGAATTCATTGTTGGAGGTGGGGGGTGGCTTACCTCTGTGACCTTTTTTTCTACTGATTGCTGTTTGGACAAGTATTCGATCATTTCTTCAACCAACTGAACTTCCGTTGCTGACACATCCTTTGGGTCTGAAATCAAAATATCGGAATATTTAGTCATCTGCAGTGAGTGTCCTACATTTGTAATCCAGGCCTACTTCATTTGTTCAAAGATTTGAAAATTGAACATTTTGAAAATTTCACAATTGTGTAAATATGCACTGAATAGGATACAAGCACCATGCACTGACCATCAGGCCTTGACAGGGAAAAAATTGTTTTTCTAGTTCATTCTTCTTTGCTGTTGGCATCGTGTTGCATCAAACAGAAAATATATTTCATTCACGATATACATGTATCTTGATCAGAACACAAAAATTGCGCCCTTTGAATTCTAAATGTGACTTACATTTCCTAAGATTGAACTGTTTCTTATCTAACTGAGTAGCACCTTCTGATTTTCCGCCGAATAAGAATTCGAGGGCAGAGATTTGGAATCCTGGGTCGGCGAGGAGCGCGGCAGTAGCACATTCACGGCTTGGAAAGAAAGCAGAAAAGTCAGGGCGTGGTCGTTCAAACAAGTGTAGTCATTGAAACACTGACACTGATATAAAGCTGGCGTTATCTCCTTCAGTTAAGGCCATCAGACTTAACGTCGAGATTAGTTTTAAAATGTTAGCCTTAGTGATAAAACTTGCTTTGGACAGTCGGGCCCATATGAAAATTACGTTACTGCAACATTTTTGATGAGAACTGAGATAGGAACTTGCATCAGTTGATCACATTACTGGCATCAGCTCGACCAACCATTGCTGTCAGGCCATGCCAGGATTTTCTTCATCTGGAGGGACCCTACACTTGATAGAGTGCTTCCCGTTGCTTTTTCCCTCAAAATGATGATATGATATGGTTTTCCTCACCTTTTAGGGTTTCCCTTCATGATTAACTGTGCCATTATCCCGACGACTGACGTCAGGATGGGGAAGTGATCCACGCTCTCCATTCCTGCAAAACGAAGGAGACTTGTTGTGGCAACAATACCATAGAAATAATCAAGTAAAATGTACTATTCTGCAAGTGAACTTCTTGAGGAAGTCACAAAATGCTTAACATGGTACATCCTAAGTCACTTCCCGTGGGAATCAAGAGCAAATATGGCAGAATCAGAGTCAAAGTATCTCAAACTACTGCTTCTGAGGTCTCAGGATGGCCCCTTTGTATTAAAAAAAAGATAAGTTTAGGGTTTATAGTCTGATATCAACTACGATATATGTTATCATCCGACTTTCAGTTTAACCCCCGTCTCCTGAAACCTTTCAGTAGACCACAGATGAGCTGCTCAACCAGCGCTATAATCTGTGTATTTCTGTCCAGTACCCATTTATACACCTGGGTGCAGAGAGGCAAGTGAGACAAAGAGACCAGCCTACAGTCTCATGCCGACAGTGGGGATCGAACCCGGGCCTCTTGACCGCTGGTCGAGAGTCCAAGCCACTACACCACAGCGGCTCCCCGGATAGGCTTCCTCACCTCAAACATTCACACACACACACACTTGTGTCAAATACCACATTCAGTGTATAATATTCAATGTTGTTTGGACGTGAAATGGACATTTAGTCAGAACAGTTTGGTAGTTGAATGAAGTGTTATGGACTCTATTGATCGAAACTGTTCACAATCTTTTATAATGATGTAATGCTTCTAATCGGTGGCGCAATGGCAGAGAGTCGGTCTCATAACCGGAAGGTCGTGTGTTCGAATCCCGGCTGAGTCGCCACTTGGAAACTTCCTACTGGTCGAGTTCAATTGAGCGCTTAGTAGCTGCTCGTTGAAACCCCAGATTGATTTCTGTGGAGACCGGGATGATAATAATGTAGTCCCAAAAGCGCATTGAGCAGGGAACCTGGAAATGCGCTATATAAGAACTCATATTATATTATTATATTATATATTATAATCTGACGTGTTGTATGTGTAAATGTTATGCTTTTAGCCAAACCTTTTCAGTCTAGAATATACAGTACTCTAGTAAAGAAGTGTGTTGTAAGTTTGTGCTTCATGGTGAGATTGAGATGATATTGAACGAAAAAACACATGTGTTTCTGTTAAATACTTTGCTTTTAAACAATATGTAGCCATTATAATACACATTTTGATATTAGTTTTTCTAACACCCTACCTGGCATCTCCGCTGCGACAACATTATCGAACACGCCGCTCTGCGACACGACGCGATTCAACACCTGACAGAGCAGCTGGAACAGCCTCGCGATGAGCGATTCTGCGGACGATTTCGACCAATCGGTGAAGAAATCCGGCACTAGCGTCACGATCATCTCAAGAACTCGTAGCAGACGTACGGAGATATCAAAACACGTTGAACAGATTTTTAGTTGGCGGTTGTCGATGAAGACGCGCTCCCTCCGGAAGATGAACTGTTGGAGCTGGAAAAATGATTTCAAGTTCTAGAACATTTTTTGGACACATTCAGGTTTTTCTCACAATAATTTTTTGAATCCAAGTATATATAAAGGAGCTTCATAACGGACCAAATAACAATCAGAAAGTCCAGTCAGATCAATGACCTCTGAATGAGCAGTTTCGAACATTTTCACAAATTTTCATACCCACCCTGTCCCTCTGTACTTGTGACTGGCACACATAAGAAGAATATCATCAGAAATAAGACTTTTATTGGCCTGAACGGAACCTTTCTGGATTGATACAGTAGTTAGCCAACAATATCAATGACCAAACTGATGAATATTTTGTGTCAAATTATCCAAACTTACCTCCTGTAGCATGCCAACAAACTCTGAAAATGCCCAGTTGAGCTGGTTCAGCAAACTGTCCAGGAACTTGACCGACTTAACCCAGTCTGATTTGAGGTACTCCTTCACTCTGCTCTGGTAAAATACTGATGGACACACCCCTGGAAGCAGACCATACGACATCTGAGAGAACGTTGATAAATATGAGATGGATACTTGGGAGTTATTCAAAATCGAAAGTTTGAAATGTTTTTTGCATGACACCTAGTATAAAATGTCTCTTTCTCAACTCACTGTTTAACAATTCCATAACTTGCGACTTGCTTGTCAGATGTGGAGGCTGCGTATACCGAAAGGCAAAGCCACAACCCTGAAATAAAGATGTCACCAGCAGTGTATTATCCATCCGCCTATACCGGCAGATCTGCTTTGAGCAGCATTCATTCAGTCATCTGTACTATTAGGAAGAAACTAATGTCTCTGAGTGCGTTTGGTATATTTGGAGAGGGTGCGACCAAGTGCTGATCAATTATAATTTTAGTGTGACATGACGTGCTGTGCATGTCGCCGGACATCATTGGACCATTTACATGACGTTATGCACGTCGTCAGGAGAAAATAACGTTATTTCCCCTCTGATGTTTCCCACAATGAGAAGAACTTCACTGACACACTGACAGAGTTGACGAGAACTTAAAAACCGATGTCATACCTTCCAGAACCGGACCAGTATCCAGTTCGTCTGAGCCCACGATCTGTTTTCATACGGTGCAAGGAGGTTTCGTACAAGGTTCATACAACTGAAAGGAGACAACATGAAACATTTGAGGTATTGCTGTTAATGACTTGATACATCAATTACCCAGGTACCAAGGTACGGAAAACAAAGGGGGCATTGTATTGAGTGAAATTCACTTTAAGGTCAATTCTGAAGACACAGCAATTGAAAAATTGTCGGTCACTGTGATCGGAGCAGAGGGACGGGAGCCTTGACCTCCTTTGCAGAGTTATCAACAATCCCCTCCCTGACAATCTTCTTTCCAGGAACAAATAAGGCTTACTTTTCAACTGGTATCGATTCCATGGCTCGAAGTGATGAGTGAAAACAAACAAAGGTGGCTAACGTCTGAATGATCGTGTCCTTAGAATCTGAAAAGGATGGAAAAATCAAAGAATGAGCCTAAATATGACCTGTCACAGCAAAACCATGCGCATGTTGCTCTGAGCTAGGCAGGTTGAGACGGACTGGTTGTTCATTTCGATGTTGTCTGCCTTTTGTGAAATCTGTGTATATCAATTTCATCCATGATCTCCTGGTGTCATTTAGGCTTATCTTCTGTGTGACATGCTCCTCCTTTTGCTGGCACGGGTCACAGACAATTTCTGCACAGTTGAGTAAACCAGGACCAGTTTTTAGAATGATCTTTAAAGCTCACCTGTGTTGACTATCCGAGAATCGGAGAAATACTTGGCAAGGAATATGGCAAACTTTTTCAGGCTTTCAGTGTAGGCTGAAAAACATAGGTATTGAAAATTTGAATGACTTTCCAAGCTGGTGATTTAGTTGGCGCTGACTGGACACCTCAAGGACAACTTCTCCAGATTTGGCTTTGAGCAATAATTCAGTCTTCACGTTATCAAACTGACCCCAAGTTCTTCTTCTTCAGTGTTTGCTCTCCACTTGGAGGTGGGAGTGGTCCTCCACCAAAACATGTGATCAGAGCCTGGCAGCGATGAGATTCAGCTGATTGTAGCACATTCTTATGTATGTATGTAGAAGGATATTCAGCCACATACAGGCAGTACTTGATCACACTGTCTCCAGGAGGAGTTTCAATGGGCTGTAGCCCGATTCAGCAACAACTTGCAAAACGGGGAATCCTAGCCTGACTGCGTACCTGGAAGCGACATAACAGGCACTGTGGGATGAAAGAATGTTCGCAACGCTATACAGGTATTGACACACACGTCGACGTAGAAATCAGGAATGAACGCCAGGAGTGACCCCTTGGCATCGGTGACCTCTATAGTCCGTAAAACGACCTTGTGAAGCCAGTAAACGTCTGCTTGCTTCTCCTGAGAATAGATAACGGCGATGATCCAAGCCATGTGGCGAGACTGCTCTGATGCTTTTTCCTCAAACACCGTCTTGGCACGTTCAAGTTCTTCCCGGACGTCTGTCATCTAGAAACAAGAAAAGAAGTAGAACATAGGGAAATCCAGGACAATGAGGATGAATGGTACTATCACAAAGTGCTCATCGAGGCTTTTTCTCATGAATGGTCCGACCATGTGATGGGGTACTAGAAAATGGTCAAACAGGTTTCCTGAAACCTCCACCCTTTTGTAGTAATGTAGCTCCCGAATAAACACAAGAGGTGTATGCTCATAGGCGGAGCCAGTAGGCCAGAAATTGGACCAGTCAGGTGGGTCCAAAGATAAAGCTGCCCTCTTGATTATAAGCTAGCTGCTGCCATTTCTAGGGCGACCGTCAGCGCTAACAGCTGAAGACCACAAACAAATAACAAAAAAACTTCAACTAAACATGAGTATCAAATTAATATCTGAAGGAGATGACTTTGGAAATCAGGTGTTTAGACGTCAGGTCACTACAAAAAGACTTACCTCATCTGAACACTTTTCTAATTTCTCCTTGGTTTCCTGTAAGGCATTCACATACTCCTGGACAGTCTCTCGTAGTGTGCACATCTGAAACGGGTGCAAATACCATGTAAATTTCGGGTGTGGTTTTCCAAAGAATCTTCCCCAGTGCCCCTGTATATCAGAGCCAAACCATGCCAGGTGATGTCATTCATAGAAGTCTACTTTAATATCTCTCATATGGCATTATTGCTCAGGCAGCTTGATGAGTTACCTTTCCTAACTGTTTGTGAGCTGCAATATGGTACATCATAATAAGGCCGTCCAAGATTTCCGACAGTGATGCTTTCTCGGTGACTAGACGCTCGGCATTCTCTGCCGTTTTGTCCTTCTCCTTGTCCTGGTATTTCCACTTCACCAATAATTTCAACGACCGTAAACCGGTGAGGCGGTCGTACATTGTCTCGGTCGCGTCCTTGGCCTTCTCTATACCAGCTTCTTCTAAGGCCTTGTGGGTTTCTTCTGCAGAGAGAACAGGAGGACAAAATGAAAAGTAAAAGTATGCATAAGACACCGCATTCTTGAAATCCAAACCAGTTAAATTGGTATGCCGCTAGTGTTAATAGTATTAACTCCTGGCCAAGGAAAACAGAATATGATGCCGTAGCACTGTTATTATGCATGCAAATTTGCCGAAACTTGGCATTCATAGTAAAGCAGAACCTCTCAGTTGAGGACAGCCTCAGGATTGACAAGTGCTGTTCTTGATAGAGAGGTGTCCTTATTAGGTCAAATTGAATGAAAACAACCAAAACTAGTGTCCTTAATAGAGAGGTTGTCCTCAATAGAGAGGTGTCCGCTAAGGGAGGTTTTACTCTATTTGTATGACTGTCCACACAGGGGCATTGTTGAACTTTATATTCACAGCATACCTTTGAATGTTTTCTGCAGGTGGGTCATCAGTCCTCCAAGTCTCTGACCCTCAAAATAGACCAATGTGTTGTCAAAAAATCTATGGCAGGGAACGAAGGCATCTGAAAATGAGATTTATGACAAGTACAAATAACCAACTGAGCTAAAGAGAATCTCCCTCGTAACAGCTCATATGATACAATTAAAAGACAGATAACAACAGACCTTTGCAGGAGTTGGAGGGCAAACTTGAACAGGACTCTTTTGCCTTGAAAAATTGGAAATTTGATTTGATTGATGACATTTGCTTTCTGGAACGCACAGCTAGAGCCACCTATCGGCCGACTCTATGCACTAAATTTCTAGGAAGCCACGCCCCCACGAACCTCAACCAATGAAATCGCAGATAAACAAAAACAAACCTGAACACGTTGGGATATCGCGGCTGACTTTTGTTAAGACGTAGCGTAAACTACATTCTCTGTTCGCAATAGTATTTAACCTGGTTGACCAAATTTGTAAAGTCATTCATTGAAAAAGTACCAATTATACGAAACGTCTGAATAGACTGGAGTCGTTGCATTTGTTTATTTAAACCCACGACAATTTGATTGATAACATACCAGCACCATCAGGTATATCATCACTGGGGTTCCTTGCATGGTATTCATCCCAGTAAAATCTGAGCGCTTGAAGGAGGCGATGGAAGAAACACAGTGTCACGGGTAGTGGCGCTTGGTTATACCCCATCATGACCTGCAAGACAAGAAGATAAAGATGTGAGAGGGTACTATAGAGGACGAGCAGAAGACGTCAGAACATGATTTCAAATGGACTCTCAAGTAGAGCTCAAGAGGTTCCTGGTGGAGCCCCACAGTCGGCATGAGATTCGAGGCAGGTCTCTCTGTCAGACTTGCCTAACTCTACCCACATGGATGCCAGTCAGAAATGCTCAGGTTGAAATGCTGATTGAGCTGCTCATCTGAGTTCTACTCAAAGGTCTCAGGATAGACCGGGGTCAAAGTGTAAAGTCGGATGATAAGCTCTGGCGTAGTTGACATCAGACTATAAAACCAAAACGTCAACTTTAACTTCAGCAGAGCTTGTCTTAGGTGTGGCCACTTCAAGTTTTGCTTGAAAATCAGATACAAAGTGGATGAACTGAGATATGCTTACTCGGCCGGAATCAAAGTTTTCTTTGAGGAACTCCCGTAGTTTCCCCAGGAAAATCACCCTGGATGAGGGACCTTTTGTGTTGTCCTCCATTTGTAGTAATACTTTTAGGATCTCAACTTGGATTTTCTCCAGGACTAAAAGAGAAGGGTTGAAAATAAGAGAAAGTTTAGTTTCAAAACCGAGATTTGAGCGGACGACATCAATGAGTTTTAACTAAAACTAAAGCGAGTGATTGAAGTCTGCCACCCCACAACATGACATGCCACTAAAATTTCATTTGCGGTGGTCATAGCAAGTGCCTGGAACCAGAATCTACAAGGCTCCTCTAACTTGTGTCAAAACGGTTACAGAACCTGTCCAAAGAAAGTGGGGTGGAGTATACTGAAAAAGAGTTAAGAAAACCTATCAACATCACTCATCATTTGAAAGCCTTCTGATAATACATTCATTTCCTTGGCCAAAAACTATCTAGATGGCTATCAACATGTATTTTCATTATCTTTGATATCTTTAATATTTTGGTACTCACCGGCAACTTTTTCCCTCAGGTCTTGACACGCCCCGAGATAAATCTCTCTCCGCTTCCTCTCCTCTTCATCCTCTGGTACAGTGTCTTCATCATCGTCCTAGGAAGATAATCGTGAATCATGAAATTAAGCCTTCAAGTCAAGATGACATGAAATAACTGATCGAGTGCAGAGCAGGAAGAACTGTGAGGATGAAGCATTAAACGTTTGTCTGAAATTACTTGAGGAAGATTGTTATGTATGAAATTGGGTCCACGACTGAAGGGCGTACTACACTTATTACCGGGACAATATGTTAACCAATCTTACCTTCTTCGGGAAGCCCCACCACACTGTGGGGATAACCTCAGCCAGTCCTGTGTCATCTGGGGGCTTCACGTGCAGAAATATAGGGAACTTGATTTTATCAAATCTGAGGCAGGTTAAGGATTCTTAAAAAGTTCTCCTCATTCCTATCACACCACGTTTCAGACAATGGTTTCAACTGGACTGAAGTGACATTTTTGGATTACATATAATTTGCCTCTTTCCTGATCAGCGGTTCCAGTGATGAGGGAGCACCGATGAGAGGGAAACAAAATGGCCAACTCGAGGGGGGTCAGTCTTTGATGTTTCAGACAGCAAATCACCCACCACATCGAAATCAACCAGGGCTTAAAAAGGGACAATGAGAAATCTTCGCGAACTGACACATGGAAGAGACACTAGGCAGAAAATAGTTAAGCGTGTTATGCCGCAGTAGAAGTGGCAGAGAGAGAGAGAGAGAGAGAGAGAGAGAGAGAGAGAGATGAAAGAGGAATTTCATTTCAGCATTGCTTAGCTTCTGCAAGGATACAATACATGTTTGAGTAAGAACCGTCGGGTTCGGTCGTGTCGTAATACTGCCAGGGTCAGAATTAGGTACATTTTCTGAAAAGAAGATATCAGCAGTCGTGATAAAACAGATCACATACAGATATGAAGAAACACCCATCATTGGTTCTTGGAACTGAACAGGGTCTAAAACACGTCCAGTTAAGAAAGTGAACCCATTTCATTCCAATCCTGATGGCCTAGTGTTTAAGGAAGTGGCCTTGTGAATAGAAGATTGAAGGTTCAAGGGCCATGGGTAGCCCGTTCCAATGCAGCCTATTGGTTAGCTGCTTGCAAGTGAAATATATCATGAGGTACCAACTGCCTTCTCACCAGACCCCTGGTATTAGAGACAGGAATTAGAGGTAAAGTGTGCCTCATAAGCCAATTCTTGCACCAGTAGGCCCTTCCAGAAGCGGAAACACTAGAATAAACAAACTTTACATACCTGAAACTTGAAATCAGGTAGGACAGGGGAGAATCTATAGGCAGCCAGCAGAGTAACCACAAGGTGTTCAAGACATGTGCGATATTCAAAATCCTGAAGAAAAGAACACGTCATTATCATTTCTCTGAATTCTGTTGAAGATACGCTACTGGAAACTGGCACAACCTACACCTTCGCTGGAAATTACACGTGCCAAGATAGAGGACACCATCGGAGACCACTTCAACCTAGCTAACCACAAGGGCTTGGACGACGTCACAATCACAGTGATCGAATTCATACACGGCCCTCCAGGTCTCGACACAACAAGAGACCTCCGACTTCGAAAAGAGTCTAACTGGATCCATAGATTGCGCACCACAGCTCCTCTTGGTCTTAACATCATTGACAACACGTCCTGGTAGATCGGACCTTACTTGTTGCGCCTCAAACATTTCTCTGAATTCATAATCGGTCAGAAAATTAGTTAAGTCACTCCCAGTTTTTGTAGCACTCGAATGACTAGGAGTAAGACTCCCCCTAGGAAGGACACTGGTCCACCGCATCCAGCCTAACTTGACCAATATAGCACTACCTACGAGATTTTGAACAGACATCTCTCATCTTCTTCGTCTTACCTGTAAAAATGACCAAATGAGGTCCAGGGTCTTCTCGATGTATGGCTGCTCGAACGAATGGCTTCTTGCATCACAGAATTTCAGCATGAATTTCAACAGGCAATCCTCAACAATGTAAGCTTTCCTCTGAAATTGCAATTTCATTACTAGAACTTGGATGGTTTACTAACCTAAAGCGCCAAACAAACAAGCAATTCTTGTTGCTGCAAACAGCGATTACAATGACTGCAATGTGCGACAAAAAATCTCTTCTCTGCAGGTGAAACTGCTAGGCCCTGTGGTTGGAATGATCACCAGTCGCTGTGATCAGATTCTTTTCACAGGCACCTGCGATGACCAAATTGAACACATTGAAAGGCATCGAACAACCACATGCATAATATCTAGCTTGAACCAAACGATCAAAACTTGTCTTAGATCAGTGACACTAGAGTATCTCTTTTCACATTTGTGCTTTATCTGACATACCAACAGCGGAGCTAATTTTTCCAGAATGTGAGCAGCGACCAGCAGGCAGCTTGACTTCGGACTTCTTGGTTCGGATATTAAAGGCGGTCGGGTTGATAAAGACTGAAACAGAGTCAAATGATTAGAAACTTGCTGTGAAAGGTAGAGATGAAGTAGAGATGAAGCAGACGGTTCTGGTTTAGAACAAACAAAATCCACCAATTGAAGTTTGTAATCGTTTGTAAGTTTCGCAATGATGTAGGTCGTTACTCAGTTGATCCTTTAAGGATTGAATTAAAGGATCATCCACAAAAACTACCAATAAGCATAAGATGATCCCGTTTTGTTATTGTTGACCTACCTTTTCCTTCACCATTAAGGTGGGTATGAGAAGTCTATCGAGGTATCCGAAGAGAACCTGAGCTTTTGCCAAATCGACGTGCGGCGGCTCTTGCAGTGGACGGTAGCCCTCTATCGGATAGCGTAGAGGCGTAGCACCAAAGTTCACCCTGAGGTTTTCACCCATGGAGAGACTAACGGCCGGGAAGTACGCTAGGCCCTTTCCACTTCGTATACTTGTGAAAGCTTTTCCAAGGCCTCGCCCATTCCTGAAAATGTCAAATAGCTGAACATGCTGAATTACAAGTTGAAAGTTACAAAGGTATCATTTACCAAGGTATATTACAGACACTTATAAGGCAGAGGGCAGGTACTGAATTTTGAACGTCAAAATTCCTGCGGGTACAACAGTAAATCTACATTGATAATTCAAAAGCTGTACCTTTCTAGTGTGGTCAGGAACCTAAAAAGCAAATCTTTTGGTCTCTGTGATGAAGTTCTCAACAGAGGTGAGAAAGACTAAGACAGCTTCCACCTTAAATCATAATCCGACTTTCTCTCCCTGACATAAAACCTCCAAGCATACTCAGCATTGTGCACCTACCTATAAAACGATATTGTTCCTTTATCACAGTCTATACCACAACTTATCACATCCCCTGTTAACCAGGCCTGAAAGACAACAAAATTTGCATAAAACAAATGATATGAAGTAAAAACCCAGATTACTATGTACTGTATATGAATAAAACAAATGACATGCATAAAACAAATGATATGCATAAAGTAAATGATATGCATGCAGGAGTTGCCTCTTGCATGTGTTTTAAACTTTGATGACGGCAAAGCACAATGTATCAGTTTACTCGGCTCTTTTGCTACTGCCGGGGGTAAAAAATTGTCATTTCTGAACATGGCTATTTCTCACCTCTCCATATTTTTGTGTTTTGACGTTCCACTTGCGTAGCCGATTGCCGTCATATGCATAGGAATCTGACGTGTCACCAACGCCCTCCTGTAACAGTGAAAGACAACAGAATAATGAATTTGGGGCAGAGGCGTCTTCAATTTGTAAATAGGCAGAACATGCACCACACTAACCTAATCATAGGCTCAATACTCAACATGCTCAAGGACAATACTAGTAAATTGACAATGTCTACTGTCCTTACCTCTTGTGAGAACTTGCAGTCTAACGTCGACCACCCAAGCTGCATAACACCCTTCGATCCAAGCATCACCTCGTAGATCCATTTTCCTTGACAGACACAAGTATTTGCACGAATTGTGCTGAAGTTACTATGGCTTGTCACCTGAAGTGAAACATCAATAGAGAAACTATGACATATGAGACCAGTCATGCTAGTGCCATTTTACACAAAATGTTTCCACCCAGTTTTTGACACAAAGAATAACTTGCTGCTTGTTTAACTATCAGCAAGAACATGGAGATTATTGACTACAACATCAGACAATAAACGTTTTATATTGTGGTGCGGCCTTATCACGCTTTTAAAAGCACAATTATTCGGCAGTCTGTTTTTTATTCTTAGAATTACTACTAATAACTTACCCCGAGTTTATCTGCCTCTATGAATAGAGTGCCGACATTGGCACCAATATCCAGGACGGCTACGTCGGGTCCAATCCTTCCAGTCTGTGCAGAGTTACTGACCACATCTGAAACACCATAACAATGCATCTTTTCAACAGAACAACATCCTAAATGAAATGTAAAGAATTTGACAGAGACAAATCTCTCCCAGGTTCTGGATTCATCGTGATGAACATCATTATTATCGGTTACATATACTCACAAGGCTACATGATGTACTGTACTCACTAGGCTACATGGTATACCCACTCGGCTACATGGTACACTCACTTGGCTACATGGTATACTCACTCGGCTACATGGTACACTCACTCGGCTACATGATACACCCACTCGGCTACATGGTGTACCCACTCGGCTACATGGTACACTCACTTGGCTACATGGTATACTCACTCGGCTACATGGTACACTCACTCGGCTACATGGTATACCCACTCGGCTACATGGTATACCCACTCGGCTACATTGTACACTCACTTGGCTACATGGTATACTCACTCGGCTACATGGTACACTCACTCGGCTACATGGTACACTCACTCGGCTACATGGTACACTCACTCGGCTACATGATACACCCACTCGGCTACATGGTATACCCACTCGGCTACATGGTACACTCACTCGGCTACATGGTATACTCACCTTTGACACCATTTGCTGCTTCATCTAGGCACTTATCAATATGCTCACACAGATTGTGGAAACCCAGGGGATCACTGAAAACGAGGGCATTTATTAGTCAAGATGTTATTGCTATCTAAACGTCATAAGTTTGTAATACAATCACAAGGTTATACTCTGTTAAAAGCTGAATAAACTATAAATCCATTTCCTTGAGCTTTCTGTACTGACCATTTTGGATGATTACTAAGATTAGCACAAGCAAGCCAGTTCGTTTTTATTATCAAAAGCAATCTTCCGCTATTTTTGTTTCCATACCACTGAAAAGATGACTGGATACAGTGATTGATCAGCTGTATCCTCAAAATACATACTGATGATGTGAGCCAAATATGACGAGGGGTTGTTTCCAAATCAGAGAAGAATGTGTAAGGTTCAACATGTAAGAGAAGTGGGACATTGAATCAAATTGAAGTCTTCTAGAAGTAGAAATATATTTCCTTCCAAATAGGCAACTTACCTAGTTGCCAGGCTTGGCTGGAACACATGGTTGATCAACCTCGCTGCCTCTACATCTGCAAATCAGATTACAAAAAAAGGATTAAAAAACTGGAAAACTTCTCAGTAATCCTATTCGATGTCCTCTAAAAGTAAAGGGTAGGCTATCTTATTCATAAATAAGAGCAACTTGTTTCACAATATACTATTTCACATGATCATCATCAAGTTTTACAAAGTTACAACATGCAACGCTGCATAAATGTAGCAAATGAAGGAGTTTTAATTCAGACTTGGATTACAAATTCAGACTTGGATTACAAATTCAGACTTGGATGACAAATTCAGACTCCCATGTCCTTAGGCTTAAGCAGTTGGAGGGGGTTGACTTGTCCCGACTGAATCACTTCTCCATACCTTGACCTTGTCCTTCCTTGTGCACTGGCGTGCTTCACACTGACAGCCTCACAGCTGCACCAGCTGAATCCACAACCTAACCCTTCCTAATTCCTCAGTTTATCCACTTTAATTATCTGGGGCACGGTCTGGTCCAAAAACATTCGCAACTTAAAAAACAAACAAGGTCATGGAACTGCTCAGTTTTTCCAATATGCGCAGTTTCTTGCATTTTCAAAGTCAGATTCCCACTATCTACTCACCCTTGATCACTGAATCGCTTGGCTTTTTCTTTTCTTTTTGAATTGCCCCTCCAAAATCAACCTTTTTCTCGCCGCTATCTGCCATAGTTTATCAAGAATTTGAGTTTAAATTCGATTGTTTACTATGCATTTTTTCACTTTCATGGTAGTCGCCATATTTGTGTACATTTTCTCGGTATCCGGTCGTTTCGCTCCCTGACCTTTTCGCCCCAGTCGTTTCGCTCCGAATCGAAATCGTTTCGCTCCAAATCGAAGTTGTTTCGCTCCAAATCGAAGTTGTTTCGCTCCAAAATCGAAATGGTTCCGCTCCCTATGGACTTTTTGTTTGGGATTGAGATAGGAATTATAAGATTTGTTGAAGTTCATAGATAAACTCACATGTACAATGATATTCACTGCATTTGCGAGAAAGTACAAGTCCTTGGAAATCGGTCTTGTCTAAGATTTTATGACAGTCTGACCTCGGGCAAGTCATTTGGCTACCTATTTATTGGTCACATGGGTCATCTTGGGCAAGTCATTTGTCTGTTTTGTGATCAAGACCTTGGGCAATTCACTTGTCTATCTGGCACCTGTGTCTATCACCATCCTGGCACCAGTTGTTTTCAATATATCCCCGCCTCTCGATATACTTGTATATTGTAGGCTATACGTGGTAGGAGTATCAAAAACCTGTATCTGAAGATGGGTTATCACCAGTCTTGCAAACCTCCTTAGTCTATTTTCTGAGTAAGGCCATGTGTTCCCGTTTCAACCATCGATGACAATTGAGGAAAAAGTTACCTACTTGTTCAAGGTTACTTGATGACCAATCAACTAGGCCGACTTCGATTGGTAACTCGGGTAGAGTAGGAGTTCGAAATCTGCCACCGGTAATGACGTCAGAGAAGCCAAATGCGCATGCTTACTCGAGTCGCCAATCGAACACGGTCGAGTGCCGATCGAGTAGCGTCTAGATATGGGCCGAGTTACTGTAGATCATCCTGGGGAAAATCAGGGGTTAATGTATGTTCGGTTAAAGGAAACATTTTGGGCTTTTTTGATTTTTCAACAATATCAACTATAACAGAATTCAGGTCGATTATGAATTAGAAACTCCTCTCCGACATTCTCTCACAGGCAGGATATACGGCCCCATACAGTATGTTTTAACATACTGTATGGGGCCGTTTTCATGAGACATGTCAGAATTTAAAAATTCTGACATGTCTCATGAAAACGCTTATTAAACAATTTAGAATCATTGGAACGTTTTCAAACTCACTTATGACATTGAAAAGATATAGGACTTCACTTCTGCAAAGTTTGATAATTTCCCAGCATTGACTTTATTTTAAAACCACGAAAATGTATGAATACAGATTGTAGAAGGACCCTTTAGCAGATTGTGTACTGAGCCCTCCCTAGCTCCCCTGCCGTTGACCAGCAGTACTACATAATACGCACATAAGACGTACCCGTGGGAGTAATGCAGAAACGGACGGTATATAAACACCTTGGTATGTTAGGTATCAGTAAGATAAACCACATATTGAACCAGATACATACTTGCTTTGATGTGATGAATGACGGATCTGCGGGAGCGAGTTCGGGGGTTCCAGCTTTAAATCGTCCCCCGCCCTGAAAACGGGCGTGATATTCAATCCTAGGCAGTTGCGTAGTTCTATTTTCCTAGCTCAGATGGCAGCACTTGCCTCTGACGACAAGAGTAAACATGTACCAGCTGGAGATGACGTACCGGCGTGTCCTTCGGAAATACCTTCTGCCAATGAGACAATGATACTCAATTGGGTCACAACAAGTAGGTGGGGGGGGGGGGGGGGGGGGACGCTGCTGGGGCCTTGATCATGAAAATCGGAGAGATTTGTATGTGTCAAATTGACCAACTTATATCTGTTAGTCATACATTCTCCGAAGACAGTCGCAACCCTGGAGGTCACACTGCAAATTGTATTTTGCTTCATCAATACATGACCGAAGACTGACCCACAGATTACCAGCTCAAAGTCATCGTCCAATGTAGATCTGACACAATGAACAGCTCGACCCAGCTACAGAGAAGATAGTCATAATGTGTGTCTTTTTCAGATTGAGTCTTGTGTGTTTGAAAGATTCTTGTGTTTATTGGCAACTCTGTCTCCCACCTTCCCGACATTATTGTGTTATAGCCTGACTATCATTGTGACAATTAGGTTACAACCTGGCCTACCTGAGGCTGAGACACCTCGACGTGACCACAGAGAAGACAGTTCGCAACCAACCTAGCTGTCACAGATACATTTACAACCTGCCCCAACTAAGGTAAGCAACTTGACCCAGCTAATGAGGTAAGGGCCGGAGAAGCGAACAGCTGCCAACATTAACCCCTGATTTCTTCAGCATGACTGTAGATGTAACCATCAATGATTTAACAACTCTTCACTCCATATCACTGTCCTTTTGGACCGCAGTGCGAATAAATACTGGCGCGATTTCTTCAAAGTTTCTTTTTCAATAGATAGATGCTTATGACTGATGTTTAGACGCCAAAATAAGTCCCAGTGTCACTCATGATATGACTGCAAGGGAAGATAGACTCGTTGCCTAGGATCACACTCTTGATGACATCGACATCGTATCAGGAGCTTGGACAATTGGGTAGGGGTGCGCGTTGGCGTTTCGACGGATTTGCGAAAACTCCCTTATTTGCGCTAATTGGGACGGGGCTGCAATGCTAACGCTAATGCAGTACCATTACCCTGATTATATTGATGCAGGCAGGCCACAGAGAAGCTGGATTGGGAGCCTGTAGAAAAGTTGATGTTTTGCGGCCTTGAGAAATTTCAATTACAAGGTTTCAATGATTTATATGATACGAAAACAGAGAAACAACGTTATGCCATTGCATCCGAGACCATAACACTCCAAACTGCTTCAGTCGCAATAATAGAAAATCAATTCTCATCCATTATGTAACTGATAAATAAATCTTTGTGGTGTTACATACGGAGTTTGTTGCCATGTATACTTTCTTCCATTATGTATCATAAATAAATGAGTAGCATCCACGGGAAACATTTTTATTATTCATTGTGAGCGCGGAGCATAAGCAACAGAAGGCAATTATGACAATTATGTAATTCGTCGACCACCTGCCGCCCTACCTATTCCACGTTTTATCACCAACCTCTCAATTGGGCAAGTCGATGTCAGAAGACAGGGTTGTGGCCCGTTTATCTCACCATATTCATTCAAACTACAATAAGAAATCATAAATATTTAATGCTGATCGATCGAGTGAACATTAATGCAAGGGGCGGATCAGAAAATCGATGCGTATTCCGACTATTAACAGGTGTTTTAGACGATACGCCGCAATCTCTCACCCCGCGATCAGAATGGTATCACCGATCAATTGAAAGCACTCTCTTGAAGCCATGCGTTACATAGTGTACAATATTGAGCATTGTTTATTCACTTTGAGCAAGCGATGTGAAAGTTATCGCACAATGTCCATGTAAAATAAACATCACTCAGTTTAATTCGATTTCTATAATTGATTGGAATAAATTCAAATTTAGATCGGTGGGCCCGCAGGTTTCGAATTGCAATTCGCCGGCGGTGCGTTTGGATTTTGTAGCTAGAATAGAAAGTAGTGTTTGCTGATACGAGCGCACGCAAAATGGCGGACTACCGTTGGATGCGAGTGACATTTGGATTAATCTTTCTCTGCTGTTGTCTGTCCCTTGTCAGTCCTGCGGAATTAAATCTACCCGTTAGCTCGTAAGTACACATTTCAAATACAAAATTTATTTTTCACAATTTCATAGCCGCGTATTTTGATGGATGAAGTCCAAACGCGTTTGACAATCATGAGGTCAAATTTGATTTCGCCGAAAAGTCATTTTTCAAAGACTGCCAAATTTATTTCGCTCCAAATTTCTTTCACATATTGTGACTATGATGTATCTTGATATAATACAACTATTGGTTTTCATTTAGTAGTTACCATATTTGAATGTCATGAGTTACAAAACTGTAGTTTTTTGCGCTCATTTTCCCGCGCTTTTTTCCGGCTCCACGTGAGAAGCGCGTCGCAAGTTTAATTTGTTTCAAAAAATCGTCCTGGATGAGTTTTACAGGCCATTGCTTGTTTACTCGTTCTACGTTTAACAATTTACTTTTATCATCCTTCATTTTGAATGTACAATGGACATTATTCTGTAATTTGCTGGCTGAGTGACGTGTTCCCTTATGTTTCGAGTGTATATATCATGATGATAATTTTTAATGGACGGAAGCCAGTAGCCTAATTTTTTGATGGACCGATATAATTTTCAAAGCTGACTTTTAAATTAGGCAAAGTTGTGTGATTTATTCCATTCGTTTATTTATTGGGAACACAACATGCGGATTCTAGAGTCTCTAAAGTGTCTGATGACCGAGTTAACTATATTAAAGCTCAAGTTGGTTTATCTCTTATCTTGGGCTTGGGTTTTCCACCAATCCATATAATCCAAATACAGTGCAAGCTCCCTTAGCGGACATTTCTTTATTAAGGACAGCCTCTCTATTAAGGACTACACTAGTTTTGGTCCCAAATTGTTTCTTTCCATTCAATTTGACCTCTCTAATCAGGACACCTCTCTATTAAGGACAGCACTTGTCAGTCCCGAGGGTGTCCTTAATAGAGAGGTTCTACTGATCTGCAAGGCCTTCTATGGAAACAGGCCGCATAATGCTTTCCTGATGAATATATGTAGGCAGAAAATATGTGTGTCTCAACCTTTTGTCGAAGACGTTACAAGCCTACACCCAAAATTCCATCGGAATTCCTTGAAAATCTTCACAACATGCTGTGTTTTGATGAGGCATATATTTCCATTGATCCGTGTTTTCAAGTGTCTCTCCATGCTTTCATTAGGCAGGCGCTGCATTTGGGATGGGGGGAAAAAATCAATCATTTTGTAAAGCGTTATTTTCTTGTAGGCAAGCATATGGATGTCGGCATGTTGTGTGTGAATCGTTAGGCAATGTATGCTGTATGTCGTAGCGGATCCGAGCCAGATTGCACTGTCAAGCTGTTGTACATTGCAGCACATTCCGACCCTGCTACATGTATATTGCTATGTTTTTTCTTCAATCATACACCCAAAAACGAAATCAGTCAGGACATACAATGTTAGATAATAACTTCAACTTAGAACTAAATATGACCTGTCTGGCATAGTAATTGTATGTACAAAAATAGAAATATTTACGCAATGTGGGACCTGCCAAGTACATGTATTAGTGGAACCTCCCTTAGCGGACACCATCTCCTTTAAGGACACTACTTGTCAGTCCGGAGGGTGTCTTTAATAGAGGAAGTTATGGGGTGCTGCCATCACAATATCTCTGGATCAGACAATAAAAGGGGTAACATGAAGATGTTCTCATTCATGAGAAACCTGCTTCATTCAACACTTAAACGATCATCGCAGGCCATGTGATGAAGGGCGGAGGGATATGAAATTATGTGGCGTCAGTCGTGAGGTAGGTATACAATGTGAAATCCATTCTTTTTTCCAAGAAACACATGAAAATCCATTATCTTTTCCAAGAAACACATGAAAACTATTGTCTTTTCCAAGAGACACATAAAAATCCATTATCTTTTCCAAGAAACACATAAAAATCTATTCTCTTTTTCAAGAAACACATAAAAATCCATTATCTTTTCCAAGAAACACATATAAGTCTATTCTCTTTTTCAAGAAACACATAAAAATCCATTATCTTTTCCAAGAAACACATACAAATCCATTCTCTTTTCCAAGAAACACATGAAAACCATTCTCTTTTCAAAGAAACACATATAAATCTATTCTCTTTTCCAATAAACACATCCAAATCCATCTATTTTCCAAGAAACACATAAAAAACATAAGTTAACAAAAAAATCCTGTTTGGAAAAATGGTTTGTGATCATAAACTGTTTTTGCTAAATTGTGTCAGCAGTTTAAGGCGTACCTATATTTGCTACCATAATACCCCATTATTCCAAACTCTTTGTCATCTCGTTTATATTTTCAATATTTTATTGATCAATATAGTAGACTATATGTAGTATTGGATTTTGCCTAAATAAAAAAATCCCTGGGAATTGTATTTTGGGCCCCTGGAAGACCTTGAGGGATTAACGTGTAGTGTTATCTGTAAAAAAAATTTGACATTACAAACTTTCAATTGTGATGTATCTTGTTTAATTAATTTATAGATGAAATGGATCAAAGGAGCATTTTCTTGAGATAATGATGAGGAGAGATTCCAGATTATGTTAACCAAGGGCGAATTTGCCAAAGAAGTTGCAAATTTTGTGATTCGGGCATATGAGATGAGAAATGGGCAGTAAGAACTTGAAACGACATCTCACAACTCGTATGCCCGAACAACTGTCTCATAAGCCTTAAGGCTGGCTATTTGTATAAATAAATAGGTGACAATAAACAAATATTAAGTCATTAATGCTTGGCTGGCACTAGTGACATTTCCTGTGTTGTGTGCTACATGTATACATTTTATGATGCATCCACAAATCGCCATCTCCTTACTAAGTTCATTAGCGCAGGTCTGACTCTGCAGGTCTGAAGTATAGGCAGGTTCCTACGCTAGTATTTGCTAAACTATTTCAAAATCCAGAACCTGCCCTTCTCTATTACTATACCACAATACCAAGATGAGAGAATTATCTTCTAATCCTTCAGCAGTTTATATCTTAAAATGCATCATCAGTGTCACTGTGTCATAATTACATGTAGGTTATAGATTAGTCATAATGTTAGTCTATCTTTTATCTTGGTCAGAACGCTGAACGAAAAAAATTACATACCGAATGTAGGCCTACCGTTACTAGGCACCATGATTTGCTTTTCAAAAAAACTGAAATATATACAATATTTGCACTTAATTGCAGCTGTCTACAATTTAAATCGGCATATATGTACTTTATATGTACTACACGTATATATAGTATACAGGTGGCTAATTATACATTATAAGCTGTACATATGATTGTTCAGAGATCTAAGAAGCATGTGAAATATCAAGCTTTGTAACCAGGGTCTTCAGGCCTGTATTTGAAAATTATTTCAGGGGAAAATGTCTGGAACAACCTGAGGCTGAATCCCAAACTCTAGGATTCACAATATGCAGAGAAGTCTTGAGCAAGTGATGGAGGAAAACGAATGTTACTTCTGAACAGCAGTGTTTGCATTGTTTGCATCCACCAATACAGTATTCAGTTAAACCTCCCTTAGCAGTCACCCCTGTAATCAGGACCCCCCCCTATTAAGGACACTGGTTTTGTCCAGAATGTGGCATTTCCATTCAGAGTGACCTCAGTCATCAGGACACTTTCTTTAGGTCTCAAAGAGCATTTTGTCAGTTTCAGAGGTGTCCTTAATAGAGAGGTTCCACAGTATTGCGATACACCACAGGTCCATCCTTCAGAATATATATAGCAATACATCAAATGATCCCCTCTTATTTTTTGATGACATACATTTTATGCTACATCACTTCGAAGAATTACAAGAAATCGATGCAGCCGATAGCATGGATTTTTTATAACCCGGGGCAGTTTGATGGGTTGGGTTCTAAAAGCAATAGCATCAAGCTACAAAAATAACTTGATAATGCTCGAAGCAATTAGCGAACAATACACCACTCCCCCAAGTATGTGAAGAATTTTTAATCTTGTGCTAATATTAAAACGCGCCGAATATAAATTTCAAGATCGCTGTTGTTTAGACAGATAAGCAAACATTTATACCAAGTTTGAGCGAAGCTGCATACAATAACTGCATTACGACATTGTGTATAACTGCATTTCTATTTTCCTGGACCACCAGTAATTACGAACAGTGTACCCCTTTAATGCAGATGGCCGGTTCTGAATCACGACATTCCTAATGCGAAAACAAATCCATCTCTTTTCAGGATAAGTAGCTGGGCAAGGAATTTTGGGAAGCGGATGTTTGCCATTACGCGAGAAGTCACCAGGTTCAATGAATTCTCAATGGTAGGTACAACCGTCTGCTCTTGCTCTCAAGCCACATAGGGTTAATTCGCTTGTTATTAGTAAAGAGTGATCACCCACACCAAAGTCATCATCTGACACCAAAGAACCTTGCAGTGCGTTGTTGATGTCGTATTCCGTTTGATTGAATTGACAGAATAAGCGAAACAAGTCGATTACATTTTTGTCGAGATCTCTTTTTTTATCGATCACCTCATCTTACGATAGGA